>NC_046645.1:16175105-16495820 GCF_900324485.2 Mastacembelus armatus
ATGTTTTACAGTGGACCAGCAGCAGATCAGCAGCATCAATTAGTTCTACAATGGTCCATAGTGTACTTTTAACAAATGGAAGTAAAAACCATGTGATAATAGTTTATTCCAATTTAATTACTTTGCATCAACAATCAAAGAAAAATATACTGAACTGGTGGTGATATGAAGGCAGGGAAGTAGAGCATCCTCTTGTTCCTGTAGTTAAGTTTGAAAAAATAACCCTTATAACCCTTGACCCTTGACCTTATACAATAAGTTGTAAGTTGTTTCACCAAATACCGTTGTGCGAATCCCCACTTTGGCTAGGTTTAGGTCAGGCTTCATTTTTAATGCTGCAGTGGATGATAAAAGACATTCAAAAACTAATTACATTCTAGCGTCCTGTCATTGGTTACCATATGTAAATCTAAGCTCTGCTATTGTCAGTGTTTTCATCTGTGGTTAGTAAAATCTATACATGATTGATTAGAACATGGTGGGATTTTTTTGCATTGCCTCATAGGCTGCTTTCATGTATTATTTTGTGCCTCGTCTGCAGTAATTATTGTGCATGGATTTGATGTCAGATCAGCGATTTTCAACTAGCAGCTTGAGACAGTATGTTCATTTTAGCAGCCTCTTTCACATCTCATCAGCACTGTCTCATAGTGGGTTTTTCCACACAGTGACAAAATATTTCTAAAAGAAATTTGTTAGAAAACTAACATAAATCTTAGTCTCTGCCAGCCATTTAACTATTTAATATGTAATATTAATGTGCTCAGTGTTGTGTTTTAAATGTCCTAACTATGCTACCTTCAATATCCCATAATCTGAGATGAAAAACTGCTTTTGTCATGGAAATATTCCCTGCTGTAATACTGGGGATTATGGCAGCTGATGTGTCATGTTGCAAATCAACTTCTCTGTGAAGTTTTCTGAGCTCATACAGTACAGCTATTGTCATGAACCTTGTTAATTTAGAGTTTATTTTGTCAGAGGACTTGATGAACATGTTCCTGGCATTGCTGTCTCATTCAGCAGTGTGAGTCTGACTTTGTTTCAGCTCACCACTCATGCTGCCACCAGTGACACCCACCAGTGGCACCCACCAGTGGCACCCACCAGTGACACCTGGTAGAGGGTTTTGCCTGCCTGAAGGCTGAACACCGAGACAATGAACACAGAGATGGGCCACCAAGCTCTAGACCTGCACCTTCTGTTTGAGTCGCAGACTCAGACAGGACCATCTATGGAACTCATCTATTCAAGTCTTTTTAGCAGAAGAAATAAACAAAATCTCACCACTGAGGATAGCATCCCTAGACAGTTACAGTGAGCTCAGTTGCAGGGTGTTGTTCAGATGGATCTATGCCCTCAGTCCTTAGTGCTGCTAAATGGATTTTTAAAGTTGCAGTGTTTGGTCCTGAATGTTTTTCTAGTTTTTTGTCTGAATGATGTTTTGGATACATCACAAAAAGTAGTTATCAGCTAGTGTGATAATCTTTTTTTGTTGTTGTTGTTGTTAATAATTTTAGACTGATTGGATGGCAGGTGTTGGCATCAAGTACATCACCACAGAGGCTAGAAGATCCAGTCCAATATTTCAAGAAATAGTTAAGGTCATTATAAGTCAATGATGGAGTCCCAACCCTCCCTTCCCCTTCCCCCTTCCCCCCTCCTCCTGATCCTCATCCCACTCCTCCCTTACCCTTCCCTGTCTCCCAGGGTTCCCTGATTATGGGTTGTATTCCATGGCCAGCGGTGACCTACGGGGAGGAACGCCCTACTCCCTGGCTGACTATGGCTCACTGGGGGCCCAGGCGGCTGCTCAAATCCTGCCCAGTGAGCATGCCAGCTCGGCCTGCAACTCTCCCACATCTCTCCAGCACCACCTGCACAGCCCGGACCCTTTTAAGAGCCCAGGTGTGTATTTCCATGTCTCTGCTCCTCCCACACATGCATGTAGACCCACACACAACACAACTTATCAACAGCTTGAGAAAGAGACTGAAGGAATGTGGTGGGCTATAATAAAGCTTGAGAGAATGGGAAATTTGCCTAGAATGCAGTGCATGTTTTATAGCATTGCCTTTGAAAAATTTCTGCTCTTTGGTCATTAGCTCTTGTTCTCACAGATTTGAATATTGGAACGACTGTATATTTGGGGTTTCTGAGCTGTACCTGGAATGGCTATTAAATGGGTAAATGATTCCTTCTTTAGGTAAAAACAGATCTTTCAGAGTATCTTGTGGTTTTTGAGTTACCATATGTGTTAATATTCCCAGCACCAAAGGAAAAGAGGCAGAGTGTGAAATCTGCAGCAAACACTTACCATTGGAGATTGATATCTTTGCCTTGAGTCTAGGGGCTCGGGTTGTGTTTTGTGATATACACTCACTACTACATCCCAGATAAAAAAAAATGTGTAATGAACAGTGAGTGTGCCGCTTTTTGCATATACTGAGAAGACCTTGTCCAGTAGTCACACTGTGAAACAGCTACTGGTTGTGCTCATACTGACTGTGAGAAACTACACTGGTGCATCCTCTGTATCATGCATATCTTGTTTAGGAAAAATGGCTAAATGTGAAGAACCAGTAGTGAAGACCTGCAAGGTGAGCCACACCTAGTAGCTATTAGGGTCCATGTCTAGTAAAGCTAAAAGTATAATGAAAGAAGTCAGAAACTATAGTGAGTTTCAATATTATATGGGGCTCACACTGATAAATTCAATGTAATACAATACATCAACTCTTCAATTAATCCTACCATTATGGTGACATCTTTATCAGGTTTTTTGACACTGACAGTCAGTGAGGAGTTGGCTTGATGTTGGTTATTTTTGTTATACGCTGATGCATTTGAGTGCATTTTGAAACAGGTCTATAATCACTCTAGTAGTAGATGAAATCTAATTGAACATACTGTTCTGTACACATATTATATATTAATGCTGTAGTGTGTCACTGCATGTTTTATTGTTTGTAGCTCCAATTTAACTTTGTGTACTATTGTTAAGCATGTGGATAATCAAATTGCCAGAATTTTACAATTTTTTTATTGTTTCATAATTTAACTATTTGTTTTGTCAGATGCACATTTGCAAATGTGTTTTTTTTTTAATATCACTACATACACTGCTGAATATAACCAAACGAACCAACATTTTAATGAGATTTGTTTTAGAGTAAAATACAATGAAAAGAATAGCTTTGTTTTTTTTTTTTGTTTGATTTGGTACATTTTATGCCAGATCCCCTTCCTGATGCAACCCACTGGTCTTTCAAGGTGGTATCCCATCCAAGTTCTGACCAGGCACAACCCTACTTAGCTTTCAAGATCAGATCAAGCATGCACACTCAGGTGTGGCCATACAAGGAGTTGAGTATAGTATGAATATGTAATCTCCATTTGCCTGGCCTTTGTCTGAGAGTAGATGTTAAATCCTTCTGTGGTTTTGAGTGTTTTATATTTCAGTTTTGGGTTTTAAAAAGCTCTACTGAGAGCATTAACTCTCAAAAGTAATAAACCTTCCATTAACTAAGTAGCATGTAAGCTAGGTGGCCCAACCTGACTTTATATTCCTGTTTATTAATGGGTGGGTCACTAAATGCAGTCAGAGGGAGAAAAGTAAGTAGTTTTTGAAGTGGTGTGGGTTTTAGGTTTGTTCAATTGAATTGAATATATTATGGGCAGCACAGTGGTGCAGTGGTTAGTACCATCATCTCCCACTAAGAGGGTTTTGGGTTTGAACCTGCCAGCAATCCGGGGCCTTTCTATGTGGAGCTTACATGTTCTCTCTGTGTCTGTGTGGGTTTTCTCAGCGTACTCGAGCATCATTCCACAGTCCAAACACATGGAGGTTAGGATCACTGGTGACTCTAAATTATCAGTAGGTGTGAATATTAGTTTGAGCATTTTTATATTTATGTAACTGCACTGTGGTAGACTGGTGTGATCTGTCCAGGGTATACCCTGCTTCTCACTCAGTGTCAGCTGGGATTGGTTCCAGCCTTCCATGACCCTCTGCAGAATAAGTAAAATAGCTGATGGATGAATGGACAAAAAAAGTACTAATTAGAGATTTCACTGTGTGAGCTTGCAGATACATATCAGTGTGCCAAGCCAGAAATACTTTAATAAATCTGCATAGGTATATATTATTTATGGCAACACCGTGACCAGGAGTGAGGTCTTACAGTAGTATTTGTAGCTAAATCTAACAAGTACGTTTTTCACTAAACCTAATAAATTGGTGATGGTTGTAAGCAGCATATTATTGTTACCATGACGACAAAGAACTTGCCATTGGAAATTATGCATCATATTTTGATGACAAGCCAAAATGTAATTTTGCTGATGTTAGATTTATGTGCTCTCTGCAGATAGTGTCTGCACTCTGCCAGACATTACTTGTGAAGGACGATACTCCATTCAGGAACAAACTGACTGTTTATTTGCAAAAGCCCAATACTTTGATTGGGATTAGAACCAGAAACATGATCTGAACTTAATATACTGTTCTGTTTTATAGTATTGTAGGATGAGGAAAGTGACACAAGCTGCAAATACTGATTAGATTTAGGTTTTGTTCCCTTTGCTGCACTTCCTTTGAAGTTAATTGGAATGAAGAACTATTTATATAATTTATATTAAAAGCTTCCCCTGTGTATTTTCAGTGCCTAAAACTTTTAACACAGTACTCTATACATCATGCATGTACATAGATACATATAGAATGGTTATGGTATGGATTTACACTGGGCTCTCATGACAGAAGGTAATCTTGCAGCTCGCAATACTGCTTCCTACTTTTAACCCATTGGTCTTTCATGTTTTTTATTCAAACAAAGCACAGCACAGGTATCTCAACCAATATAGAAATTTGCCATTTATCTTCAGTTATCCCTGTTATTTCTGTTCAGCCAGAGGTTGAAAAAAAATTTTATATGGCTGTGGTTTACACACAGTCACTTGTGAGAGGACTTTAATATTTCTGTTACAGAGAACTCACAGCATTGCATTCACTTTCTTTCATATGTCAACCATTGCCAAAGGACGACTGTATGTTATCTCTTTTCCTAACCTGTAATGTATATTCTATATACTTTACTCCTCTAAAAATGGCTTGAGCCAAGAAACTCAATATGAATGGTGGTCTGCAGTTCATCTCCCCTTCAGTATTACTCCCCTCTTGGTGAAGAGCCCATGGAATAGCTCACCCCTGCAATCTTTTAGCACACATTACCCAGGACACCCTGTGTAATTTCCTGCTTGTCAGGCAGCAGGCTAGATCCAATGCCCCAGGCACTTTGGAGAAGATAATCACCATCATATATTTAAAAGAGGCTGGAGAAGGAGCAGGGGAAGTTATAGAGGGGAAGGGGATGTGGGTGTGGTGAAGTGTAGAGGCTATACTAGTGACAGGTGTTGATTAGATGAGGGGTGTTGTGCCCAGTTCCCTTGTGCAATATCTGCCAGGCATTTATAAACTGTCTGGCAGTCATATCTGAGGGTTCTGCACATTGCAAGGCACAGAGCACCAATGAGTGGTGAATGACAAGAAGAGTTTTTATAACTTTTCTTTTTTTTTTACATTTGGGGGGTTGTATTTATACTACATCTTGTATAGAGCAAAAGAACCAGATTTCTTTGTCTCACCTCCTTGTGCATTGGAGGTGAATATTGCCAATGACCATAAATGACTAATGAAAAATAGTTGACTATGAAAGTATTTGGTAAAAACCACAGTAATTATCCTTTTATGTACTAAGTTTCAGATTAAATAAGGCTCATTGGTGAACTGAAATGTCACCCTGCACCCTTTTAACACATTATGCCCTTCGGTCAGTGTCAAACTGCATTTAATTTTGTTCATAAAAAGAACTCATATCATACGATCTTTCCAAATCATTACCAACGCAATCATTACCATGAAGATTGCATGAAATAAATTTCCTGTCTCTGTGTGTAACAGGTCACGGTCAGGCTTCATCTCTGAGTGCCAGTGTTATAGTTTCTTTGGTTAATGTGTCTCCTGATTGTCCTCAACAGGAACCAACCCAACCCGGCCTGGAGCCTTTCCTGGTGCCAACAGTCCTGGGCCTGTAGCTGACCTTTATGGCACTGCCAGTCAGGACTCTGGTGTGGGCAACTACATCAGTGCCACCAGCCCTCAGCCAGGCTCTGGCTTTAGCCACAGCATTGCAGTAAGTATATCTGTTTTTTGTCACTGTCATTTGCATCATCATCAGCAGCAGCAGCATCATCATCATCCAATTCATTCCATCTCTCCACTAAATTTTGATATCTAAAACTCATTTCTCACCCTCTTGTTCTTCTATTTTTTCCATTGATTACAAAAAAGAATGTGAGATAGAAAATAGCAAGGTTAACTATAGAGCATTTTGATTGTCCACCTCTTGAATCAGTAAATTTGTCATACTTTATGCAATCACTTTCACTGCTGCTTTAAAATTCATGCTTATCTTCCAGTACTCCACTGACACCTCACCATAAAATGTCTTTAGTTGATGAAAAAGCTGAAGGGCCATGTTAGTTTGCGTACTCCCTTCACATTTAGCCCCATTTCCCCCATCTGTTTATATGTCCAGCAGTTCCAGGCCAGAAATTGCCCGTTCTTCTCTTAACAAGCATCTCTGTGTGCACCATTGAACATCAGTATTTTCAGTTCTAATCTCTCTACTCAGGATTCCTAGGTCGTCACTGCAGGGCATGATAACAGTTAAAAAGAACTGGAAGAATCCTTTTGCAAACTACTGTTATGAAAATCTTTCTTCATGGCCTTTGATGCTTTCCCAGCTGATGCCATCAACCAATATGAACTTCTTGATAGAGCTGCGTAGGCAGATGAAAGCTAGGGAAAACCAAAACCTCAGTATATCCATTCTGTATTAGCTTCTTTGATTTTCTGCCCAAGTAATTTAACAGTTACTGACCAGAACAAGGCCTTTTGTGTTTGACCATCTGCTTTTCAGCGCAGACACACTGTCAGTACCATGTGTAATGTAAGTTTGAATTCCCCAGCACACCGAGGTTTGAAAAAACTGTCTGTAGGACTTCAGAGTAGCTATTTGTTATGACTCAAGAGCCATTTAATTCATTAAAACACAGTCTGCTGAGAATCCTATAGAAAGAAATGTGTCATATATTTGTCATGACTATAAAGAAGACCTGTTTGGTCACAGTTTATGCAGTATATTGCAGCAGCATATTTTGATACTTTACCCCCTAGTAAATTGTTTGCATGACACTGAACAATCCAGCTTAGAAATCATGTTCCACCTATAATTTGTCTGAATGTTTCCCTGTACTGTTTCTAACATAATCAATATTGCATACCTTTGCAGAATTAAAGTCTGAATGATACTGCAGATTTTTTGGTAAATGTGGTAGTGCATGGCTTATTTTGACTGTATCCAGTTACACAGGCTGACAATGGTGACCTGATATCAATTGTTTTCATGCATTACATATCCACTGAAGTGCACCGCATTCAACAAAGAAACACATCCATTTTCTCTTCCATTTACCCACTTATTCATCGGCACATTATGTATGTCCACTTAAGTTGCATAATATTGCTGGTGACTGTCTCACAATATATTTGGTTAGAGGTAAGGTAAACCCTGAACAGGTCATCAGAGTATCACAGAGCTAACCACAAACATGACCAATTTTGAGGTCCCGGATCACCTAACCAGGCAGCTGGCTGATTGAATTGAAACAACTACTGTACCACCACTCTCAAATTATTATGACTGCACAGATAACCTGGTGATCAGCGGACTGTCACCCTGAAATGAAAATCTAGTGTTTTCACATTCTTATTTGAAAACCCTGGTTTGCTGCCATATACATACAGTATACCCAGCCCATTTTCATTCTCACATGAAATACTGATGCTTTGTGAAGTACCTTTTGTGTCATGTTATACAGACACTAAAAGGTACCTTTTGTGTAGTACACTTTGGCATCCCACAATTATTCTAAAGGGTACCTTTGGCATCAAATACTCATACTTTGTCTAATAACATCAGCATCTGATGAGAATGTGCTGATATACCACAGGTCAGGTGGGCTGGCAACTCTAAAAAGTGTACAGGTGTCAGTGAATGCATCTCTGTGTGACAACTTGCTAAATTATATTGTAGCCTGATTTTGTATTTATAACACATCATAACAAGGTCTGTCAATTTTCAAAGGCTTTATGTACATTTGAGAAAAACATACTTCTTTTCAGAATGTGTCCTTTGCAGACCTCAGTATGTTGTAACCTATTGTGCACTGGTCAGTTATGCAACTGTGGAGCTGTGATAAACCTATGAAGCTGGGAATTATTGTGTACCACATCATAATCATATTTGTGTGCAGGTGTTCATCACTGACGAGCTGCAGCTTGACTAATGAAAAGCAGCTGCAATTAGTAAATAATTAAAGCCTGGAATAAAGCAATTGTTTTTAGCAGCCTTGAAATGTTGCTAATGGCACAGCATCATAGATAAATGAAAGTTGCATGGATAGGTTTTCCATTAAATTGATGCAAACTTGCAGGTTCTTTACAACATACATTACAATATGTAGAGTAAAGTGTGACATTTTTGATTTAACAAGTTGTCAAGGAATGCACAGGTGCTTCAATGGTGTTGGTCTTTGTGGTGTGAACGAGAGGCACAGTTGAGCTTTCAGATGCTCCACCAGCATAGGTCACATTTTTCAGAAGATCCAGCCCCTGAATTTGGACACAGAATATCTACATTACAACTCTGTGACAGTAAAACCTGTTCAGGGTGTATAATGCAGTGTGCAGGATGAATGGATAGACAAATGATGGATTATTTTCTCAAAAGCTAAGGC
This sequence comes from Mastacembelus armatus, assembly GCF_900324485.2. Lineage (NCBI taxonomy): Eukaryota > Metazoa > Chordata > Actinopteri > Synbranchiformes > Mastacembelidae > Mastacembelus > Mastacembelus armatus. The sequence continues at coordinate 16,183,968 of NC_046645.1, forward strand.
TGGTGTTATCTTATATTTTTATTGCCAAAATCTCTGCTGTCTTTTAAAACTTTGTTCCTACTAAAAATGTTAAAAAAAAGAAGAGGAAGAAGAAGAAGATGCTCTGTAATTTTCTAAAACAGCTGGTCACTGTAGTTTCTATTCAAAGCAGGAGGAAATGACACATTTGTTGGGGATTATTTTCAGCAGTGCATTAGCCCATGATTTAGTGCTCTAGTGAACAGGACAGTGTACATGAGGCTATGTCCAATTAAACTACAGTATGTGTATTTGTGGTAATGAAAGAACATGTGACCCAATGCAACTGTGCAGCTCATTGCTTTGTTTTTGATGATTTCTAGTGGAGCTCTGTGTCACACAAGAAAATCATAAAATCACCAGACTTATCCTTTAAGAGACTGAATCTCACATTAGGACTTCGCAAGGTGAAAGTTATGATATATTGATATATGGAAAGCACACACACACACACACACACATATATATATATATATATATATATATATATGTATTTATTTATTTATAAACATTTCTGTTTTTTTCCCTTTGGTGAATGCAACACACTTCTGTACACCTGTGCAGAATTACTGTCTGCTTGTCCAGTAATGTTTGAGTGTTTAATTAATATGTGTTAGCATGAATGTGATAGGTATCTCAAGTAGATCTAAACTCTGTATCAAAGGAAGAAAGAAAGAAAATGATAGAACCTACAAAAAGCCATTAATCTCTAGTCTCTGTCTTTTACACATTTATCTGTGTTTCTAAAAGATCTGTGTGAAAATCAAATCAATTTTAAAGATCATGACCTTATGTAAATGAAAGTCATACAAGTGGAAACATATACACTATGTACAACAAACATGAAAACATGCATTTTAAAATAGCTCACCTACATAAGACAACCTTATGTACGGCATTTAGTTTTATGAGATAAAATGTGCTAATTCTTCCGTATTTTGATTAGATTAGTTAGAAAACAGGTGATGAAAAGGCTGGTTGGCTAAAGTTTTCAAGATATTTCATGAAAATGATTTATAATTATCTATACACAGGTGAGTATATTTGCCTGCAAGGTTTGGGGGTGACTGATGATCACGATGCCTCGTAACTTCTCAACAAAGTACAGTAGGACAATGGAAAATGGAATGAATGAAATTAAATCTGATACTAAAGATTATTACCTAACTGTAATATATTGGCCTTTTATTTTCAAATGTCAAGGTTTTTGGTGTTTATTTTCGTGAATAACTGGTCTGAGTGTGGGTGTGGTTATCCACTTTGCTTTCTAGGTTCAAATTCTCAGACAGTTACAACACAACAACAGTTGTTTTACCATATGGAAGCTTCTAAACGTGTGATGAATAATACAAGATAATACACAGTTACTTTAGAACCAAATAAATGTTTCCATTGTTTTTTTTGTGCCAAAAGCCCAAATGTAAGAATAAGTACTCGTCAAAAAGTGCTGATTATCTCTAAGCTACCAGTTCTACCAAAACAATTTCTGCTCTGTAGAGTAAATTTGTCTTGGCCAGATAATGTCTTTTTGACGTATCAGCAGTAATCTATGTCCTGGCTGTGTGCAAGCCAAAAAGCGCAGTTTAGATACCGAATACAGATGGAACCTTGTCGTTTAATCTGATGTTAGAGCTTGCATTCTGTAATTATCTGATATTACTCACATTATATTTCATAAGCTTTAAAACTGTTGAATTTTGAGGTTGTATCTTAATAGTCTGGGAAGCTACACAGCAATGGGACCACCCACAATTTAGTCAGTTTTTACTGAAAAACAGCATGAAAATGTTACATGAAAAACTAATAAATTAATGGAAAGTTATGTTATTGGTATCAATAAAAAGATAAATGCATAATGATTGGTGTGACACCATTCTCAATGCTATATCACATTTTGCAGAAAGGTTATGGAGCATAGTCGCACACCTTCTTCCTAATTATGAATTATGTTGATGCAATTTCTTCCTGAAGCTGTATCTTGGACACTGGAGCCAATTAACACTCAGGATGTAATTTTCCTTTATTAGTTACTCAATTCTGGCAAAATTTTGCTGCTTTCTTTTGCGAAGCTTTCTCCTTATACACCAGTGTTACACGTAATGCTAAGGGAAAAAACATCATGGTCATGGTCTCAGTCTTAAATGTTATGATACAAGAGTTTAGATGGGCACAGTATAGTATTAATTTGACATTTTTTTGACATAATTAAACAATGTTTTATTTCAATTTAGATCAAATTTATCAACATATTTTGTTTTAGTTTACATAACCAAAGATACCACAAATTACATGTTCATGGCAAAATCCATATGGCTCAGATTGTGTGTCATAGTTGTTACAGTTCTGTTTTTTCAGAATCTAAATTTTGTTAGCAAACTGTACATATTGTCCTTCCCACAAAAGTAAGAAAGATGTATTTCCATTCATGCTGGCATCACATCCAATGAATAACTGCACTCACCTGCAGTCTGCTACTCTTTGCCTTTTTCCAAGAAATGCGTACTGACACAGTTACTAATTATACATTTTAGGGTCCGTTGATTGCGACAGCATTTACAAATGGATACCATTGAAAGCTAACACGTGACTGGTTGCCATCTCGTTTAAGGTATTATATACTATTTTTATATCACAACTCTGTCTACCCATAAAACTGTGTATTGTTCTTACATCCCTTGCACATCTTATTTTCCCTGTCCTTCCTGCTCCTATATAATATGTACTGTGAACACTGACCCTCAAGATGACACAGCTATTCACAGGGTTTGCACTGTAGCTGTACACAAAAATGCCAAGCCCTTTGAAAAGTTGTCAGTAATTTGGTGTCCATTGTAAATGGTTCTTCCAATCACCCTGAGCCATCTGTCTTTCAATGTAACTGCAATATTAACCACTGACTCATATATGCATGCATACTTTTAAAATGTGTTACTAGAATTTAGTCCATTTATCCATTTGTGTCCATTTATCCAGTTACTGTAGTTTGGAATTCCTCTGTTTTCTCCATTTCCTTTTATATATTCAGTCTTGAAATGGCTACTCTTCTGTATATAGCTGTCAAATAACTAAAAATAGATCTTGAAACCTATTATTTTTACTTGAGGTCCACACATAAAATATTAACATATTATGATGAACATGAAGTTACATTTGCTCCTAAATTTTAACTTTTTGTTTAAGATATGAAATCATCAACATTAGGTCCAAATATACTTGATCTGAGACAAGATTACTATAGGAAATGCCTTCTTGTCTTATACACACTACTCATAAATTCTCATTGCACTGCAGTTGTTGAGTCTGAGCAGATTGCTTTGGCCAGTGCACGTGTTTGAAAATTCAAGCTGATTTTGATTGATTTGAAATTGGTTTTATCCGATGCAGAAAGAAAAACAATCTGTTCTTGAATTGTAAATTCAACCTACAAGATTTTAAATAAAAACATTCAGATATCAATATCATCACATCATAGGCAGTCTGACATTTGCCATCATGGAGGGGACATTACAATAGTTGTATGTTGCAAACCATCAAGCCATCAGTGTCGGGCTGATCCAGGACTGCTCTGGTTGTTTGTGTGACTGTGTCTTCACATTGTGTTAGCTGCTGCAGTCTGGGAGGCTCAGGTGGCTCTGGTTCAACTGTTAATGGAACTTTATCTGAAACTGGAGATTTTAGAAAACACTGAATGTCGATAAAGCCTACATACTCCACGAGAACAGAGAAACTTGTTCGTTTTTGAGAACAAGAACAAAGTTACTTCTCAGGACATTTCATTGAAAAAAGCGAGAATGGTAATATTTCCACTTTCTGCTTTAACTACGCCCACTTCGAATTTCTGACCAATCACACAATAGTTGTCGGACACCACACAAGAAAAAAGTTCTGCCTAGATGATGTGTCAAGAACAAGCTGCAAGAACTCCCAAACCAGGGCTGCGAGAAAAAAATTTTGTCATGCTTTTCTCGCAGCTCCGGGAGAGAGAACAAATTTCTTTGTTTCTTTTGCACTAGTTCCACTTCCCAGAGCCAACTGATGATCACTGATGGCTTGAAAAAAAAAAAGAAATAAAAAATTGCGACTCCTTCTAATCGTACCACAATGTTCATACAGCCATGGACACATACAGTGTCAGCTTAGCCACAGAGGGCAAAAAATGTTGACCCTGGCTCACCATTTGTCACTGCATAATCTGTTCAGTCATCTGACAACTCACTGTGGTGCACATCCAACATAAACACACACACCAGGCTCAATACTTTTTAGCATGTCGCTTGTAGTGTTATACTAATTGTACTACACTGCTACACAGAAGTATTTGGACATCCAAATAAAGCATGTGGATATCCAAACACTAAAACTACACATGACAGCTTAGTATGTCATTCCAGCACCATGGGAATTAATGTGCTGCTATAACAGCTTCCACTCTGCTGGTTTCAGTCTTTTCACCAGATGTTAGAAACTAGCTGCAGAAATGTGCTCCTATTCACCCATGAGAGCACGAGTGAGATCCATCCAACTGACTGGATGGTACGGCTTGACTAAAGGATGAATGGTGGGGCTTATGTTTAGAGTTTTTTGCAGGCCAGTCAGGTTGTTAAACTTGGGGGAAATGGGGAAACAAATTTCAGGTGGACTTGTGCATGTGGACACGTGCTGAAACAGAAAGATGGATGCACACTGTTGTCTAAATTATTGTTGTTATTGTGTGCTTGAGCATTAGGAGTTCATATCTATGCTCTCTATTATTGTTCATTTTTTTGCTGTTTACCAGCTGATGGGAAAAATATTTCCGGCATAAATTTTCCAATTGTAAAATGTTGTGGTAAATATAATCACATAGTTTCATGTCTTTGTCAAATCTTGCAAAGGGTCAAACCTTTAGAGCAGTATCAGTTCACTTGTACTTTCAACAACCTTAATTGTAAACTTTAATCTCTATAATCTATATAGACTCACCCCTGCTAATATTCTGCCAAAGCATGTCACTCTGGTAGACCTCACCATTTCAATATACAGTGGGTACGGAAAGTATTCAGACCCCTTTAAATTTTTCACTCTTTGTGTCATTGCAGCCATTTGCCAAAATCAAAAAAGTTCATTTTATTTCTCATTAATGTACACTCAGCACCCCATCTTGACAGAAAAAAACAGAAATGTAGAAATTCTTGCAAATTTATTAAAAAAGAAAAACTGAAATATCACATGGTCATAAGTATTCAGACCCTTTGCAGTGACACTCATATTTAACTCACATGCTGTCCATTTCTTCTGATCCTCCTTGAGATGGTTCTGCTCCTTCATTGGAGTCCAGCTGTGTTTAATTAAACTGATTGGACTTGATTAGGAAAGGCACACACCTGTCTATAGAAGACCTTACAGCTCATGTCAGAGCAAATGAGAATCATGAGGTCGAAAGAACTGCCCAAGGAGCTCAGAGACAGAATTGTGGCAAGGCACAGATCTGGCCAAGGTTACAAAAGAATTTCTGCAGCACTCAAGGTTCCTAAGAGCACAGTGGCCTCCATAATCCTCAATGGAAAAAGTTTGGGACGACCAGAACTCTTCCTAGACCTGGCCGTCCAGCCAAACTGAGCAATCGTGGGAGAAGAGCCTTGGTGAGAGGTAAGGAAGAACCCAAAGATCACTGTGGCTGAGCTCCAGAGATGCAGTAGGGAGATGGGAGAAAGTTCCACAAAGTCAGCTATCACTGCAGCCCTCCACCAGTCGGGACTTTATGGCAGAGGGGCCCGATGGAAGCCTCTCCTCAGTGCAAGACACATGAAAGCCTGCACAGAGTTTGCCAAAAAACACATGAAGGACTCCCAGACTATGAGAAATAAGATTCTCTGGTCTGATGAGACCAAGATTGAACGTTTTGGCGTTAATTCTAAGCGGTATGTGTGGAGAAAACCAGGCACTGCTCATCACCTGTCCAATACAATCCCTACAGTGAAACATGGTGGTGGGAGCATCATGTTGTGGGGGTGTTTTTCAGCTGCAGGGACAGGATGACTGGTTGCAATTGAAGGAAAGATGAATGCGGCCAAGTACAGAGATATCCTGGAAGAAAACCTCTTCTAGAGTGCTCAGGACCTCAGACTGGGCCGAAGGTTCACCTTTGAACAGGACAATGACCCTAAGCACACAGCTAAAATAACAAAGGAGTGGCTTCGGAACAACTCTGTGACCGTTCTTGACTGGCCCAGCCAGAGCCCTGACCTAAACCCAATTGAGCATCTCTGGAGAGACCTGAAAATGGCTGTCCACCAACGTTCACCATCCAACCTGACAGAACTGGAGAGGATCTGCAAGGAAGAATGGCAGAGGATCCCCAAATCCAGGTGTGAAAAACTTGTTGCATCATTCCCAAGAAGACTCATGGCTGTACTAGCTCAAAAGGGTGCTTGTACTCAATACTGAGCACAGGGTCTGAATACTTATGACCATGTGATATTTAAGTTTTTCTTTTTTAATAAATTTGCAAAAATTTCTACATTTCTGTTTTTTTCTGTCAAGATGGGGTGCTGAGTGTACATTAATGAGAAATAAAATGAACTTTTTTGATTTTGGCAAATGGCTGCAATGACACAAAGAGTGAAAAATTTAAAGGGGTCTGAATACTTTCCGTACCCACTGTACATACTAACCCACGCTGAAAAGCTTTTTAAAGTCAGGCAGCAGTACAAGGAGCCATGGTGTGGTATGGAAAGACAGGAAGTCACAGGAGAAAGCAGCACATCACAGCAATGTTTGTCTGCAGTGTGTGTTGCTCACTAAACCTTCATATGAACACCAGAACACTCTCTGGCAGTCACAGCATGAGTGTCTTTGCATGCATCATACCAAAGCTTGCTGGCCTTTGTCTCCAGGCATGGATCATACATTTGCAACTCCTATGTAGCTTTGTGATGTTAATGTCACATTTTGCTTTCAAGCATGAAGACAAGTTCCTGTTTCATTATTGATCTGTGTACATTCAAAAATAGATAGATGCCAACCATAAATCCACATTCCAATGTTGAAAAAAAAACATCTGTGATAATAATGCTTTGGGTTACAGTAAAAGTGGAATTGAATGGAATTTATATGTTTAGTGGACAGTTATTTATCAGATATCATTGCATGAAATAGTTTGCCAGCAGATTGAATCCCTGTCTTAATGTCTCTCAAAGTCTGTTCAGTGTCACACACCTGGAAGGACATGACAGGGTATCTGTGGGTCTATAAAATACTGAAGTAAATTTTGAAACATTTTCATCATGTACCAAGCATATATCACAAAATTTAAAAAAGAAAAAATACTGTCAGTTTTTTTTATATTGTGTGTTTATTTTCAAAAGACACTTTGCCATCAAACAGGATGACATGTGTTTTTGATTGTTTTTTGTTTGTTTGTTTAGAGACATGATTATTCCATTCTAGAGGTTTATTTGATGGAAGAGGAATTGCAAATCTTCAAATCCTGCACAGAACAACTTATGTTTAATTACTATTACATACTCTAAGTATAGTCTGTAATGAACTCCATATGAGTTTTATTGTAGTAGTTTGTTACTGAGAAAACTGTTATATTATGTTAGATTGGCCCAAATTTCACTGTCTGCTAAAGAAAATATTTTGAACAATCTTTAAGTTACCCTGTGACCCTATAATTAGGAAAGAGCGGATATAGACGATGGATGGATGGAATCTTTAAGTTGCATGTTTTCATGTGTATTCTTTATATAATATCATTGTTTAGTTGTAGCTTGAACTAACAGTAGTTTTTTTTTGTTTGTTTTGGGGGTTTTTTGCACATTAAAAAAAAATCTGACATCATTTGGTCTTAAACTAAGCCCAGTGAGGAGCTTTGGAACCTGCAGATACCCAGTGTTGTTTTGTATTAAGTCAGACACACTACAAAAACAGCCTGTAAATGTTCTGTCAGGAAAGAAAAATGCTGTTGTTGTTGCTGACTGACTTTCGGCTGTGTGTCTGTGCTGCCAGAAGAATGTTTCAGGAGGCCAGGGGATGTCAGGCCGGAGTTTCTAAACTGCTTCTGTGTGCAGGTGATGCCATCCAGCCCTAACCACTACAGCATCCACGCAGTGAGCCAGAGCAGAGGTGGCACCAGATGAAGGACAGCTTGAAAAGAAAAGTCAAAACTCATCCCAGAAAAAAAGGAGACAGTCTGCTGTACTATAAAGCCTGACCTGCTGTTAAGATCCCTCTGACTGTACTGTTGTCTGGTATCCTTGTGTAAGGTTTTGCTGGTTTCGATTTTACTTCTGATTGTTTTTTTATTTAAATGAATTATCTCGGATTATGACTTTTTTTCTTGGATTATAAATGAAGAATGAAAAATTCTTTTTACATATTTAGTTCAAATTATTTTATGTATATCTTTCTGTGTGTGTGTGTGTCTGTGTGTGTGTGTGTGTGTGTGTGTGTCAGCTGAGACACTGTGGATACTTTTTTATATATTTGAGTGATTGAACGATTGTCAATTTGCACATACAGAGATATCTTACATGAACCAGTGAGACTCAGTGGAGACAGGATTGGTTCATCAAAAAAAAAAAAAAGGAAAGAAAAAAAAAACACAAGACACACTAATAACATTTAGTAGCTTTGGTTCTAGCATTGTGGTCACAAAACATAACCTATTTTTGGCAATAAGAGGACTACAGTATTTTCACAGTCCTGTTTTATAAATGTTTTGTTGTCTGGAGAAAAAATATATAATTGTCCTTTTAATACTACTTCAAATTAAAAAAAAAAAAAAAGTAGTATATAACTGTAAGTTGTGTTCCAGTCATTGCATATAGTGGTGTAGAGAGAGACAGGCATATTTTTGTTATGTGATATTTGATCAGATGAGAAGGCCACACTATGCTGGATGGGAGGATGTTGACTGTCCCAAGAGAGTCCCATCCATTGCACAATGCCTGAGGAAATGATAATCCCATGACAGATCTGTAAATGCTCTTCGCTTTCCAACTCTGGCTAATTTAAAACCAGCATTTTTGTCTACATGATAGCTATTGCGTGCACAGTTAGAAAAAAGACGACGCAAACATCTGTGCATCTGCACTCAGTGACACACAGCAGACAGGATGCCCACTTATTCTTCTGTATGACAGTGACTCTGGAGATCAGTAGCATGAAAAGAAATCAATCCAAAGCACACTTGATAGTTTTGGGAATACCGCAAAACTCATTTGTGTCCTCATATTTCACAGAGATGATGTTTGTTTGATACAATATAATTGTTTCTACATGTCTGGTGTCACATAAAAGGCAATATTTTAAGTCTGATATATATTTAGCAACTTGTGTTTCCTTTAAATGAGGAGGAAGTGTAGCAGATTAGTGTTGCTTATTACCTCAGTCCTGTGTGTTTTGTTATGATGACCAGAGAACTTATTTGAAAAAGCTTCAAAAATATGACTGGCTAACAAAGTTGTTGTTGCACTGTGATTCAAGGTAAGGCTAAGAGCAGATTTAATTTGCACATTAGTTGGCTTTACAAAGTGAACTTAGTGACGTAAAGGGTTTTTATTTATTATCCAGTTTTGGTCAGTCTAACTTGAAAATGTCAGGACATTTGTTTTACTGTTTTTAAGTTTTGACATTTGCCAACTAGCCTGCATAACACTGGTTAATCTGCCATACATAAACACAAATTTCATACAAGCATCACAAAATAAAAGCAAAATAGGAATGTTATCTATAATTTAATGTATATAGAAATTTGCTATAACTAAAGAATCAAGCTTTCTTTAATGTTTGAAATGCTTTATGAATTCATAAATGCATATGCTGTTTTGTTCCCCTCTGTGCTGAAACAGATATTTTACATCTTACTTTTACAACCCACAGGGAGCTGAATGCTGGACTGTTTCTAAAATGGAGACTTTAAGTAATAATCAAATAATCCAAAAAAAAAAAAAAAAAAAAAAGTGTATGTCGTTAATTAAAAAGAGAAACATGTATGTTCCCTTGTATGATTTACATTTCTAAGATGGATTTGTATCAATATTTTTGTGGTTGTTAATATCTATAAAACTAACTAATAATATAATGTACTGTACATCCATCCAGTTCTCTCTCCATTCCCTCCCATCCACTACAATAACACTTAGTTGGTCATTAATGTATTTCAGTAATATATATATACAAAAGAAAATCCAATGATGTTATATAGGAGTGTTGTCTTTGATACCAGTGTAGTGGTCTATACACAGATTTCTTAACCTTTAAAAATATCACTCTCCTTCTTCTCTCCTCTCACTATTTTTGTCCTATAGTAACTAGTAATAGATGTTCTGTAATTACAGTAGACACTTATAGCTTGTACTCATTAGATTATGTAGGACCAGTAAGGATAGACCTTAATGATTTTTTTTTTTTCATCTGGGAAAAAACCGCTTACCTTGGTTTCCCTTGTATTTTTATTTTTCTGTCAACGTTCTGTTCTGTGCTGCTCTCATGTGGTTTCAGTGAACCAAAGCTCTCATTGAAAACATTTGAAGGAAGACTTGCTGTAAGATGTTCTTGTAAACAAAGATTAATTGGATCCCCACCCTTGAATGTTATAAAAAAGGGGGTGTGCCATACTACCTTAAATGCTAATGCTAGATATGCAAAAGACTTTGATTTATTATGATTTGACAGGGGTTAAAGAGCAGAAGGGTTTTTCTTACACTGATGAAACAGATACGATATTTTTATATAGTTATAAAAGATTAATGATAATAATATTAATAACAATAGTGACTATTATAAATATCATTAATCTGTGTTGTAATATTTGTACTCTTGAAATATTCCAGTTTCCCATGATACTACTATTTTTAAATATAGCTTTTTTTACTTGTTAACTTTGGTAAATGTACATTTCAGTTTAAACTCATCTACATCCTAAATGACCTGTTATTTACTTTTGAATCATGGAAACAGCTCCTACTTTAATCCGAGTTAGACAGACAACCACAAAAGCTTGTTATCCGGTTGCCTGCTGATCAGCACACTACTCAGCTCATTTTGAGTGAAATACGACACAACTTCAGAAACTATCTTTCTTGGACTTGAAGCATTGCAAAAATATTTATAGTGATCTGAATAGTCTTTCTATTCAGATCACCATAGCTATTTTTGCAATGTATGAACATATGGATAGACATGTGGAGAAGCATTTTATGAGCGCTCTTCCACGTCTGCCATTAATGTTTCACACTAATTCTGTTAATGTATCAAGTTATGGCTTTGTGGTTTTACCAAATGACAGAGGCAGGCAGTAAATGCTCTTTATGTGTCTATGGCAAGCCGTTTTCACATCAAATAGATTTCATTTGAATATCCAAAATTGCATTTCAGATTTCTAAAATTACATTTTGACTAGTCAAATTTGCAGTGTGACTAGTCACATTCAGGATTCATTCTGACTAGTAAGAATGACAATTGAAGATATCTACAATTACATTTTGACTAGTCACAATACTATTTTGGATATCCGAAATGAAGTCACTGACGTTGCACCGTTTTAGCATTTATTTGACCAACAGAATTCACATTACAGATATCTGCAATGTATTGATGATGAGAACAATTTGTTATTTAAGATATCGGTACTAGTTCTTACTAGTCAAAATGTAGTTGCAGATATCTGTAATTAGAATTTCAAATAGTCAAAATGTAGTTGCAGATATCTGTAATTAGAATTTCAAATAGTCAAAATGCCATTGCAGATATCCTAACTTAGTTTTGACTAGTCATAAATACATTACAGATATCTTTAATGTGAATCCTGTCCATGTTTTTAACTTGAAAACGGCTCGCCATATGTGTCCTCAGTACTCTCGTTTTTCTACTCCAGCATTAGCAAAACAACTACTCGCCTATCCCAATATCTCTATCCCCATTATATCTGTGCATGGCAGAATGATTCTTGTCTGTGGTCTTGGTCCTTCACAGTTAATGATAGAAGCTAATGTAACTGCCCTTCAGTGCTTCAGGCACAAATACAACTTGATAAGTTAAACATTGTGGTTTTGTGAATTAAAGTTCCACATCTTGTTGTCAATATTGACACATCCACCTACTTTCTTGCTCTGTGATAACAATGCCCAACTTGTTCCTTTACTCTGGAATAACATGTCCCCTTTACTGCAGCTGAGGACATGAATGCAAATATACTGTATATATGTAGATACTGGGTATGTTTGTTGGGACGATGATGTCTATAGACTGGTTTGATTAGAGAACTGATGAGCAGAACTGAATAGAAGCACAAATCAAAGCTGAATTCAGCATCATGCTTGAAACTGCTAGTCTTGCTCATGTCACATACAAATTTTTATGTGACACAAAAAGGTGTAAAACCAAAAGCCCAAACTGGTGCTAGAGGTGTCTGTGTGTTTGGTATAGTGTTTGCCTCGTTATCTTTCTTGCCTTGGTATGAACATCAGAATGCTTTTGCACATTGCCACTGCAGTTTCATATGAATATAATTTACAAGACAGGCATTATTACTAGTCCACACAGGTTAGTGCCGTGCTCTACATTTAGAGCTAGACATTCAGTGTTTTATTGCACATGGTAAAGCTAAATGATGGACCTGTCTTCTGCTTTTATAGCACACTTTATTTGAGACCAAGTGTTTCACACTTGTACAGTACTGTGCCTTTACTGGAATTTAAACTGTCAGCAAATCTTCCACTATTGATCTTAATTCAGATGGCCATTTGAAAACATGTTACACAGCAATATAGTTTCAGGTGGTCACAGACAGTTCTTCACATCAGGGCTTACAAATTTGGAAATTAGAGCTTATTAAAGTATGAGCTGTTTACCTTTTCCATTCACTTCTCATGCAGGTTTTCCCTCTTATTGCTTCAGATTGTTTTGCTCATAGCTTGCACTTTAAGGTAGCATGGCTCTGTTGTTGCTATACTTTACTTTAATACTGACAGTTTACAGCTAATGAATGTTACACATCTTGCTAAATGTCTTGCTAAAGTTCATCATTGGATAGCTGTTGGCTAAAAAACTGAAACATAAAACCTGGAAGCTGTTGGAATATGTATTTTGAGTGTACTACACTGTATCCACATAAACTTGAATTTTGAGGCAAGTGATAGGTATGGTCAACCGCACAAACACAGCTCATGCTGGAGATGCACATGTATGATCATAGAGTCCATTAGTGTGTGCATATAGTGTGTGCATATAAAGCTTTATGGGAAATGAGTTGAGTGTTGGTTGCACACGTGTGTGTGTGCAGAGTACTACATACATGCATACTTTTGAAATGGTAGTGAAACAAAAGGTACAATGTTAATTTCAATTGGCATAACTTTACATTGATTCTTAGGTGTTATGTTTTCAAAGCAGTGCAATCATTAGTGTCTAATCATGTAACAGTAGATAGTAGAATCTTGTCCTTTATGGGGAATTGCCTTGCCCATTCCTACCACTTGCCCATTTTTTAATGTTAACAGATTTTTTAACATGAGAGCTGACTGAACACCTGAAAGCTTCTTTCAGGTGTTCTTCTATGGCTTCCTCAAACCCTGTTGTAAAAAAATTTAAAAATAAAACAAAAAAAAACAAAAAATAAAAAAAACAAATAGAAAAAAGGCGGATGGGAGTCTCTCACATCCCAGATGTGGAAAGTATAATTTTATATTTGTATTTTCAAATAATGACAATAAAAATGTTTGTGAAAGGTTTCCATCCTCTGCTCTGGTCCAGAATATAATGTGTTTGTCTAAAAAAATGAAATAAAACGTTTTTCAGTGAGTTTACCTAATGTTTTTACTGCTGAGCAACATGAAGCCACCAGAAACATAAAGTTGGGTTTATTGACAACATTCAAATTAAAAGACAATGTATTTACATAAAAAATCACAATCAAAAAGCAGGTTCAGCAGGTTCCAACAGTGCGGTGACACCAAATCACTTAAAATCAGGTTTATAACTTGGTAATGGTAATTTGATAAAATAATAGTTTCCATTTTAATGGTATCTCATGGACCACATGTTCAACAGACTGTCATGTGTTCAGGCAAGATTGCAATTCCTGCCTCTGTTACAGATGGTTTCTGTTGTTGGATGTAAATATCCTCGTGGAGGCTGGACTGGTGTATGAGATCACATATTCCAGCTGGGAACACCAAATCTGTGAAACAGCAACAACCCTGGACAGAGAGTGAACAAAACCCTGGAAACAAGCATCAGTCGTCTGAGAACACTAGACCAAAACCAGACGGCATCGCACAAAACAATGGTCAGCCACCAGAATATCGAGGACATTCACATCTGACATCATAGACCCTTTTTGAACAGAGACATTGGGTTGTAGTCTGTACTGTTTCACCAGTTCCATTTGATTGTGAAAACTATAACATATTTTTGCAAGCTTTAGGAACAGCCAGTGGGTGGATGTTTATGTCAAATGAAATCCCCACTGTGAGTTTACGTCGTGTGCCACCTGTTCTCAGATTTAAACTGATTTACTTGTATTTTTATCAGGCAGAATCACAAGTGGGAGCTTTTCTACTAAATTCACTATATTAAATTAAGCTTAAACATTTGTATTTCAGATGATTTTGTAAAGTGTTATAGAGGCCATGAATGTAATTTCCATCTCCTAATCAAAATGTGTAAAATGGCAGCTCGTAGTAGTAATGACACAAGCCCAGACATTTCTCATTTGCACCTCAAGGTGCTTTGGCAACCACCTTGGGAGCTCCTTCCTCTGGATCACAAATTAGAAGCACTGACAAGGAGCCTCCCTAACTCACACAACTAGTAGCCTAGAGGATATTACTACACTTTGCTTGCAAATATGACTGTAGACATGTCGAGTGTGAACACCTACTGTACCTTCACCACTGAGCCAACTCCATCTGCTGATGAGGTGCGTGAACCATGTGAGTGGGTCTGAGGCAAACAAACATCAAATTCCTGTTGGGTCTTCTGCCAACAATTTTATAAAACAAGTCATATTCCCAGACACCTTATAAAATATCAGTGTAAGACTATCAGTGTAAGTCGGACCTAAGTAGAGTACATTTAAAGTAAATTTTTATAGGGCTTTACTTTCCCCATGGACAGAATGGACAGCACAGGAAGCAAGCAAACCATTCATCACTGCTTAGGAAATAGCCAAATGCTTGGTTTAAGCTGGTTTCTGTCTATATTGATGTACTTGAATTACTTGGTGTATTTCATCTGTGTCAGTACTGGACAATAGTGCAGAAGATTTCCATTAAAAGACAACTTATGTCCATCTAACACTGTGTCACAATGAGGTTGATGGTTACATTGGGACCTGGCTCAAAGCCAAAGCAGCTTTCACGCAGGATGTCAGCTGACTGAGGAGAACCAATTAAAATAGGTTGAAAAATGACTGCAGGTACAGAAAGGTCTCCTGAGAACTCATTTGGCAAGGCCCTGTACTCTCCAGTGTGCATTTAAAGCACACTCTGTTAGTCCTGTAGTTGTGAATGTGTCTGAAGGCTAAAATATAACCAGGTCTCTGTGTCCCCATCTTCCTTTAGCCACCCTATGGCCTTTCTCTGAGTTCACTGTGATGAACAATCTGCTTTCCTCCTTTGTGGTGCGTTTCTCCAAGTCAATGTCATTAGTCCATGATGTGAATGCTTTTTAAGTGCAAAGGTTTTTCAAATGATGGCTAAAGGAGAAAAATATGAAGGTAATAAACGGGTGGTTACAGTTGGATGGCACAGCATCACAGGGTTTGATGGAACAAAACTAACATTAAACTGAAAAATATAAAAACTGCCTGCCCAGTCATGAATGCTGAAAAAACTAGTAATGACTAATTAATTAAATATTTCTAAGAAACTGCTGATATCAAGATATACAGTTGGAAATTTATCTGAAATGAGCAATTTCCATTTTTTGATACATGGCAGGATATTTGATAATACAATAATTTATTTACTAGTTTGTTAGGTAATGATGTCGCATTAGTGGTTACATTAAATGAAAATGTACAGACAACACTTGTACACTCAGCATTAGAAGAATGAAACAATGTTGCAGCTGCTTTATTTAAATATAAGACTTTAATTTTATTATTTTAAATCCCACATATCTATTTTTATATTGCTCTCTCTCTATATATATATATATATATATATATATATATATTAGAATGTGTGCACTTGTCTTTGCATTAAATCATGAAATCAAACATCAGGTATACATGAATTTATAATAACTACCCCAAACCTTTCCCCACCCACAAAATACACAGGAACACCACAGAAGCTACAGACAATATAACTTTGTGTATCATATACAAAAATCTGTTTCTAAGTGATTTCTCCTCACCATTCCTCCTCCTATTTTCTTACAAGAAGAAATGAATAATATCCCAGATCTTCATATGGTCTCAGTAATCTGTGAACATGGTCCCTGGAATGTTTTAATCAACCCCTTCTCAAGCATCTTGCTGCTGCAGCCTCCATCCTCCATTGGTTGATTGCAGGACTGGGCTATCTAGAGCACACCTTACCCTGTGGGCCTCCACACTGGAGCAATTACATCCTCAAACCACACTCCTCCCCGTCAGCTCTTCTGTCTCTCCCTACACCACAGAGAATTTACTAAGGAATATTTAGCTTTGGTCTGTGAGTCATCCCAATCATCTTGTTACACTCACACTCCAATCAGCCTCTTGTTAACACCTGACACTACCTGCTATTAACAAAGCACAGTAATTATGGGTACCAATCAGCCAGCACAGGAGTGAGGTCTTCAAAGCTAAACCATGAGCAGCAAAAACCTTCTTACTCATAGAAGAGGTGTTAACTGTGCACCATAGTTCTGTGTCAGACACAAATCCAAGCTAAATAGTGGAGTAACAGATAAGGAAGGACACGTTTGGTGCAGCCATGATTTATCCTCTCAGTGGTTGGTAGCAATGTAGCTTGGAGGGGATCAGGTGAGCAGTGCTGAAAAGATATCATCCTTTTTCAGTTCTTTTGTTCTTAGCTCTTTCCAAAAACATTTTGATGTCTATTTATTAGGTTTATTTTCATATGAGGTCTTGATGTTGCATTTTGAGTTCTTGTAGTAAAAAATGGTAACATATGTTAATATTTTTTTATGTTGTAAAAAAATATTTGATTTGTATTCAGATAGAGGTGCTGCAGTTAAACTTTATTAATCCCTGAAGGGAAATTGAAGTAGTCGTGTAGCAAAATAGTAATAACCAATAAGTAATCATTTAATTCATGTTAATTAGTCATCTGCCACTGCCTAAGGTGTGTCGTGGAAAGTTTGAGAGTTGCTAATTCTCAGAAACAACCACAAGTGTGATGAATCATCTCAGGTCTAATCATGGGCCCGGAGAGGAGGTCCTTGCAGAAAATCCTCTAACTTAGTGTTACAACACCAGGTTTATATATCTTTGTCAAGAGGGGTGGGCTCATATTGGACCCTACATGTTTGTTCAGGTGTCCTTTATCTTCAGGCACTAAACAAATTGTTGGCAGTTATTTACAACCCTCTACAACCATAAAACCCTAAGAAATCACATACCATGCATGGGTTAATATGTCCAAGTGACCCTTTGACCTGGTGTAAAACCCCCACAGGTGTTGTTTAGTCTGATGGCAGTGGGGATGAAGGATCTCCCGTATTGTTCAGTCCTGCAGTGAGATGAATCGTCTGCTGCAGCTGCTTCTCTGGTCCATCACGATGTTGTGACGGGGATGGTCAGTGTATTCCAGGATGGACTCTACCTTTGTCTGTGTGCATCTCTCCACCACAGCCTCCAGCGAGGCCAGCCTCATTCCACTTACCTGAACCAGCCCTGTTTTTTTATGTTGCAGCATGAGGCAGCATAAAGCAGAAGGATGCAAGGCAGCTAAATGAACTGGTGAAAAAAAGCTGGTTAAAGTTACTGGAATGAGACTGGACTCACTACATCCTCATTAAACCCACTACTCACTACTACTACATCACGCAAACAAAAAGTAACTGTTAAAGTAGCTGTTAAGTAAATATTAGGGAAATCAACTGCAACATAAAAAAGAAAAAGCTATCCTCACATCAAAATCCAACTCCAGAGGTGAAATTGTACATAACTCACAAGATATTAATAATGAATTTCAACATATACTAGCAAACTATTCTCCTCTGACCACGATCCAAAACCATCAGAAATCGATGTTTTTAAACAATTTAGAACTGCTGGCAATGTCCAAAGCCCCATGCCCCTCCTCACTTATTAACACATTTAAAAGTCATTACCAAAGCACTAGCCATCAGAATAGAGTCAGTTATCCAAGTACTAATCCATTCAGACCAAACAGGCTTAATAAAAAACAGGAACGCTTCCATGGTCATTTTAACTTGATTAATACCACTTTTCCATTATACAGTTTTAGCACTACTCGGCTCTACTCTACTGGACTCAACCCAGCCAGTACCCAAACGGCAGGCGGTTGTACTGATAGCTGGTCCCCTGGAAACGGAAGGGAAGAATTCCCTGTGTTGAGGAATGATGGAGACGTGGAAATACGTGTTACCGCTCTTTCCCTCTCAGTTGTCTCCTAACCATAGTATGGAGGCTGATCGGCTTATTATGACTCGTTGTGGCTGGTAACACGCTATTAATACAAATACTAAGGCCGGGTTATTGGCTAGAGATGATATCTATGAGATATGGCATTTTTTTGTGCCACTATCCTGAGTGAGCAACAGGAGATTTTGAGCACGGTAAAATATATTTTGCAGGCACATATATTACATTTCGAAAAGAAATTACATTCGAGCAATTTTTTTTTTTGTTTGAGCGAGAAAAAATATATTCTGTGCTCAATAAATGTGTATGTATGTTTGCTATTATCCATATGAATGTGCAATAATAACCAGTCTTGCTTGGTTTTCCTCTGTGCTCTCTCGCTCCCTCTTTCTCTCTGACCAGGAGCCAGTGTAGAGAGGCTAGTAGGTTATGTGTTCACGTTTTCTGGCTGCGGCATTTTGCACCAATTACAATTGGTACAGAGATGATTTAGGCAAACTCAGATAAAGTGAGTTGCAGTGATGCAATCTTGAAGTTATAAATGCATGAATTACAGTTTGAAGGTCCTTCATGGAAAGCATCGTCTTGATTCTAACAATTGATCTTGATTGAAAGAAACTGCTTTTCATAACAGCACTAATCTGTTTATCAAACGACAACGTAGGATCAAAGACAATGCCGAGGTTTCTAACATGGTCACGTACATTTGATGACAGGGGGCCAGGCTGCTTGACAATGCCAGATGACACAGCTGTTGGACCAAAACCATTATTTAACTTTTATTATTATTTAATTGTAAAAATGTCCATCCAGCATTTAATGGCCTGAAGACATGCAAACAGATTAGACATTGAACAGTTACTGTTTTCTACAGGAAAATATACTTGAGTGTTGTCGGCATAGAGATGATATGATAAATTATGTTTCTGAAAAATATAATATGAATGGAAGCATATATACTGTAGGGAGAAAAGGAGAGGACCCAGAATAGAGCCCTGCAGAACACCATAGGAAATTTGAGCCTGAGATGAGAAACAATTCCCAAAATTCACAGAATAGGATCTTTCCTTAATCCGTATGAACGTAAGGAGCGGTACGTTTTCTCCTGTCTCACCTCATTACAGCTAACTTGATCTGTTAACTGTTCATATAGAAATAATCTGAGGTGAACCAGGTAATTATTTGCACACCCTTGAGAAATGACATAAAATGTCAAACTACATCATAGAATTTACTCACTTTTTCTGTGCGTTTGGATGATGGCATGCTACGCAGGTGAAGAAGCGTTTCGTATGTTCCAGACAGCGATGAAGAGTTTACTTTCTCCTCAGAGTAAAAACTAATGTATAAACTTGCTGCTCACATATTATTGTAGCCCAGTTTGTGCTGATTACAGTGTTATCAGACTTTAGCCATTAATATGTTTAAAAGCAATTGAAAAAAGCACAAATGTCAGGGCATGTCCAAACTTGTCCAGGGCCCCAAAACACCCTCAGACCCCAGAGGGTTAAGAAGAGTCTCTGTGTTCCAGTCCCCATTCTGGATTGTCAAACTTTAGGTTGGCTAATGAACTTGGCAAAATTTCTAGAGATGAGGGCTGCACCATCCAAAGTGGAATAGATGCCGTCCCTTGCTATCAGACCAAGTTTTCCCCAGAAAGTTGCCCAGTTTTCTATGAAGCCCACTTCATTTGATGGACACCACCTAGACAGCCAGCAAAGGAACGATAACATGTGGCTATACATGTCATCACTGGTCAGATTGGGGAGAGGTCCAGAGAAAATTATGGAGTCTGACATTGTTTTGGTAAAGTTACACAGTGACTTAACATTAATTTTAGTAAATTTTTAGGATTCAGTGTTGCCCACTCTGGCCCTAGGAATGCATTTGACTATGATCACTGGAGTCTCTAACTTCCCATTTCATGATGAGTCACAATGAGTCATGATGTGGATTTCTCCTGAGTTCCGGTTGGACTTTGTCTCAGTGTTTTGATTAGTTTCACCTGTGTGTAGTAAGGCTTTGGTTCTGAATGCATTTATACCTCCTGTGTTTCTTTGTTCTTCGTTGGAGCATTACCCGAAGTTAATGTAACATTTGTTTGTGCATGTCACCGGAGGAGAAGGTTTGTTGAACGACGAGTGGCGTGGTTATTGTTGCCTGTCCTGAACGGCGAGTGGCGAAGTTATTTTGCCTGACCGCCGAGTGGTGAGATTTAATATGTGAGCCTGAGCCTGGTGGATTCAGGAAATCAAAGAGTTTCCTGTTTGGTTGCATTTGGTTCCTTACCTCTTTTCATCCTGCACCCACCTCAACATCATAACAGACCCACCGGACATCAAGGGGAGGACGCTGGAGGAGAGGTTGATTGCGGGGCTCTTTCGGCTGTTTGTCAGTGTCCTGCAGACCTCCGAGGAGTACCAGAAAATTATGGACATGTGCTCCTGATTAGAGCAGAAGTTTTGGCACCCTCCTCAGTATGTGAAGCAGGGAACAGACATAATACAAATCCACACACAATAATGACAGTTTACAGCAAACCCTGACCACTGGGCTTTTTCTTTACTTTTCTAAATACACATTTATTTTAGTATGGGCTACAGTATGGTCTTTGTATGTGCAGTGTGCTGTACGTGGTAGTGCATGCTGAGTGCCACCTACAGACTTTTTCAGGTGGATTATAGTGTAACACATGCCATGCTGTGGTACAAATGACAGTCGTGGTGGAAACTTACCACAGCAGAGTGCCACTTTGAACCACTACTACCTAAGCTTTCATTGTCTTCCATGAGCTGCACAATAATTTTCTGTAATATCTATTACTGTACATTTGTTAGGAAGGTAAATAGTTGAAAAATTAGAGCCCTTGTGATTGAATGAGTTTTAAAATGGCATGTCAACATTTATACCTTGAGCTAGACCTCAAGATTTTGTTTGTTCTGTCTTACGCATGTATCTGCAGTGATTGTGTTTTGTATCACAGCTTCTGGTAAAGTCCTTTTGGATGCTAAATGCATCCTGTGTAAGTCAGACCCCACCACCCCAGTCTATTCCTGCACACTCTGGATCTTTCATAAGTTGTGGCATTGACTGTCGCCCATAATGGAAAATACATTATATTTTCCCATTTTTGTCCCTTGAGTAACATTAAAAATTGAAGCCATCAGAGGAGGGGGATGATGATAAAGCACCCCTTATTAATTATGGCTTTAAATAAATAATGTTACCTCATCTGGATCTATCCATTTTCTGTCTTGCTACCCTTTCTTTCATTTCCTATCCTGCTTGTTCACTTCTGATCCATTCTTCAAAATCATCAGATTTTGTGATGAAAATTCAGTTATTCTGTTATTAGGATATTGTTCTTCCTTTGCTCTCTCAAGAGCAGCAATGGGGTAGAAATAATTAGTCTAGAGTCTCAGTCCTCGCAGTATGACATGAATTATTATGTTTAGAACTATAGATAATCCTGAGTTTGACTGCTGGTTCTAGGTTCTTCTAATTTTCTCTCCCTCTACTTTCAGCAAATCTACTGTGCTCCTTCAAGTGTCACAGCCTAGCTTTAAATCCTGAGATGTATTGGAAGATAAAGTCACAGCTTTTGTCTTTTATCACACAGTTGTCTCCACAGAGCTGTGGCTGTACCTTGACATGAAGGGCTTTCCAAAGGCTTTTTAACTCCTGAAGGGCTAAAAGAGATAAAAATGCCCATCACACGCACTTAGAATAAAAAAAATCCACATCCTAAAAAAGTCACAGCATATCTCCCTTTACTTTGCCACCATGTTCATCTGGCTTTGGTATGTGGTTGGTGACTGACCTGAGGCTGTCATGGATAATCTTATCTGCTTGTGGTTTATGGAAGGAACAAAAGAAGCCAGGACACACTGATAGGCCCGATAGGTCGCTGGTGGCAAGGCTGTCATGTTACAAAGTCTGTTGCCATGACAATGATGAATGGCAGTTGTCTTGTATGTCAACAGGGAGTCACAGAATGAACAGATTTTACAGTATATGAGATTTTAAAAGCTGAAAGCTTTATATGTGGGACTTGAATATTTTTGTGCTTTAGTAAAAGCACCACTGGCTGCTTTTCTACTTCAATGTTATCAATTATGTGATATACTCACACAGAAGCAAGGGACTTGAACACTAAATCACTGAATTAAAAGATTGATCCAACTAAAAAAGTAGGATCTAATCATGCAGATAATTTTGGTTTATTTTTTCACATTTTGGCTTCCACCCCACTACCATGGAAGTGAATGACGGCACTCATTTGACCTCTAGTGTGCTCTTTCTTTCAGGTGGTGAAACCCACTGAAAGGGTAGGGACAGATTTTAGTGGGTGGGGCTGTGTGGCACATTATTGGATGAACTGATGGCAATTGTGATGCCGTGATAGAGCTGCTTCAGAATTGCTTTTTGAAGAAAGGACATTGGGTAACAAGGATCTGCTGGAGCCTGTCCTAGCCCTCCTTGGGTGAAAAGCAGGGATACACCCTGGACAGGTCACCAGTGCATTGCAGGGCTACATAGAGTCAAATGACCACACACACTCACACTCACTCCTATGGGCAATTTAAAATCAACAATCAACCTGACATACATGTTTTTGGACTGTGGAAGGAAACTGGAATATCTGGAGAAAACCCTCGCAAGTACAAGAACATGCAAACTTCTCACAGGAAGGCCCCTGCTGGGGCAACCTTCTTGCTGTGAGGCAACAGTGTTACCCCGCCTGTCTCATTATGCCCACAGTTCTCTAAAATCCTAGAAAAACTATGCAGAACTTTTCAGTATAAATTCTTGGACAAACAAAATACTCAATGAAAGTCAATACGGATTCACATCAAACGGAGCAACATCATAGGCATTAATAGACTGCATGGAAGATATAACAAATTCAATAGACCAAACGGCATACAACTGGAATATTTATGGATCTAAAAAAGACTTTTAATACAATCAACCATAGATTTTTAGTAAATAAATTAAAGCGGTATGGAATCAGGGGTAACTGGATGAAGAGTTTTTTTGACACAAAATAGGTAGTGAAGCTTGGAGATAATTGCTCCACATGTTTGGACATTACATGCGGTGTCCCGCACGAGTCAGCACTGGGCCCCAAGTGATTTATTCTTTATATAAATGACTTATGCAAAGTGTCAAATGTATAAAAGGTGGTTTTATTTGCTAATGAGAACAATGTTTTTTGTTCTGGCAGTGATCTTCAGTTATTGATCCTGGAGATCAATACAGAATTGAAAAAAATGAGACAAATAAATTATCATTTAACAGGGTAAAACAAAAATAATAGTGTTTGGGAACTGCAGAACTAATGCACACATACAGATTAAACTGGGTGGGGTAGGCATTGAAAGAGTTCTGAAGCGGATCAAGATCCTCCTCAACCTGCAGCCTCATGCAACGGACAAGGAGCTGCTACAAGGTCTTCATGATGTGGGATGTCAAAGCCACTGGTCAATAGTCATTCAGCTCTACCAGCTACCTTGTTTTGGGCACCGGTATTAGGCAAGAAGTCTTCCACAGTGCAAGGACTTTTTCCAACTGAAGGGTCATATTAAAGAGCCTATGAAGAGGGAGAGCTAGTCCTTCAGAAGCCTTGGACACACTCCATTTAGGCCTGTTGGCCGAAGTCTCCTGAGCTTAGCTCCAACCTCTTCTCTTGTTAGAGACAGGAGGAGCTGTTCAGATTGTAACAGAGGGATGGTGGAGGTAGAGGGAGCAGTCATAGAGGATGAGGTGTAGTAATCTGCCATCTGCCAAGGTGGAGGTGGAGGAAACAGCCAGAGGTAATAACGGTGGGGGGAGCAACCGTAGAGGTGGAAGTACAGGGAGCAGCAGCAGAAGGGGAGGTGGAAGGAGAAGTCATAGAGAATTAGGTGTATTGAGGAGCTGCAAAGGTGGAGGGAGCAACTGCTCCCTGGTGGTGGTGGAGGGAGTAGCTGCAGAGATATGGATGGAAGTAGCCACATTGTCCAACCTGATATAATACTGGTTCAAGGTATTGGCTCTATACACATCACCTTCCAAAGACTGAAAGTTTTTCAGTTTGTAGCCAGTAATGACAGCACTACACTTTGTGCCTTCACCATCCTTCCCAACAATCAGCTGCATTGTTGCTGTTTTTTACTGTATAGGAGTGATGCAGGGTGTCTGAAAAAGTAGGCTATAAAATAGTAATTTGGGAGAGTTGATTTAAAGTAGACAGTACAGTGTTACACAGTGGCCAGTTGACAATATTTTTGTTGATAAAATTAAAGATAACGTATGGATTTGACAGTAGCTGTGCAGATTTGAAATGAGTGTTCACAAAGATACATACTACATATTTGAGACTAACCAGTGCATTTGTTTAAATTGTAAATAGCTTTTTGATGTTTTAGTGTATTTAATGCTAAGTATTGATGAGGGATTGTGTTATTGATATTTTGTTCGCCTGAAAGACAAACCACAATTATACTAACAGATAGTGGTGTATTGAATTTCATAACCTACTACGACAGTTGGAGTTAATGGATTGACACATTGTGCAAACCTTGCATCTATGCACATATTTATTATTTATCAACACACTGTCATCCTAGGGCAGCGAATACAGATTCTTTATCAGCTAGTTCTATGGGGGTGAGAGTACTGCATTGTGTTAGTGGATCTTTTGTGAATCCATTTTGTGTTGTTTTAGTAGTCACAGCAGCTTTAATTTTAAAAACTGAAGTATGAGGGTAAAAATTCAACCACAGGGGGGCACAATCCAGTGTCTTCATGTGCTGGTCCCAAGTCAGGGTAAATGCAATGTTGTGTCAAGAAGGGCATCCAACGTAAAATTTAAGCCAAATCAGACATGCGAATCAAAAATATGACTTCCATACTGGATTGGTTGCGGCCCAGGTTAACAACGATCGCCACTGGTGCTGTTGACCTACAGGGTGCCAGTGGAAATTGGACTACTGTTGGTCAAAGAAGGAGAGGAGGAAGGCATGTTCATAGGCAAAGAGAGGAGAGGAAGGGCAGGAGTGTAGGACTTAGAGTAGGGACTTTGAATATAGGGACTTTGTCAGGGAAAACTAGAGTTGGCTGATATGATGGAGAGAAGAAAGGTGGATATCTTGTGTGTTCAGGAGACCAGCTGGAAAGGTAGCAAGGCTTATAGATTAGGAGTGGGGTTCAAGCTGTTTTATCATGGTGTGGATGGAAAGTAGGAATGGATATCCTGAAGGAGGATTTTGCTAGGAATGTTCTGGAGGTGAAGAGAGTGTCAGATAGGGTGATGAGTCTGAAGCTGGAAGTTGAAGGTGTGATGTTGAATGTTACCAGTGGTTATGCCCCACAGGTAGGATGTGAGTTAGAAGAGAAGGAGAAATTCTGGAGGGAGATGGATGAGGTTATCCAGGGTATCCCTAGTGGTGAGAGAGTGGTGATTGGGGCAGACTTCAACGGACATGTTGGTGAGGTAAACAGAGGTGACGAGGAAGTGATGGGTAAGTTTGGTATGCAGGACAGGAATGCAGAAGGACAGATGGTGGTACTTCTCAAAAAGGATGGAAATGGCTGTAGTGAACACATTTTTCCCGAAAAGGGAGGAGCATAGGGTGTGGAGTGGAGGTTGATTACATCTTGTGCAGACGTTTCAACCTGAAAGAGATCAGTGATTGCAAAGTAGTGGTTGGGGAGAGGGTAGCCAGACAGCATAGGATGGTGGTGTGTAGGATGACTCTGGTGGTGAGGAAGATGGAGAGGACAAGGGCAGACCAGAGGACCAAGTGGTGGAAGTTGAAAAAGGAAGAGTGTTGTGTGACTTTCAGGGAGGAGCTGAAACAAGTTCTGGGAGGTCAGGAGGTTCTTCCAGATGACAGGGTGCCGAGAGAGGAGCTGTGGTATTGTATGAGGAAGTCTGGAGTGGCAGAGAAGTATGTTCGAGTGCTGTAGGACATGTATGAGAGGTGTAAGACAGTGGTGAGGTGTGCTGTAGGGGTGACAGAGGAGTTCAAGGTGGAGGTGGGACTGCACCAAGGATCGGCTTTGAGCCCCTTCTTGTTTGCTGTGGTGATGGACAGGCTGACATGAGGGAGGGACTCAAGTAGAACGATGAGGTTACAGGGAGTAGAGGTGAAGAAGGTGGAGCATTTTAAGTACCTCGTGTCAACAGTCCAGAGCAACGGAGAGTGTGGAAAAGAAGTGAAGAGACATGTGCAAGCAGTTTGGAATGGTTGGAGGAAAGTTTCAGGTGTGATGTGTGATAAAAGAGTGTCAGCAAGAATGAAACCACAGGGGGGCACAATCCAGTGTCTTCATGTTCCGGGTATGGTTTAGAGACAGTAGCACTGAGAAAAAGACAGGAGGCAGAGCTGGAGGTAGCAGAGCTGAAGATGTTGAGGTTCTCTCTGGGAGTGACGAGGATGGATAGGATCAGGAATGAGTACATCAGAGGGACAACTCATGTTAGATGTTTTGGAGAAAAAGCCAGGGAAGCCAGATTGAGATGGTTTGGACATGTTCAGAGGAGGAACAGTGAATAAATTGGTAAAAGGATGCTGAGGTTAGAGCTGCCAGAAAGGAGGCCTAGAGGAAGACCAAAGAGGAGGTTCTTGGATGTAGTGAAGGAGGACATGTGGATAGTTGGTGTGGGTGAGGAGGATACAGAGGATAGGGTTGAATGGAGGTGGATGATTCGCTGTGGGGACCCCTGAAGGGTGCAGCTGAAAGGAAAAGAAGAAGAAACTATGAGGGTAAAGCCAGTGATTCTCTATGTTTGGGATATTTTCCACAAACCTCAGAGACTAAAAGCAGCAATGATTGTGTACTCACCTTTATGTGTGTGAAGCCTGAACATGGTTTAGCTTATTGGTTTGTGCCATAGAATTCAATTTTTATCCAAAATCTATTAAAACACACCAGTGAGCCACACCACTGCACTGCCTGAAATGATTTTTCTTATGAAATATGTGGGGTATTAACAGTGGGAAAAGCTAGAGCAGTGCAGACATAGCAGAGATTATGTGAATGCGCAGTTGACTCTTTCTTACTTTAGAGATTGTAAAAAGTGATGTTCATTCTTAGAGTTTGGAGATCGCTTTTTAAATAAAACAGAGGCAGAAACATATGACCCAGTGCATTGATGTAGAAAATAACAAAACAGAAAATCACCTAATCTTTTAAGTTTTGAGGCTTCACAACTGACTAGTGATGAAAGGTAAAACCCATAGATGTACCTGCCAACCTCTTCACTCCTTCAGTATACCTGCGGAGAATGTAGGCCAGAGGCAGCAGGTGCACTCATACTTGCTGCTCATGGCATCAAAATAAATGGTGGAAAATTACTTTTGTGACAGTGTGGCAATTGAATTATTGCTAGCAAAACAACATAACAGATTTGTTATGCTTCAGTGAGCAATAACACACCAATCATAATCAGCAGCTGGGAAGGCACACAGAAATCTGCATAGGACACAAATTCAATTCCCCACCCCAACTTTTTGTTCACTAACCATATTAAAGTTAGACAACAACATTAAGCAGTGAGACAAGGATGTGTTTGTGTTAGCTGGATTAGGGTGATTGCTTGGCTGAGAATTAGAATCACAGCAGGAATAGTAGTCTTTCACAGGTTTATGTAGCATATTCATTACAGGCTCCGGACACATTTAATAACTTAAACCACGTACTGCTGCAGCAAAGTTGGACTCATTTATAACAAACTCAAATACAAAAGAAGACTGTAAAGTTGTCACCAAAATGTGCCTCTTCCCAGTCTACTACCAAGATGGAATGTTTTTTTTGTTATTGTTGGAGTGTGTTAACATTTAGACCAAACTCTCCCATTGGTGTGAGATCTGGTGACAGTGAAACCCATAAAATATGATTCAGCATTTCCATTCTCATCAAACTGTGCAATGAACTATCATGTCCTGCACACAAAAATCTGCATTCATTATGTTTACCCCAACTTATTTGCTCAAGTATTTTCTTTGTCATCCATTTGTGGGGTTATTTTCTGACAAATTAAAATGCTCTCTGAACTTATGTATTCTGAAACATGAGAAACATCATCAGATCTGCTGAACTACTCATTACCCCACCAGCGTACAATACCCAATTGCAACAAAGGCATGGTTAGATATCTCCTCTCTGAATAATACATTCCAGGATGCGCAGTTTACAATAACAGACTACAGTAATCCTCATGACTGGACAGGTTCACTACAGGTCACAATGTCAAAGGTTACAATGATCCTTATGAGTTTATACAACAGACTGTTTAATACTGATTTGTCAATAATTCATATTTTTCACTAAATTCTGTGACATTTCCCTGCTTTTTGATCACAAGATCAACATCAAAACAAAACTATCTATTCCACAGGTGGCCTATGCCTGTTCAGATGAATATTACCAGGTGGTAAAATGTCACATTAGTGCAATGATTATTTTTAATTTAAACAGTCATTTCTATAAACTTTCATGTGGCTGTCATTATTACTGTCAGACCTAGTGTTATATATCTAGTGTTTGGGAAGACTGCTGTTCATATTGCTGTCAGAGGTTTGATGAATACTTATATTATTGCAGTTGTTGAGATCTTAAGAAATGGTTGATAGAGTTGCAAAGACAGTTCAGTTTAAAAACCATGACATGGCAGTATGTAGTTTATATATTGGCTAAAAAACTATTCACGTGTTTCTGCTTCACAATGGCGTGCCCTTTGTTGGACAACTAGATGAGGAAGTGGTCATTCAGGCATGAAAGAGGCTTCAGGTCAGACCTGTTGGCCATCACAGAAGAATGTCTGATCAAAACGTACAGATTCTTAGGTGATGGCAGCTGATACTTATGTAGGCTGCAGATTCCAAAGATGCAACACCGGACAGTGTGGAGCCCTCACTGTTCCACAGATGGTCTGTGTAATGCTGCAGCACTTAGTAAGTGGCATGTTCCTTTATTCTGGTAAGGATGCAGAAAACCTCTATTTGCCACATGATCTGTTGATGAACTATTAGTTTAGCACAGAAATCACTTATCACATGTTCATCACCTTTTCTGGCCACCGAAGCCCCCTCCACTTCAAGAAGGAGCATTATGTAGGATAGATAGATATTATAGAAAAGATAAACTAGATCAAATTCTGACATTATAGAAGAAATAAAAATAGATAAGACATTAAATGGAGTCAATAGATAATGTGCATTCACTTGGCCCACTATAGTCTGCTAGGCTTTTTCTCCTTGTTCAGTTATCTTGGCCTATTTATGAATGCCATGAACGTGAACTTATCTGCACCTGGTTTGGCGTAGCTGCACCTTCTCATCTTGGCTTAGCAAACATGCAAAAGATTAAGCCAGGATGTACTTATTCAACTAGCTCAAGCACTTTTTCTGTTATTGTGGGTTTCTTAATTCCACTATTATGCAATACCCCATGGTGGCCCTATAGTCTCTTGTTCTTATACCTAAATATTTACAGCGTGTTAAATGCAATTATAACTGATTTTGAATGTGGCACTAACAAAGTTGCCATAATTTTTCTCTACTGGTTGAGAGGAGGCAGCACGGTGAATGAGTGGTTAGCACTGTTGCCCACTGCAAGAAGGGCCTGGGTTTGCAACCCCTCAGGGACCTTTGTGTATGGATTTTGCATGGTCTCCCCGTGCTTGCATGGATTTACTAATTTCCTCCCAGAGATCAAAAACATGTATGTCAGGTTGATTGGTGACTCTAAATTGCCCATAGGAGTGAGTGTGAGTGTGTGAGGTTGTTTGTCTCTATGTGGCCCTGTGATGGACTGGTGACCTGTCCAGGGTGTACCCCTGCCTTTCACCCAAAGAGAGCTGGGATAGGCTCCAGCAGATCCCTGTGACCCTGGTTAAGGAATAAGTGGGTATAGATAATGGATGGATGGATGGATGGATGGATGGATGGATGGTTGAGAGAATCAAGCAGTCCCAATGAAGACAGCATAGTAATTACATTCAAGAAAATCTTTAATGAATCTAAATCAGTGTGCACTCCTACTACAAACGCAAATAATTTTGTCAGGTTTCAGGAATGGACTGGAGCAGAATGCACAAGACAAAATATGAAAGTGCAAAAGACATTATTACAGGGATGAGAAGGGGGCACAGCCGCTTCAGCAGCACTGAGCAAGTAGATGGCATGACCAGGGATAGAACAGTTATGAACAAGATGATCAGGTTAGCTGACAGGTACCTCAGTGGTGGGTAGCTTGGACAAGACAGGTGAATTAAGGATGAGGCAAGCAAATCGGGCAGCCTGGTTCAGGTGCAGGAAGTTGCAGGTGGCATGGTCATGAAAAGGCTGAGTCCAGGTCAGACAGAATGGTTAGCAAAGTAACTGAACAAGGTAGACCAGTGTTTGGAGAATGAGAAGGACAAGTTCTGGTGCCCAGAGTCAGACAGGGGAGCTCAATTACTGACCAGGAGCAGATAGATGAAAACAGGGCTGAGCCAGACAGGTTCCAATATACAGGGATAAGCAGGTGAGTTACTGATTGAGAATAGACAGGGGTTGTGCTGAGACAACTACATTAGAGTGCAGGAGGGCAGGCAGACTATGCTGAGTCACAAACCAGGAGCTGGCTGAAGATTCAGTACTGAGGCTGACAGGTTCAAATGTAGAAGTGTAGGCAAGTGGAGCTAAGCCATTAAACCTGGTGTTGACAGGAGATGGCCACTCAGCAATACTGAGTGTGAACTGGAGTCTTGATCTGGGACTGGCTCTGGTCCAGGGCCAAAATGTTAAGGGAGCTAGAAGTGTCAGGGAAATGATGCAAGTTAAAACATAGCACTGGGTGGAAAGTGACTGGGGGTTTCTATAGTGAGTGGACAAGTGGTCACATGAAAACAGTCTGAGAACTAATGACAGGGGTAAAGCAAGGAAGACTAAGGGACATACCAAAAAGACAAAGAAATACTTCAAAATAAAAGCACTGGACAGGACGTGATCAGGAATTATGATAAATAATTGGATAAGACATAACTAACTACAGCTTTTTTTTTTTTTTTCAAAATAAATATATGAAAAATTTTCTGCTCAACTCCATTGCTTTAAATATGATATCATTGTTCACCCTTTTGTCAGATGGAACAATACCAAAGAGCATTGTAGGCCCTAGGGTTAAAAGCAGACTTCCAAGAGCCCTCTTGAGGTAAAAAGGATTACTCTTCTCACCTGCATGGCAAAGCATGCAATATGTCTCAGTGTTCATCCACATCTTATCTGGAGCCCATGCACTCTGGTGGCTGTGTTACATTGTCCTCCATGATAGTAATGCCAGAGAAGGAGAGGCAGGCTTATATGCCCTTGTTTACCCTATTCAGATCCATTAGGCATCTTGGGACATGATTCCAGTCTACTTATCCTTCCACCTTAATCAGGGTTCTCATGGTCAGCACCACTTTACATGGAGACCTATTTAATGATTTCACAAACACAATTTTCAGACCAGTTGTTTACCTAGTTTTCTTTGACCGTAACGTTCATTCATTTCTACTTGTCTTAACCGGACTTTAGAGGTGAAAGGGGTCCCTTTAGTATTATTAAATCCCTGCATAAGACTGAATCTGGAAATTATTTCTTCCATTTAACATTTTATTACTGTTGCTGCATCTTGTGAGGAATGCCTTAGCATATTATGACAGGGTTGGCCAATCCTGGTCCTCAAGGGCCACTATCCCTGCACTACCCAATGCTCATTACCTGGATCAGGTGTGTTCAGCCAATCAAAAGCTGAGGGATACCATTTCACTTTGTCTTCCCTCACTTCCACCCTCATCTGAGATGGTATCTTCCAGATTCTAATGCACTGAACACACCTGATCCAGGTAATGAGGAGTGGGTAGAGCAGGGATAGTTGGAAAACAAGCAGGATTGGACACCCCTGTATTATGAGAACATATATAAAATGACCAAGAGATATTTATATGGTTGTAAATTGTCTGCCCTTTCCTGCATGTGTGAGTCCATGTGCAACCTGGTGCATCACACAGGGACAAATTCACAAGCCTGACTCTGATTGAGTACAACCTCCACTTTTTTCACATTGTTTTCTTGAAACTGTCAGTGCAGGATTTGGCACCTCCAGCATAGCACAAGAACACAACGTTACAAAGGTGAACATTGTACTGCCATAGTTCAGCTTGTTTAGCAGCAGCGTCTGGTAATACCTTTGGGAACACAACAAGTACCAACTGTGTGAGCAGCACCCTCTTCAATAAACAAGTGCGAAGGCAAGAGAATGGCTTTCAAATGTTAGATAAAAGAGTTATTATATATTTATTAGTCAGATGATTTGATACTCATTGTCTGATTTATAAACAGCTGTCATGTGTTGGCTGGCACTCAGAGTATTCAAAACAGTAACAAAGAATCAAATTTTGCATGTGGAGCCCATCACGCTAGGGCTGACGGTTCAGTTAAGATACGCCAACCATGGCAGCAGAGCAAGCACACGAACAGCTAGCATCCTCCTTTATAGCAGGGGATTAGAATTATATAGAAAGCTGCAGGGTAGTAATGAGAATCATGTTTCAGAATCAACAAGTCCGAGTTAAATACACTGTAAACAACTCGCAGGAACTCTTGATGTTAAAGTGCTTTATATATTGCTGATCCTATTTTGTTACCAATCTATAGGTTTGGCAATGCAGGACAATTTATGTTCACTTTATGTTAGAGAAATAAGTCAGAAAGTTCATTTTTAGTACATTTGAATGTGGCACACATATTAGGTTAGGAGAAGCTGACCACTACAAATCTTATTTTGAATAAATGCATATCTTGACTGTACTAAAATCAATGTGCCTTAACAAAGACTGGTGTCTACAGAGAGATGGACAAAAACAAAAAAACTAGATAAAACTGTGTTGGGAATCACTCAACTTGCATATTTTCAGACTTTAAAATAAAAAGTCCATCTGAATGTTGCTAAATATGACATCAAATTACTTATACAATACATAGATCATAGTTTACGTAGTTTAAATAGATCAAAATGGAGAGCACACTTGGATGAGTGTAGCAGCTGTCAGGGCATGTAAAAGCTTAGAATCCTCAGACCTCTGACTAACCTCTCTCTCTCTCTGGACTGGTGTGCTGTGACTACAGCATCTGCATAATGCATCCTGTGGTATTTGCCATGACTGGCTGTGGCTGTGGATGAAAGGAGCGGATGCCTGCCAGTCATCCAGTGCACACCGTGACATTTGTTCCTCTTCAGTTGTCATGGGGACTCAGTGATATATTCAGTCTGCTGTTATCAAGGGCTTGTTTGGAGGGGTGTGACACTGCAAATGCAACCCTTGAAACCTCTCTCCATGAGTGACCGTTCCACTCCTGTGAATTTACCACTTTCACGCCTCTTATTGTCTAATTTATCCTGCACCTGGGCCACTGTGAAGACAGACCTGCTGGATAGAACTTTAGGAGATGAGGCTCACATTTTATCAAGCATTTTATCACACACACGCACACTTTTGTTTTCAATTCTTGTGTGGACATTGAAATTGACTTACATTCCATTCTCCAAGACTTACCCTAATCTCAACCATTACCACGACTTGCCTAGGCTTAAACTAATTCATCACCCTAAAATTCAGTGATTTACATGGTGCTGCCACAGTGTGAGTGTGCAAATAGGTTTAATGCCCACAGTGTAATAATACAAGGCTCACACGCACACACTTTTTTTGTGGACCTATAAAATACACTATATTAGATTTGTGAGCCTAACCAGGACAGAGGCTGCCTTATCGCACATCTCTTGCACATCTCTTGCACATCTCTTGCACATCTCTTGCACTCCCTTGTCATGATTTCATGGTTTCCTGTTATGGACTTTTATTTTGGCTACATTTCCCGTGAAGTCTTTGTTTTTGTCTCTAGATTTAAATTATTCATTACCTGTCTCATGACTAGTTTCCCATTAGCTTGCCCTCTGTATTTATGCCAGCTACTCAGCTTGCCCATTTTGTCGAAGTATGCACCTCACCAGTGACTTTGTTG
The DNA here is from genome assembly GCF_900324485.2 of Mastacembelus armatus. Classification (NCBI taxonomy): domain Eukaryota; kingdom Metazoa; phylum Chordata; class Actinopteri; order Synbranchiformes; family Mastacembelidae; genus Mastacembelus; species Mastacembelus armatus. The sequence continues at coordinate 16,218,576 of NC_046645.1, forward strand.
TGACTGTTCCCTGTTTGTCTTGTTACCACTTAGACTCTAGTCCTCTACTTGTCTCACTCATTGGTTTTGGACATTCTTGTGATTGGATAATTTGCTTTCCCAAGGATTTCAGTCAGTGGGTTTGGTCTTTGTTACCTGTTCTGCCTGAAGATTCTCCATGCAACATCCCTATCCTTATGTAACTATGTTTAACTGCTTGATGCCTGCTAAATAAAAAAATATTTTAAAAAATATATGAAAATATATGACATAGTGTAGATTATGTGTTACCATTAAACACAACATAATTAATACAGTTGTTATTTTTTAGAACAATAGAAAAAATGTATAGCTTGTATAGTTCGACATTTTAAAACAGGGCTTAAATAGAAATGATGCAGTATAATTACAATAGATAAAAAAATGAATTAAATTCAAACCACAATTGAAACATTACCAGCCTGACCCCACAAACACCATAGTGTAACAGTCTTTAAGATGACCATGGTCTTAGCTTTATCAATTTGTAACTATATGTGTAAAATTAAAATGTCATCCATTTCAATTAATCCAATGCAACAAATTAATGATTATCTTAAAACAAGGGATGCATTATGTCAACGAGTGTCTTCACAACTATAAACAGATCAAGGCAGGCATCCACATCCAGTAAGTGTCCCACACCAGAGGGCTCACAGTATTGCTCTGCTTCCCCCTAGTGGACTGATGATAGACGTCTTCACTGTAGTGACTCATTGCCCTCCAGCAATCAGTCAACAGTGACATTTCCCAGCCAATCAATATTTCATTATTTGTAGTCAACACAGGATGACTTTGGGTGCTGGAAACAGTGTGCGAGCCTCAATACACTTGAACACATGTCCTATTTCAGTCCCCTTTCTTCAAAGCGGACAATAGTATGAGGGACCAGCCTGCAGTGTGATGAGCTACCCTAAACAGGTTGACTGGAAGCTTCAGTATGTGAAAGTGACAATCCATCAGATATAAATAGATTTACATATTGAGTAAAGGCACTCTTTGTGATACTACATGTTGCTGGCTATGACACACGCCTGAGTCGTGACTCGCTATGGCAACCCTTCTAACAAAGACAATTTTATTGTGTCTTTAGTCCAAGTGTTACTAAAATCTGTTGAAGCTGTTGTGCCATGCACCAGAATCTGAATCAAGCCTGTTTTTATAAATATTGCTTGTTGTGTACGGTGGTCCCTAGTGACAAAGCACATGCAAAAGACAAAGCACAAACATTAAGAAAACACACTACAAATCTAAAAATCTCTTGCAAAAGTCAAAGCAACAAGTAAACATATTTTGAGAAGAACACAGCACAACCCTACACTTCTTGTAGATGGGATGACTTTAAATCTTTAAAGTCATAGTCAGTTTGACCATGAATTAATTATTTAATTATTGTAACTTATTATTACACGATTAATTAATAATATAATTAATAATAATTGTTTTATATAATTATATAATTTATATAATTAATTAATATAATAATTAATAGTATAGTATAGTACAGTATGAAAAGCAGGCTAAGGAGTCCATGTTCTGTTTGGTAATGTTATTCATGCCGGCACTGTATTTTTATTTGCGCTTGTTTTCTAGCAGCTGTTTGTACATGTGTAACCCTCTCACTCATTCATGGAACACATGGCTGCACTAACTGCAATTGCAAGCACCCACAGATTGACAACATACTGTGTCACACACAGCATTAAAGTCCCCTCTGTACAACAATATTACAGGACTACTAAACAAAAGGACTCATAAGCAGGAACAACATAAATGTGTCTTACTCTGTACATGCTTAACATATTTTCATATGTATATATGTACATATAGAAAAAAAGTACATTTTAAAATGAAAAGGTAAAGCCAAAGTGATTTGGAGACTTTTTTTTTTTTAGAAAAGGGCAACATAATGATTGAAAAGAAATTGTTATTGCTAGGAACCAATTACAATAACCTCACAGCCAAGACCGTCATTCGCTTAGTAAGGCTTAAACAAATTAATTTCTATGTATATTAGATACAAAAGGAAATTGATCTTGTTGAAATAAAGACTCAATAGGATCTAATATGATGTAGATGACACTGGGCATAAGATTGGGTATAACCTGGAAAGATCACAGTCTATCACAGAGCTGGCACGCAGAGATATTCACACCTATGGGCAATTTAGAGTTACCAGTTAACCCAACCCCAAACTGCATGTGTTTGAATGTGGGAGGAAGCTTGAGTACCTGCTGAGGAGGTGACAGTGCTATACCAAACACACATACACTCTCACACACACACATGTATACACACACACCTGGTGATGGAATAATCAGCATTTCATTTTGATTAACATGAAGAGCAGAAACTGGCAACCAAATGTAACCCAATCTGCCTCCCACCACCTCTAACGTCCAGTAATTTATTTCATTTATTAATGCACAACAAATTGAAAAGTATATAGGATAGGCTCCAGCAGTTTCCTGTGATTCTAATTAGGAATAAGCAGGTATAGATAATGGATGGATGGATGAAGCTATCTGATAAGTGCATATGCATATCTTGAAATGCCTGCATTTGCAACTATATGGTCAGTTTGTTCTGTATGTAAATATTTTGGCTTTGGTGTTATTTGCCTTTGAATCCAAAATAGGTGATGCTTTGGCCTCTGACTGCTGAATGAGTACCCACTGGTCTTGTTTCTTGTCTTTTTGTGCTAAAACTATGTACTAAATGTAATGTTAAATCCAACTAATCAGGTCAACTGTGGATAATCCATTGCCTATAAAAATGATTTTTAAATATAACTTTATGTTCATATGGCATTAGAAATCTTTTCTGCTCTCACTATGCCTGAAATGAAGCTGTTTTGAAGCTGGCATTTGTAAGAAATGTACTGATATGTACTAAAGACAGTACAGACAAAAACCAAAACAGTATGTACTTACTAAGTAATGGATTTCTGCTCAACACCTAAGTAACTAGGAACCTTTTTTTGCATACAAAGCAAGCAAAGGAACAAAATGACAGATTTTGAATGCACATGTGAGATGGGTGAAATAAGCAGCACATCAAACCACTTATAACAGCTTATTATTTTGATAATTTTTTGTGATATATTACACTGCATACTGGTGTATGAGATGGGAACAAAGACACATGATCTTTCACATTCTGCACTGCCTGCCTTCCACATAACACTACCGCTGTCCATCAAAGTGACTGACATGTTGTGTCTTATCATATGTGATGGAAAAGGAAAAACAATTATTCCTGTTTCAGTCAGTCTACATAATTATGTGATACCATTGTGCCAGAGCACAAAGACACAAAATAACTCAGTGCTTTTTTAATTTTAATTTTTTTTTTCATTTTTAAACACATGATGAAAAATATTTCTTTATATCCAATATTATGTCTGCTAAATGTAAATTACCTGTACATAGAGAAAAAGCTAATGACGAAAGAAAGAGGAAGAATTAATTTCTCCTGCATGCTAAACATTGTAAGATAAAACATACATGTAATCTATTACTGTTACATTGTGGCCTTCGTTAAGAGAAACAGCATTTTTGTCATATTTTCTGCCTGTTGACCACTGTAGTTTCAGTAGAATCCAGCTTTAGATGAGACTGACATCTACTACACCAAGACAGCTACTGCACAAGGCTGGTTACCAACAAGGTCAAGAAAACAACAGCTCCAGGGTCCCAGACTCCCAGGACCCATGTGTTCATTGTGTGAACTTCACAGTCACTACTGGTTTCCACATGGTAAAATAATAGATACTAGATTATAAATAAACTGCCCTTTAAGTATAAAGTATTAAACATGAATAAAAAATAGCCTAGACCAAAATCATCACTTCGAAGGAAAAGATTAATCCTAGTAGACAGACCGGCAGAAGGTTTGTGTTTCTCGCTAAAACCTTCATGATTACTGGCAGCAGACAAAAGTGAGTTCCTCTCTTCTCGTTACTTCATTCATTCTCTCCTTCTGTGTGTTCATTAGTCTGGGGGCTGTAGCCCAGCCTGGCTATCAGTTGCAGGATTACTTTCACTGTGACACAATCAGCCATTCCATTAACGCAGACAATATCATCTCACCACCTTGTGCAGGTGCAGAATAAAGACACACAGTTCTCTTTGTGAGAGGTACAATGTCAGCGCCAAGGTCATCTCATCAGGAAGGATCAAAACTTACAGGCAACACATCTGTTGTGCTACTCTTATGACCAGTTAAATGGTGCAAGAAATGCATTCAGTATGATGTTAGACCTCCAGGATTACACACACTGAAGAACTGTTTGTTCACAGGTAACGTTCACAGAGCACCTTGACAGGAATTAACCTTGAAGTAACTACCTATGGAGGTTCTACATATTTGGTCATTGATATGGTTTGTTTCAGGCCAAAATTGAGAAAACAGTGGTCAACATAAACCTTAATAGTAGTCATCAACTGTTTAAAGGAGCAGGTGTGTGTATATGCATTCATATACACCGATCAGCCATAATATTATGACTGCCTGTCTAACACAGTACACAGGAGTCAATGCATCAGTAGGTTGACACTTGGTTCACTCTGCAGCTCACTGCACATCTTCTGTGAATCTGTTTGCTTTCTACTGTTTGGAAGAGAAACACATTTGTCCACCATGCAGTGAAAACTACAAAAGGAGTGAAAACTGTGATCATAAGGATGTTAAGGATAATTTTTTTCAAACAATTCAAAATTCTCCCCACTCCAATTGTGATATGACCACTACAGCCACTGAATGTCCCTCTTTATGGAGACCAATGTACATTATTTGAAACAGTGCAACTAAAATTCAAACAAAATAGGATTGTTTTTTGAAAAGTATAAATGAAATTTGAAAGTTTAATAGACAGTAGGTTAACCTCATCATCAGTGAGCTTTGGACACTCAGTTTCTCTGTCATCTGTTCACTGTTTGTACTTCCTTAGACAACTTTTGGTTGGTACTAACTGCAGACTGGGAACACCCAACAAGATCTGTAGTTTAGGAGATGCTCTGACCCAGTCATCTAGCCACCACATTTTGGCCCCTGTCAGAGCCACTAAGATCCTAACACTTGCTTGTTTTTCCTGCTTCCAGCACGTCAACCATGAATACATGATGTTTACCCGCTGCTTTATATACTCAACACGCTGGCAGGTGCCATAGTAACAAGATAATCAGTGGCATTCATTTTATCTGTCAGAGGTCATAATGTCATGGCTGACTGGTGTATGTCTGTGCATGTATAAATATATGTATATGATATATACTTATGCATGTGTGTTCTGTACATTTTCAAAATGCCATTCCTCTAACAAAAGCATGCCCTCTGTCTATGTACTTCAATACTGCCATCTGCTGATTGTTCCAGAAATCATGTTGAAGCTGAGACAAGTGGGAACACTTTATCCATGGCAGGTGAATAAAAGTAAAATGACACTGCAGAGTTTGACATACTTGTGACGGAAATATACTTTGAGTTGGTTCATACCTGTCAGAGCCTAGTGCAGCCACCATGGACATTTTAATACCAATTGCCTCTAGTGTTAAGATCAAAATTTCACCTTGATCTCCCAGCAAAATTCGAACTTTTATTTTGTAAAACTTGTTTAAAAACTATTTAAAAACATGTCCAAATTATAGAATGAGACAAGAACAGATTTAATTTACAATAAAGACTGCAATTCTTCTGTAAGTAGTAAAACCAAAGTTCCTGACACTCTATGCCTCTGCTGGAAATGTAAAAGAAAAAATAAGTTATTAACAAATTAAAGAGTATCTTTAATGTCACATTTTCATTTCCACACAAAGACACACACACACACACTATACATACATACATACATATATATATATATATATACATACATATATATATATATATATATATATATATATATATACATTCTTAGCCGAGGAAACACAAAGCTGGAATCAAGGAATTCCTGATGTCATGACTTTCCTCCACAGCTTTTAAATGCCACTCACACAGATCTGGTGTACATAATCCATAATCCATAATCCATAATCAAATGGTCTTTGAGCTGCTGGGGTCTATGGTGTGTATGGTTCCTTCTGCTGCCTCATCACTATCAGCACTGACTGACTGCTCTGCCAACATGTCTGTCAGTTTCAGCTCCAGCACTGGATCCCTGGACTCTGCTGACACCTGCAGGATAGAAGCAGTACTGTAACTAACAAGGGCATTACAGGCTGAAGCCCCACCAATTTTTATTATATATCCCAATATCACATTTGCCTTGTAACAAATAGGGAGCATACATGTATACACATGATCAAACACGCAGATACTTATAGTTACTGGTATTCAAGGGTCATTGTGTAAGAATTTAGTTTGTCCTATGTGGGTTTTTCTAATAATCCATTATATTGAATGAATTTTTTGGAATACTGGAATTCAGACTTCCTCAATATCAGTATCACATAATTACAGAAAACAGGTTTGCAGAGAAATGAAGACAATAATGACATATACTATCTGCACTGGGTGCACTTATCCACCATCTGTAGCTTAGGACTCTTAATAGATATGTATAGTCTTGTGTATTGCATTATTGTCTTTATGTCTCTTTAAGGAATATTGTTTTACTTCACTTGACATTGTGGAGCTGCATCAGTGGAAGCAGTATATTTTATGTTCATGAGTAGTTTAGCCACATTTTCTAGCATTCAGCACCAAAGCTGAGAGCTCCTCCACTCCTATCTCCACCACTTGCTAGAGTTGAAACATTTGGACACAAGACTTTGTAAAATCTCACAGCCTGTCCTGCTGCATCCTGGAGTTGATGGTCCTAGTGACAAAATGAGGTTGGAAACACCAGCTAATTTATGACTGAATCCAGTCAGCAATGTTTAGATGGAAACCCTAGTTAGTAATTCTGCATTAAGCAAAACTCTTACAGGAGAAGATCCTCTCCTTTTCAGCACGATGCCCTCTGTGAGCAAAGCCTTCCCGGTCTCCTCAAACAGAGCAGAGTCATCCAGGTCACTGCTGTCCTTTAACTCTGTATATTTGTCTACAAACCTGCAAGATTGAATTGGCAGAACACATATTTAGTAATAACAATAACAATATATTAATAAAAAAAAAGTTACTTGGCAACTCCTAATTAATCACATAATTGAAATCCCATTTGAACTGTCTGTGAATCCTGTCTTCCATGTGCTTTCATTGCATGCATATCTTGTATTTTTATAAGACAAAGTCAAATACCTCTGACACGTAGATACAAAGTTTGGTTTGGAGAGATCAAGAGGCCGAGGACCTGTCCCATACTGCTCATAGAACTTCCTGAAAGGCAGTACAGCTGACATAAACATCTCACAACAGCATTAAATGCTGACAGATGATTTCCAACCAAATATTTTTGGTCAATCTAGATGACCACAATATTTTTATTTAAATTTAACACACATATTATAAATATATACTAATATTATTATTCTAAAATACAGTGATTAAACTAATTCCAGGATTAACAAATGTTACTTTGTTATTGGTTAATTCTTCAGCAATAAGTTTAAACTGGAAGGAAACCCTAATGTTTAAGAGTATGAAATATATGTGCAATACCACAGAGGAAAAGACATACTCTACAGTCAATCTTCAATCTGTCTGTAAGAGTTAAACTAGGCATTACCCAGGTTCTTTTTAATACACACTGTATGCGTCTGCAAGTATACAGTGTGTATTAAAAAGAGGTATGCCAGCACAGCTACTATTGTGTGTCCTACGATAAGATGACTTACGCTCTGACTTCATCCTCTCTGTAGAAGATTTCTGGCACAGTCTGGTGCTTCTTGGTACTCTGCCTGGTATGTGGCTTCACATAAAGAGGGGCCTTCTTTGGTGGAAAAGCCTTGTATACATCATACCAAATGGGTTTCTCTGCCCGCTTTATGACTCCAGCGCGCATCAGATCTCGAACCCTGACAAGCATGCCATCACACAACTGGTGGTTATTTGACAGCACTACAATCAAATAAGGCTAAATAATGACAGTGCTAACTTAAAATCAAAGTTAGCATTTAAAAGGCTAGTCAAGAATAAAATTATGATACTAGGTGCATAAAACTTCTAAGAATTATACATCTCTGTTCTTTTCCTACAAATGAATATGTTGTCCCTGTTTTCACTAGGTCTTCTCCCTCATCAGTGTAACTCAGCACCACTTCTGATGATTTTATAGCTACAAACTACAATCAGGTCTGGAGTTATGGTCGCATGTCTATGATGTCAGTACACGCATGTCGCCCTGTCATTACCTATAGACATTAGTTGATCACCATTATTTCTCTTCATTTAAGATCTATTTCTTATTTACCGTCTCTCGGTCTGAGACCTATTTCTGACATTTCGTGTCATTGCTGCCTGGAAGCAGTCGATCTTAACGTTGCCGTCCTGATGGAGCGGAATGCTAACGTTAGCCACCGATGCTAGCGACAGCATCAGCTCTGCATCTGGCCCCGTTAATGGACTGGTGAAAACCCTAAATGTGGCCCGAGGAGCCCTGTATAGACCAGCATCGCTTTTATTGCGCCTGGTCAGACAACATTTCTACAGAAAGGGCCAGACTATCAAGGCTTAGGCAAACAGAGCTACTACCCGTCAGCTAATTCCCACTAGCAATAGTAGTTTTCCCACGTGTGAAACGCTGCTGTCTCACCGGGTGAACACAGTGCCCAACTTCTCCAGTCTGCTGCCAGCCATTTGTTACCGGTGCTCCTGTCCAAGCAGCCTGCTCATCAACACACCCTGACCTTTCCAGTGTCGCGATGAGATGCTTCCTCGCCGCCTATTTCTTCTTCTTCTTCTTCTTCTTCTTTGGGTTTAGAGCAGGTGACATCCTCTACTGCCACCCTCAGCATTAGTAATGCCATTACCGCGGTCAGCCTCTTCAAAGATGGAGGAGCAGCAGCTACAGGTGTGCGAAACCGCAAAATGTGGTATCGATCCGATACCAAGTAAATATAGGACTAATATCGCCGATACCAATACCAATACTGATACTTTTTACTAGTAAAACAGGCTTATGTACTTTCATGTAGGGAGGTTGTGTCATGACAATGTATCATCAATACCATCATCATCACCTGAACCATGATCACTAAATGATCATTATTTGATGATGTGCATGTTAAACTCCAGGACAGATTTTAATTAAACCCTTTAGGTTTCTGTAATGAGCCGAAGGACAGCATGGTGGAATGGTGGTTAGCACTGTTGCCTCACAGCAAGAAGGGCCCAGGTTCATAACATATCATGGACCTTTCTGTGTGGAGTTTGCATGTTCTCCCCATGCTTGTGTGGGTTTTCTCCAGGTACTCCAGTTTCCTCCCACAGTCCAAAAACATGTATGTCAGGTTGATTGGTGACTCTAAATTGCCCATAGGAGTGAGTGTGAGTGTGTGAGGTTGTTTGTCTCTATGTGGCCCTGTGATGGACTGGTGACCTGTCCAGGGTGTACCCCTGCCTTTCACCCAAAGAGAGCTGGGAAAGAATTACAGGGCAATGTAAGACAGAATGGACATGTCAGCAAAGAAGACTGATAAAGAAACAACTTGTTATGATAAAAAGGTGACGTATGCTTCTTTGCACTTATTTTTTATTATTACAAATTTTAAAACATAAACCATCTGTAACACAGATTCTGCCTCCACCCTTCAAAGGTCAAAATTAGGGAAGGGCATGATTAATCAAATAGCGATAAATGGTCGTTAAGAATTTTCTTGATTATATGTAATTTGATGAAGCAAATGTTCTTAATGAGGATACATTGTGCAGTATGAGCTAGCCTATGTCTTGAAGCTATATAATACATTTTATATATTTTTATATATTTTATATTTTTATATAAGCTGCCGGCAGGGGGGCGCTAATCATGTATGCACAATTAGTTTGCTGCCTAAACCGTCAAAGAGGAAACTGACAGTAAACATCATAAAAGCAAGGTGAAGTTTGGTATGGGACCATTTTGAGCTGAAAAATAAAGTTCATTGTAACATTACAATGCCGTTAATGCCTACAACACAACACAACACAGATGACCTACCACTTGAACAATGTACACCCAACCCTGGTTAATGAATCCACCTCCTCCTCTCAACCCACCATTTCCTCACGCAAGGCTCAAAGGAGCTGTGACACAATGGAAAGAAAAAATTACTCAGGCTATCTGCAGTCTTATTGCAGTGGATATGCTGGCCATAAGCATTGTAGAAGGCAAGGGTTTTGGAGGTCTGATTAATCTAATTGAAGCAGCATCGCACACCATCACAATGCACCATCACCAAGCTCATGAAAATATGCTAAGAATTAAAGCAAGAGCTGTTCAAAATGCTCACCAGAACTGACAATGTTGCGCTAATTATAAGACTATTGGATTGCCTTAACAGTACAGAGCAACCTCACCCCATCACTACATCGACAGTGACTGATAGCTTAGCCCATTTGGAATGTTGTCATGCTATTCAATAGCCTGTTTAGGCTCCCCTTCAGACTATAGTTATGGCTCAGTTGGTCCCTACTCACCCACTGAAAGGTTCAGTAGGTCGTTATCATCCTACAGATTTTCATTGTCATAATTACGTGCATTATATATGTTACATCCTTGAGTTTAAGCACGGCATATACACAGTTATTTTTAGGCATCAAAACATCTTGTTTTGGTTTAGGAAATAAAATATGTCTGTTAGGTTAGGCATCAAAATTTCTTGGTCAGTTTAATGCTTTCTCAATAGTAAAACAACAGTGGAATCAGCTGGGCAGATGATCTCAGCAGTACTGCTCACTGAGAGCCTACCAGGCCAGAATAGTCGTGTCCACAACAACGCTATTGTCGCTCTCCTGTCGTATCGAACTGTAACCAAGCTTTAAGATGCCAGGACCCTTGAGCTGAAAGAGGAAGGAGTACTAATAAGTTAAAAATTAATAGCTCATCTACAGATAGTATATTAGGAAGGAATTGTTATGTAATAAACAAACTTGTTATTAGATTTTTGAATGATTGATAGAATTCAAAGGACGTAATATATTTGGACTTAGTGCTTGCCCATTTTACAGTTCAGGGGGTGGCACCAATGCACTCTGGCTTGCAAGCAGCCATTAAACAGCATAAGAAGGAGGAGGAGGAGTAGCAGCAATTGTCTATTCAAGTTTATTAATCAACCTTTGACCTAAGCATAGATATAACTAGTTTAACAGCCTTGCTTCTCACACCCAAACTGGAAAACTGAAAAACCATTTCTCTTTGGTATAGTGTACCACTGACATGATCCTTACTCTGAGTTTTTAACTGATTTAATGCTTAGTTCAGATAAAGTCATTATAATGGGAGCAGGGCCATTGCTTTTGGGTGGTGAAAGGTAGTGACAACTATAGGGGCCCTCACTGCCCATGGGGCCCCACAAAATCCAGCAGTTATACTCTATAGGCCCCTGTTCTGTGAATAATTCTAATATTTATATTAGTTGTATGCCAGAGGTTTTAATGAAAACCACAGAAACATGCAATTTGATGAAAGAAGTTTTCCAAATATCTGGTCTTCACCCCTCCCTAAACATGGTTTAGTCCAAAACAAGGTGTTTATTAATTATTCAGCCAATGACAAACATCAGAGGAACCCAATAAATTGTAAGTCCCACCCTAGCTTGTGAATAGGACCAATCAGGGTCGATGCAGCCACTGAAGTTAGAGATGAACTTGGTGCAAGAGAAGGAGACTGACTGACCGATTGAAAATGAAACAAAAACATAAATCAGGGAACCAGAAATGCCATGAAAAGAAGGAGGGGAAGGCCAGAAGAGCTGCTGTATCCCAGTCTATCAAGACATTCTTTATGACAGGTTAATGTAGCCTATTGTCAGATAAATAGATAGATAGATAGATAGATAGATAGATAGATAGATAGATAGATAGATAGATAGATAGATAGATAGATAGATAGATAGATAGATAGATAGATAGATAGATAGATAGATAGATAGAACGAAATACTTTATTCATCCCAAATTTGGGAAATTCCACTGTTGCAGCAGCAATTTACGGGCACTCGACATAAACACAAATCTCACAAGAAAAACAAAACAATATAAGAAATTCTTTGAAAGGATAGAGGAATATATAAATTGTATACAAAATACATTATACAATACACACTCTTTGATTGTGTTGTAAAATATGTCATTGAATTTGAACATCTAATATTTTGTGTGACCATTTGTTAAAGACTTTTGCATTTTGAATAATGGACTGTGCAGTATTTGGAAAAAGAATCATTACAGATTTACACACTACACTTAGCTGTTCCTGCTGCCAAAACTTCACCAAATTTAAGAAAATGATTCCATCCTTATTTACATCTATACCATGTGCCAATACATGACCCTGGTTAAGGAATAAGCGGGTATAGATAATGGATGGGTATCAATCGGTCCATTTAGAAAGCACACGGGATCTTTCACCTGGTGCAAAAAAGTGACAACAGGTGTAGGATCAGTATCTGACCTCTAGTAGACTACTGGTGTGCATGCTTCTGGCCAAACTGTCACAAACAGACTCCATGGTGGTTGTTCTTAAATGGCATTTACAAGTGATTTTTGGGGTTATATACATAAATTAAATTGAAAATAAAATTGTGTTGAATTATTGAAACTTTCAAAGAAGTATTGGGATATTTCTTGGGATTTGCTGGCAATAAGTGCAGAAGTTCGGCTGCCTAGGAGCCGTACTCACGAGTAAGGGTAAATACAGCTTGAGATTAATAAGCGTATTGTTGCTGTGTCAGTAATTATGTGTGGGTTGTGCTGGACCACTGTGGCAGAGTGAAGTCAAAGCTTTCAGCTGTCATTTGATTGTGTGGGTGACATTGCATCCCTCCACTCAGGAGCTCTGTGTTCTCTCACTGCTCTTTTCTGTTAAAAGGAGGTAGCTGAGGTAGGGGTTTTATAATGATGCCTTCTTAGTGTTTTGGGCACAACTAACTGAAAAGAGAGCCCAGATTGGACCCAGAATACCCTGGAGAGATTAAATTTTTAATCTGGCCTGGGAACAACACAGAATTCCTCAGAAGGAACTGGAAAATATTGCTAGGGAGACTGATGATTCAATTTCCTTTCTTGGGTTGCTTCTGTTGTGACCTAGCTATTCAGGTGAAAATAAATGAATGAACTTAATTTCATTAAAGAAAGGAAAAATATTTTCCTTGATGAGACAATAAGAGTAAACTTTAGGGCGGTTTTATTGTAATATAAACAAAACACACATTTTTACATGAAGTATACAGAATTTAATTCATCATATAGTTTAAGATAATGTAAGGAAATTATTTAACAATTAGCAGCAGTGTCAGCCTAGACCTTTGGACAGAGACAAGCACGTTTCTATTGGACTTCAATGCAGCAAATTCTTGCAGTGTCTTGCTTATTACATTTCATTCAGCACTCTGTGCTGCTGAACGGCAGCAGAGGCAGGCTGATTGGTGTGTGGAGAAAATGAACTTTAAACTCTCCTTGTCAGCTGACTGGAGAGAAATCTACTGCACGGGGTCTTGGCTCAGCAGGATCAGGAGCATTACTGACATTAACACACAGCTCCACACAGAGACACGATATCCACCACCGGAAAATACATGCTCTAGTTTTGTACATTTTTCTCTTCTTAACCTAAAAGTTTCAAACTAGAAAGCATCCAAAGTCCAAACATATTCTGTGGAAGTGTCGGCGAAACTGTCTATAAAAGGCAGGTGAACAGAGTGTAGTTTAACAGGTGGCTTTTCAGGTTTTTACACAGGGACAGGCACGCTCGTAAGGCCAGGTTGAGTTTAGGAATGTCAGCCTGTCACAGGCCGTGGAAAGGGACAGTGGGAGGGAGACAAACAGAGGAGGGACACAGAGAGAGAGAGAGAGGGAGAGAGAGTCATAAATGCAATAATTACACCTTAGGCAGAAATAAGCGACGCACTTTCCTGGTCCCACAGGCTGCCAATGTACCTAACAACATTGTTGTCCGATTGACGGGAGCTAGAGAGGGCCCAGTAACCCCTTTTTTTGTTCTCTGTGTTACTGTTTGCAGTGTGATTTGTTTTTCATCTGGATTTTTCATTTCTGGGCATGGATTTACTCCTGGATTCTGGCTAATTATGACAGTTTTTCCTCCTAGTTTCCTCGAAGTCAAACAGAATTTTCCTTAATCACATTTTGTTTTAAAAAAACCATCAGGAATCATTTACCATGTCTGTGACTGCCCTGTTCAAGGGCAGGTGGGGACACAGGGCACAGGAAACCCCAGAGAGGCATCCAGCACCTGTGGCTGAACCCAGCCATCATGATGATGACGATGACGATGACACCAATGCTGGTTTTATCAGAGACCCTATCCGTAGGAACTCCCGCTTTTATCGATCAATGAGGAGAAGGAGGCAGTCTGAAAGTAAGACACCTTCACCCTTCTGTTGTTCTTACAATTTAACATTGTATGGCAACTGTACATTTAAGTTGACTTCTCTCACCCTAAAGCAATGTTTTCCTGGCCTATTTCAAACCTGTCTGCACTTATTTAACTGAATGCAGAGTCAATATTAACTGGATTCCCTGGAGAGCACCACACTGTAGAAGCGTGCCTTTGAATCCAGCTCTGTCTCTACTTCTGTAATGGAGTCTTTACAGATATTGTGTAGACTATATTGTTGTCCTATGGGCAACTAATGCAGTTGTTATTGAAAGCAGAACAAAGGATTGGTAGTTCTATGCTTGAGTAGAAATCTCCATGAATACAACCTGAGAAACTGGTTCTGTTTGCACAGCACAATAGTCTGAGTAATACCTGTACTTTGCACAACTGTTCACCTGATGATTTCAAGCAAAAAAACAACCTCAGGTTTGTATGTTCAAATGATACAACCCAATGCGCCTGATATCATAATGGTTTGCAAATTCATGGAGCCACACCAAATGCAACAATAAAATGTCAGTGTGAGTTTAGACTTTGCCCTGCATCTCAGATTGGCCTCCAAGGTAGGGATCAAAGTATTTACCTCATACACAACTAGACAGTCAGCATCAGTGTTACATATAAAAGTAAAACCGTAATAAAATATTGAGACTGATTGAGAACTGTCACTAAATCCAGTCACCTCCTAACTGAAGACTCAATATAAGAAGGAAACTAAAAGGCACTGTTTTGTGATTAGAACAGCAGTGTCCAAATTATGAGGATAAATAATGATCATTGATTAAGATAATCTTATCACCAATTATCATTGATGATTTTCCTATCATTGATATCCGTATCATTTCATCAGGTATACAGCATAGTCAAGTGCTGTTTGCTTTGATAGCTTGTTTAATAATGTACACAAACTGCCCTGATCTGTACAAGTGAAACATGTACCACACTCACTGTGACTGTATATATTGATTCTTTTATGTGCCTCTACAGTCAGTGATGCTAATAGTGGTGCTTGAGCTAAGGCACATTAGCAGAAGAGGCTTCTTATATCGCTACTGATTTCTTATTTATATATTCATGTGTGTATTTACATTGTGTGGAAACCAGAAAAAAGCCATTGGGCCAGATGCAATAGTTACTGCTCTATTGTTCTTAAATGGCACTCATCAGTGATTTAGGAGAATTTGTGGCATTGACTAAGTTTTTAGTATTTACAGTAGTCATGTATGTAAAATCTCTTTAAATTACATATGGTTTTTCATTGAGGATAGCATTAAAAAACAAAAGAATAAGAGTGTATATGATGAAATAAGATTTCATCTGAGTTTTGTACTTACAGAAGTAGGTATGTTCTAATCAAGAGGGCAAGGGGCACAATAACAAATAAAAGTGGGTCAAGGGAATATCCTTATCATTTCTCAGCAACTTTAAAAAAAGTTCAATTTAAATGATGAGATGATTTTTAAGAACCTAATGAATGCGAGTAGATCATACTTTAATTATAAACCGTATATGAACAGGCATATTACTAAACAAATCTCTGTGTTAATATAGACAAACAGGTTTTAATCAAATTAATCAAAATATTTCTCATGTAGGTCATGCTCCATTTTATAGAATATAACTTTTGGGGGTCATTTTAGAGGTGAACAGGTGAACAGGTAGTATTATATAATAATTTCAGGGCATGGAGAGGTGGCATTCATCAGGTTGAAATGAAACTATTTTGACAAGTTTGTGTATTTAAGACTGTGATGGACTGGTGACCTGTCCAGGGTGTACCCCTGCCTTTCATCCAAAGAGAGTTGGGATAGGCTCCAGCAGATCCCTGTGACCTTAATTGGGAATAAGCAGGTATAGATAATGGATGGATGGATGTCCATTTAAGATAGTTTAATTAATGTGACTTGGAGCATATAAAGTAAAATGGGAAGAAATGATGAGAAGTTTAGGATAGGTGTATGAACATGTTCTTGTGTTGCCTTTTGGGTTAACTTATACACTTAGGTTATTTACTAAATAAATTATTCACAGCTAGATGAGGTTTAATCTCAGGTGAAGTGGCAGTTTTAAACCACAATGTGCTAATGTGTTTGTCTCTTGATCACAGTATTGTTAGGCGTTAGTGAATAGGTTAAACATTTAAACGTTTTTAGACGTGTGGTCTTTACCCTGCAGACCTCCGTGTAAGCTTGGACCTAGTACCTGAATATAAAATTACAGCTTCATTTTACTGGCTGCCATCAGGAAACCCTACAGATCCATTAAGCCTGGAGGTTTTTAACTAAGAAACACTACTGAAACCCAGTGGATAGTTTGTGCTTGACTATAATGCAAAAGGCAAAAAGAGACAAACAATATACATTTTCTGGCATATACAAGACAAGACCAAGACCAAGCAGACTGCTGAGAAACTAAACAGCATCAACCACTATTGGTAAAGAGGCCTACTATAACACACCTGTTCCCTTTCCTCACTGAAACTCTCCTGCTAACCCACTCGATCTCCTGAATCCTGAGGTTCCATACGCTACATCTGCAATAACGTACTTACTACCTACAGTAAGCAGGCACAGTGCATGCCCCTCGAAACTTGAGACGTCAAAGTTTGTTAGCCACACCAGCTGCATGTGGCTAACTTGTTGGTCTGTCCCAGGAACACTGACCTAGTCATTTCTTTGCCCACGTCCTTCCAAAACACTCCACAATCAGATAACCATCGCATTTATAAAGAGCATAAGAACATAAGAGCAAGCACAAGTCAGCGCATGTACTGTATAGTACCAACACACAAGAATGGTCATGTTCAGTCATTCTTGTTTTGCCTGGCTTGTTTCGTAGACATTAAAAACAAAAGCCTGTAAAGTTATGCAATTATTTTTCTGCTTAATTTAACATTGCCCTGCCTTTGGCCTGGGGTTGGGAACCGCTGAGGTATATAACATTATGCTATATTAAATATAATACTGCTTTAAAAAATATTAAAGCAGAAAGGTACAAGGCCATTCTACACCATGGAATTGGTTTAACAAAACTACTGTATCTAGCATGAAGACTTTTATGTAAGAACACACTTTTATGTCAGTTTTATGGGCTTTACCACACATCACAATAACTAAAAAACTCCATTGAAAGATGATGTAAAATGTTGATGACAGTTCCAGAAACAAGCAAGTAAGAATTGAAATTGATGGAATTGAGCAATGATTCAACATATTCTGCTGTATACACACTAAACACATCTTTTGATTGACTTTTTCTTCCATGTGCATAGCCCATGCGCAATGTGTACATGAGTGTGTGGAAGAGATGAGTGTAACTCACATGAAGAGTGAGGACTGTACAGACTATCCTCCCAAAAATCATTCACTTAAGCAAATACGCCAAAATGACGTGGTTTAATTTAAATGACAATGCCCTATGGTGGCATCAGCAATTATGACTGACACATTATCAGCTGATTGCAAAGTTTGAACGTTAAACATGGGTGTGTTTTTTGTTTGGCAGGCCAGTGGCTATTATACTGGAAACATTCCATGGTGTAGGCTTACCTGTAGGTGTCAGGCAATAAACCGTAGACGTATCTCCAGCACCTGCTAATGTTGAATATGTATATAATGTTCATTGTATTTTTTTTTACTACACATGTATTAAGTGTATTGTTATGTGCATTACAAAAAACATGTATTGTTTTTGACAGAGCAGATTGTTACAGTATGACTAACAATCTCCTGTATGAGCCAGAGTCTAAATAATTATGGATTGTTGTTCTTTGTGTGACTAATAGGTTTGCTTAATTTACAAAAATACTGTTCTAGAAAATGAGACACTACACAGACACAACTAGCCTCTGCATTGGTAATTTACACCAAACTACATGGTTTATCATCACTTTCCCTTCCCTCATGAAAAAGGGTGAGATAATAATTGAAGTGTAATTTCCTCATTCCTCATTAGATTACCTGATAATAATAAGACTTTTGCTTTCTGGTTGTTTCTCTGTTCTTTTCTGTCTATTTCTCACTCTTTCCAGATTCTAACAGGCCCAGTCTGGAACAGAGTCCATCCAACAGAGCAGGTCTCCTCTCTCCTAATGTTCCCTTACTCCAAAGATCACCTTTGCTGCCTGGGGGTAGACGGTGAGTCTGCATGCCTGTACTGCCCAACCCTACGACTGAACCCAAACACGCCCAGAAAACAAACAAGCTCACACAATATTTGTTTAAACACTGCACACACCACTTTTATAGCTGATGCATGGCTTCAATGGTTTATCATGTCTGTGATAAGCACAAAGGCCTGTCCAGGCTCTCTGAAGGTTAGCTCAATGTCTTTTTAAACAGCAGTTTCCTGATGTAGTCAGCTCTCCTCATAAAGCTGTAATAACAAGAGAAAGACTGATAGGGCTTTAAGAAACTAATATTGTGATAGTAGACAAGGTTACACTGCAAAAAGGCTTCTTCTAAAAGCCACTTTGTTGCTTATGTTTTATGAAACTATGTGTCTACTGTGTATACTCTACAATAACACCTTAACTACAGTCTTTTATTGTTTTACACTTCTGTGTGAACAATTCAATAAGAATAGGAAGCCTGTCCAGAAAGCAACTGGCAGTTGCTAGTTTTGGACATTGGCACATGGTAAATATGGATCCTCTGAGGGGCCTATGAAGATGACACCACAAAAGTAAACTGCAAAAGTGTATATGGCACTGGTACTATGACAAGTTTTATAAAACCTGTTTGTAGTGCAGGTTGTGATGATGGGCCACTGTCTGTGCCAGGCCATGAATCAGTCATAAAATGAATGACCTTCACTGGCTAGTCCTTATCATATCATTTGCCAGTGATAGTTGACTGAATTAGGGCAGCACAGTGGAGTGGATTAGTGGGTAGCATTGTTGCCTCACAGCAAGAAGGGCCTGGGTTCACAACTAATCAGGGACCTCTCTGTGTGGCTTTTGCATTTTCTACCTCCTGTTTGCGCTTTTCTCTAGGTACAGTCCAAAAACATGTATGTCAGGATGATTGGTGCCTCTAAATTGCCCATAGGAGTGAGTGTGAGTGTGTGAGGTTGTTTGTCTCTATGTGGCCCTGTGATGGACTGGTGACCTGTCCAGGGTGGACCCCTGCCTTTCACCCAAAGAGAGCTGGGATAGGCTCCAGCAGATCCCTGTGACCCTAATTAGGAATAAGCAGGTATAGAGGATGGATGGATGGATGGATGGATGGATGGATGGATGGATGGATGGATGGATGGATGGATGGATGGATGGATGGATGGATGGGTTGACTGAATTAATACAAATAATCGGTAAAAGAGACTTCAAGTCCTACTTTCAAACTAGTTGTACAAGACAACATGAACAATCTATTAACCAATTTAGAGGTAACCACAGAACTTAATTATTGGCTTTAAGTTCTTGACCAGTTTTTTCAAACTTTTGGTTTCACTGTAAAACCACCTTCAGGAGCTGGCAGAGATAAAAAGAAACAGTACACAGTCACTAATATCCACAGCTGTGCATGATGACTTTTCAGTTCTGAAAAAAAAAACACTTCTTTGCCACACAGTGACAGACCTAAGGCATGGTGGAGCAGGCACAAGTATTGACATGCAAACAAAGTATTCTGGGAGCATCAATATCCAAACTTCAGGAACTGTGGGAGCCTCAAGCCATTTCATAATAACTGAGATTTATAAAACAGATCCAGGCATATACACAGCATTATTAACCTAAAACATTGAATGCATATGCATATTTGTGTCTTTGCGAGTTTTTAAATTTTAATGTATCAGACCCCCCATCTATGAGCTTGGGCCCTTCACAGCCGATGCTGTGAGTGATTTGGGTCAAATTTTAACAAACCAAGTTAATTAAAAGGTTCATGATGGGTTATGGGATTTTGAGGTATGCTGAGGATACATTTTTGTATGCACAAAGTTAGTGCATAAGAATGTTGAATATCTTGAGCACCTTCGGAGAAGATTTTGGCAAATACAAATGTGGACTTCTGAGGACCCAGCCGCTGCATTACTATGTCTTACAACTACTGTTACTCAACAAAAGTATTGACTGTACTGTACTTAAACAAATAAACATAACTGGTAGAATTACATGAATATTACTGGAAATGTACAAAAGCATGACTTTACTATGTAAAGAGCATATGCTCTATCAGCAATTTGAAGAACTTCAGGTCAGTGAGGATGACGATTGCTGCTATAGATGAGATACTAAAGCATGTTTTTCCTGTTAAACATAGCCCTCAGATTTAACCACAACTCCATCATTCCAGAACTGCGTTGCCAAGCAATGGTGAGGCCAGCAGCAGACACACTCTGCACAACAGAGATGCTGTGGATTGGCAAAGAGAAGGAGTGGGAGGAGGGACTGTGGCTATATCCGCTGCCTCAAACAGCCAGCATAAAAATCTTACAGCTGACATGCTCTCTTACCGGACTCACGCCATTCATAGCGGAGACATAAAAAATCTGTCTGAGAAAACGGCTGCAGCTTGCACTGTACAGGAGGTCAGAGGGATAACCATGAATTCTGATGAAGTGCACCAGGACAAAATCAACCACAGGTCAGACCAAATTACATTGAATATACATACAATAGAAAGGTTTCTTTTATAGTCCTTAAATTGTGGGTTTCTTATAGCAGTAGATATAGAAACAAAAACAGAGTAATAGTTTCAGTACTTCTTTTTGACAACCAACAAAAGGACAAATACATTATGAATTATGAGGAAATATGTGATGGACAGGTTGCGACTTGTTGGCTAGAGAGTGAATTTGAGGAGGTGCAGATCGATGTTCTTAATTTTTCATCAAATAATGCAATGACTAAGCAGAGAATTTATCATTTTGTATCTGTGTGCTTGAAAACGCCTACAGTACCGCAGCATCCTTTTAACAGTACAGCATAAAGTAAATATATTCATCCACCTGTTTGCATGTCCAAGCATAGATTTCCCTTTTTTTTTACTTCAATTTTCCTTGTTTTCAGGCTGCTGAGCAATGGAGAAAGCACCCAGACAATCTGCCACAGCATCAACATCGTCAAAAACATTGGTGAGGAAAGGCTTGTCAAGGGGTGAGGGTAGCGCATATATTCCACCCACTTTTACCACCTCCAGAGCTGTTGCTCAGAAAAACCTCTCTTATTTGTGAATATATTACAGTATATGACTAAGACTGAGCATTGCTGAGACATTTGCATATTCAGTATTTTGGGTATTCACATGCGCAACACTCATGCAAACAGACCAACAATTTATTAACCCAACAAAAGGCTGATGTCACTGATGTGTACATTTTACTGCATATCTCTGACTGAGTTATGGAGGTTGAGTGCCTCTCTAAGCTAATAACTGGTTATGTTGACAGACTGCTCACCAAAGTATAATTCACTGTGTACATAGTATGTTATACTATGGTTATTTGAAGGATGTTATTCCAAATTTAATCAACATGCCAGCTTACCTGCAGGACGTTGATAAAATATTCAAA
Source organism: Mastacembelus armatus (assembly GCF_900324485.2). NCBI lineage: Eukaryota > Metazoa > Chordata > Actinopteri > Synbranchiformes > Mastacembelidae > Mastacembelus > Mastacembelus armatus. The sequence continues at coordinate 16,240,584 of NC_046645.1, forward strand.
ATCCTAACAAAATACTATGAAAAAGTGCAACATTGTTGTTTGCAGTTTACAGATGTAGGTACTGTTGCTCACACTCCAACCTGTGCATTTCATCACTGTCTCTCTTATGTAATTCTCAGTCCAGTGCTACGCCCACAAAAGCAATCTGCAGTATATGAGTGAGGGAACTTATGCAACAGGCCCCTTCCCTCTTGATATACGCATAGCCCATGTTCCCTGAAAAGAGTATCTGTTCTTACAAACAAACTTTCAACCCACCTCAAACTTGGTGAGAGAGACTAAATCTATGTGATTCTCCAGCCTCCACACTGACTGCATCGCAATAGAAAGCTTTCTCAAATGCTAAAACATAATGCTGGGGGAGTTTACACGAAGATACTTAAAAAGATATCTAGTCTAGCTTTTGCAAACAAAAGTGTCTTGATATTTTGATCATTCAGACTGCTTCTCATGGATTTCTTTGTTATCGTCACGTGATTCAAGTATGTAACATAGTGGTATACATGAGGAAATTGGCTATAGACCAGTTGCTATTGCTGGCTGTAGTAAAAACAAGTCAGAATTCTTGGTCCTGATGCTGTATGCATACATCCATATTTATAAGGAGAACCACAGATTTTATATTAAAAAAACTTTAATTTCGTACTTTCATTAATAATATATGAATATATTTATTACTAATAAACAATAGCCTTATTTTCCTATGTACATAATATGGAACAAAAAAATCAACACACAATATTATAACAGTAACATGATCAGCTGGTCACAGAGGACAGATATGGTAAATTACTACTACTTACTAAAACTGTTCCTAATAATGTCACTTTTGGTAATTCAGGCTTTTGTGACAGAAAAATTCTATGTTCACCTTGTGCCTGAGTCATTTTGTTCTGTCCCTCCAGCCTTTCTATACCAGGAATACCGGGACACCTCTAAGCAGCAGGAGATCGAGCAACGACGTCAGCGTGACAACCTTTCCCCTGGGCTCATGGCAGAGACTGAGGTGCCAGAGTCTGGTGTCATGTCCCCCCCAGTGCTACAGTTGCAGCTCAGGAACAGTTCTCGCTCACTGAGCTTGTGGCAGAACCTGGAAGCAGTGCAAGCCAGTGGCCTGCTCACCCAGTTACCACAGAGAGAAATCATAATGCAAGAGGTGAGCAGTTGTGTAATGGTAAATGTTATCATTGTATATTTTAGAAGTATGAGGTTAGTAAGAACTAACTTTTCTTTCTTTACGCTACTTTGCAATAAATAAAAATAGAATCACAGCTCGGACACTGAGGTGCAAGTTTATTAGGCACACCTACAGGAGCTAAAACTATTGTACTCCAATATAACAGCGCTGCGTTAAGGCCCGGTAGAACCTGACTGCAAACAAGTCGGCAGATGTCAATTTTACATGTAAAGAAGATGACAACAGATGTACAGTATTAAGGGAGCTAGATATGCTGCCACTCAGCCTTGCTGAGTTCAAGTAATTAATGTTCTCTGCAGAGTTTTTGGCCCCTAATAGCCTGATGGTCTTCCTATGATTTGGTCACCCTTTTGTTTCTCTTGTGCACACAGAGTTGTACCAGTGGTGTCACAGTATTTCACATGCCAACATATACTGCAATGTGTCAATAAAAGCAGGGTAGACCTGCAAGGTAGTAAACACAGATATAAAATACTTCAGAAATCACCTTTGCAAAAGTTTCATGAGTAATGAAATGCAGTTGACCTTAAGGATACATTCAATCCATGCATTGTATTTTTTGGTACTAATGCTTAATGTAAACTTTATTTTCAAGGTAATAATTCTGCTGTTAGTATTTCTGTGTTTAAGTTAATCAGTCATCAATGTGCCACTAGTGTGTAAGTTCTTCAGCTACAGACAACTGACTTGGCATTTTAATGTGCTAATTAACACTGAACACAAAGTCCAGCTGAGACTGTAAATAGTTGTGCAGGTCATAAACCAAAGTATTGGAATTCAAATTTCACCCCGTCTTGCTCCAAAACGGATTTTTAAGGCACATGGACTCCTTCAACACAGAGGTTATTTCATTTTACTGTTACTCTTGCGTCACCTGCTTTGTTAAACTAAGAAATGCGTTAAAGTCGGTCCATTTTCATACTTTTATGTAACTATATCAATACATGAACAAAGTTTTGTACTCATCTGATAAGACCTGAGCCAACACCTTTATCTTATGAAGATGTGGTTGAATACACCATAAAACAAGTACAGTAGGTGGACCATTGAACTTAGATAATTTTGTTACACATACTGTTCCCACAGGTCAAGCTTGAACTGTCACGGTCAAATCAACTTCTATGTTAATATTCTTCAATGGGTGCTCAGTGGATGCAGGGATACCCAGACAGTATTAATGTCGCCTTATGATTTGCTTTTATGTCTAGGCCATGTTTGAGCTGGTTACCTCAGAAGCATCCTACTACAAGAGTTTGGAAATTTTAGAGACTCACTTTCTTCGGAACCCTGTTCTCATCAACACTCTCAGCCACTCCGACACGCATTTTCTCTTCTCCAACATTGAGGAAGTCATGAAAGCCAGTGAAAGGTAGGAAATGGTCTTATTTACCAGAAATCAGTACATAATTTAAGTCTGATCAGTCCAGCAAACAAGCTCCTCTTTTAAATCCCTGGATAATAGTTTTCTAAATATTTTCAGGTTCCTGATGGATCTTGAGCATAGAATTGAGAAATCTATTTTGATTTCTGATGTGTGCGATATTGTTTACTGCCATGCTGTGGAACACTTCAGCGTCTTCATCAAGTATGTCATTAACCAAGTATATCAGGAGCAGAACTACAGGCGCATTTTGTAAGTACCTATTTTATGAAATCATAATATGCATTGTGTCTTCTTCAGACAATCACAGTTACATAATTGTGGTGAATAAGTCAGTTAGCTATTTCTTGTTGAAGCAAATATTACAGATTTAACATATATTTTGTTTTTATATACCCTGGACATTATTTTTGTCTTTTGAAAACATCAAATAATACAGAGCCTGCATTCCCAACAGTTTTGTGAGTACTGAAGATGAATGCATGCATGAAGTTGTGGAAACTGTGAGACAGAACAATAGGCACCAACCCTCCAATAGTGTTGTTTTTTTTATGTCTGTGAATGCCATCAGCTGTCTCTTTTCAGAGAACAGGTTTGTTTTGGTCATGACAAATGTGATGTGCAGGGTGTGGCTTACTTCAAATATAATATGTATGTCCCTCTTCATCAACCACACATTCCTGAGTCAAGAGCGTGTTGTTCCCACGCACTGGTGGACAGGTACCTCAAACGACCTGAGGCCCTTTGCCATCCAAAAAATCAAAACAGACAAAAAAAAAACCTTCAGAGCCTAGTTGTTCCAAAATTAAATACAAAATCCTGTATGTTCTATGATAAAAAAGCATGTGGCTTTTATGACTATTAGAGTCCATGTATTAGACATTTTGTAGATGTGACTTTCATTATCTGGTCTGATCACGCTCATATGTGCGTCAGGAGAACCCAGCCTAATTACATGTCGCACAGAATCAAATCAGTGGCTGAGCTGCAATGTAGAAATGTTAGTTTTGTCAGTTTAGGAAGCACATGACAAAACTGTGCCAGTGACAAGTGTGATACTGGGAGGAGAAGAGGTATTTTCCTCATACCACTGCCATTCATTCCAGGACAGATTATTTCCAGACTGTTTATAATGAAACAAAGACAGTTTGCGCTCTTACTTATCATTCACCCACAGAATGCCAGAAGCAATCATTTTTGTATTATAAAGTAAAATTTCTTCAGTTTTATTTTACATAACATCAGATATGTGTACCTACATCTATTATACATAATCAGGCCAATAATCTAGAATCATATTACAATACTTTGAAATTGCAGGTTCCTATCTGTATCTAGATTGTTGGTTAAGGGCTACAATGTGTGATCATAGTTTTTAAGGGATAATGTCTGGTGATATGTTACTGTTAAAAACGTCCCATGAAAACAAAAGAACCGACACAGAATGGAAGTGTTGCATGTGTTGACAAAGTCTGTGCTAAAAACCTCTATTGTTGTTAAAGGTATTCAATAATCAGATGCAGGACATTGTTGGTGCATGTACTAAACATAGGGTGTACAGCTTATCGCAGTTCCTCTGCTGCCTTTGGACTATGTGCGATGAATTGGAAATACTCATATCTTCCTGGTGTCAGTATATAAAAATGTACATATAGTAATGAGGTGTGACAAGACCTTCCAGATAAGGAATTTATAGACTATATGACTTACTGCTAAACTTAGCTAGGTATCAAAATAAATCTAACATTATTCTGCAGCATTCTTCAAGGGTCATATTTGTGTAAGTCCTTAAAGAATGAGCTCTAAAATTCTGACACAGTGCGAGTCCATGAGCTGGATAGAGCAACAGGCGGACCAACTGTCAATCTCGCCTTTCAAATAACACCCACACTGCAGACATCAAAGCCTTCCATAAGCCTTAAAATCCTATTAAAGAGCAATGGCTTCCAAAATTACCAACAGTACACTTATTAGAGAGCCTGACTTTATGATTGAGACCACGTTGTTTCCTACACAAAAATGATGGCTAGTATTTGTACAGGGAAGGTGACAGTTTTTGAATTGAAGACAACTGGAGCTAGGTTTTTCTGGAGTCAGCATCTACAATAGCGTCATCATTGCTACCACACTGGCTTCAGCTGTGCTAGCTGCCACCGTGGCCAGTTGGACAATAAGAATGCACATTTCTAAAACAGGCATACACACAGTTTTCTAAAGACAGGTAATATAATGAGGGATACTTGACATGTAAACATTATCCTATTTATTCTTTGATTTCAGCTTCAACTTCTTTGCTCAGAACATCACATGCTGACATACTGTAGTTTACTTTGACTCAATGCAAGCCTTATTCTTTCAGTGAACTCAGAGCTTAGAGGAATGTTTCATTGTAAATGTAGTGGTCATTGTTTAGGTTATGGTACTGTAAGTCTACAGGAAGCCAACAGGAGGACATTTTGGTAAAGGGAGGACATTTGGCTGGTCCTCACTTTTTCATACCGCTGTTCAGGGTTAAGGTTAGAATTAAGTTAGGATAAGGGGCTAAGGAAAGTTATTATGCAAATGAATTTCCTCACAAAGATTGAGGTCCAAGTATGTGTGCGTGTGCCATATGGATCTGTATGATCAACTAAGCCTTGTGTGCTCTCTCTGTCTGTCCAGAGAGGGAAACCAGGCATTTCGGGAGGCCATGGCTACATTGGAGAACCATCCACGTGTTCGGGGCCTGTCCTTTACCTCATTCCTCATCCTTCCTTTCCAGAGGATCACAAGGCTCAAACTGCTTGTACAAGTGAGTATACCACTATGACTTACAACACATACCATACAGTCAGGATTCAGCAATGGGTTTCAATATATTGTGAACACATGTCAAACTTATAAAATAAATAAATATGGGACTTGATGCCACTATGAATGCTTTCTAAAACTTTTTCTCTTTTTTTTTGTATGACTTTGCTTCTCTACACAGAATATCCTGAAAAAAGCAGAGGAAAACTCAGACAGGGAAGCAAATGCTATTAAAGCACATCAGCAACTGGAGAGGGTAAGTTCAGTCATACAGGTTGGATTCAGAAAGACTCTGAGGCCATTTGTGAGGATGGCATCAGCATAATTATGTGTCTACTACTGTATGTTTGTGCACTGGCTGATCAGATAGGAAAGATAAATCTAGTGTTTATATTGAGTTGAAGAGGGCAAATTCTTCTTCAATTCAGTTCAATTCAATTACATTTTATTTGTATAGCGCCAAATCACAATATAATAATCTCAAAGCACTTTACAAGAATCCAACAAATCCCTTATGAGCAGCACTTGAATGACAGTGGAGAGGAAAAACTCCCTTTGCCAGAAGAAAAAACCTCCAGCAGAACCAGCCTCAGTTTGGGCGGCCATCTGCCTTGAACGGTTGGGGTGAGTGGATAGAGGAGAGAGAAAAGAACAATAAACACTGTGCAGGTTGGTGGGGCCATTGACTGCACATCAGCAATATACAGCTATACAGGACCAAGGACACCTGCAGATAGGCCCGTCGCTATGGGCTTTGGGGGTCCCGGCCCACCATTGACCTCATACTGCCCGTCCATTGGCTCCCAGATATAGATAATATTTTAGCTTTTATTTTATCATTTAAATTCCTTATACATCAGTTTTTTTATTTTCTGTAAATATCCACCGAAGGTACTGCACACTGACACTGACTATGTGTCTGTGAGTCAGAAGCAATTGCTAGCTGTACAGAATGGCCTGCTGCTTTTGTCTCATGTTGACTCTTTTGTATATTATGACAGCGTGATATTCTTAAGCATCAGCATCCGCCGAGGTGCATTTACACAGCGGGCAGCTTTGCACATTATAGTATTATTATTTGCTGTTCTGAACACTTCATGCTCCATGGTATCTGTCAGTTTCTTAAGCTATAACAAGCTTACAGAACCTTGCAAATGCAACTGATTGGTGAAAGTGACTGTGAACTTCTGGACACATGTAAATGTCTACTATTGGTCTCCCTTTCCATTTTGCTACTTTTGAAAGCTTTAACCCAAATGTTGGGACATTTAAATTGATCCAGTTTGGTTAGGAGTTTGCAGCTTCAGTATCTGTGATGGATCAGTTCTGCACAAATACAACTAACGTAGCATTATAAAAACACTATTTAATTGTCTAATAACATTGGGGGAGACACAATTATTAGACAATTAAATAGTGTTTTATATGCCCGCTCTAAGAATGAGTCCTGGCAACAGGTCTACCTACAGAAGGTACAGAGAAAGAGAGGGCAGAGAGAGAGAGTATAAACTATGGGAGAGAGAAGGCACAAAGTTAGTGAGATTTAATGGTGACATATAAATAAATGTGAGGGGGAGGAGAGGAGAATATAGCAAAGTGTCCTATTGTGATGATACAGTATTATGAGGTCTTTAAGGTATGAAGACGCTTGATCATGAAGGAATTTGTATGTGAGGAGAAGGATTTTAAATTCTATTCTGCATTCCATATTTTACAGGGAGCCAAGAAAGAGAATAGGAGAAATATGATCTCCCTTGCTAGTTCCTGTCAGGACTCTGGCTGCAGTATTCTGAATTAACTGGAGGCTTTTTATGCGGATACAGTGACATCCTGATAATAATGAGTTACAGTAATCTAGGCTTGAAATAACAAATGCCTAGACTAGTTTTTCACCATCAGGGACAGGATATTTCTAATTTTGGCAATATTGTGCAAGTGAAAGAAGGCAGTTCTAGAGATTTGTTTTATGTGTGAATTAAAGGAAATATTTTGGTCAGAAAAACTCTGATTTTCACAGTAGTGCTGGAGGCCAAAGCTATGCCATCTAAAATAGCTATATTATTTGATAAGCTATTTCAGAGGGTTTTAGGCCCAAATAAAATAACTTGTTTTTTCTGAAATCACAAGTAGAAGGTTACAGGTCATCCAGGTCTTTATGTCCTTAAGACATGCTTGAAGTCTGTCTAACTGGTTTGTTTCACCAGGATTCATAGACAGATACAGCTGTGTGTCATCTGCATAGCAATGGTAATTAATACAGTGCTTCCCAATAACATTCCCTAAGGGAAACATGTATAAGGTGAAGAGAATCAGTCCTAGTGCAGAACCTAGTGGAACTCCATAACTAACTTTTGTGTGCGTAGAAGGTTCATGCTTTTAATCCCAATCACATGCTTCAGTCTCTGTAATAAGATGCTGTGGTCGATAGTGTCAAATGCAGCACTAAGCTCCAAGAGGACAAGTACAGAGATAAGTCCATTGTCTGAGGCTAAGAGAAGATCATTGGTGACTTTTAACAGTGCTGTTTCTGTTTTTTAAGGATTTTAAAAATAAAAGGTAGGTTGGATATTGGTCTATAATTACCCAGGACTCCCTATCCAGGGAGTAGGATTGAGGTGGCTGCCCTCCACTGTGTTGGCACATGGCATAGAAGTAAATAAAGATGGAATCATTTCCTTAAATTTATTAACAGTATTATCTGACAAACACGCTGCATGATCTAAATTCAAAAGTTATTAAGAATGATAAAATCAGATAGGAAGTCCAGAACTTTAAGTTAAAAACTTGAAAAAGATCTGGACTGTACACAATAGCAAGTAGGGATGCAGCAAAGAACCAATTTCAAGATGAACTGCACTTTAACACGTCACGGTTAATTAATTGTAAAAACTTCGCTACACCAAGTGTTTCTGGTGCATGGAACAAAATCTTGCGACTTGCACAAAAGTTACACCAGCGGTGCACCAGATTAAAATGCCGTGCATGTCAGAGACACATAGGCTACACACACGCTAGATTAACTATGGCAGAGGGACCAAACAGTGAAGCTTTATTTCCATCAAAGAAACGTCTGTAGTCAGCAATGTGGAAGCATTTTGGGTACAGTGACCAGGTCGTCACTGAAGATGACAGATCACCTGTTTGCTGTAAAACAGCTGCTGCTGAAGGAGCCAATACATTAAATTTGATGCATCACCTGCAGGATCACCACCCAGCTTTCCATGGCTAAGTAAAGGTAATATATAACAACTAATTTAACTTACATGCCAATGATGAAGCATTGAGGTTGTAGGGAATTAAATAAACACGTGTCACAATCAATGCCATAGCAGTGAAAGTTGGGCTTTTTTGTGCAACGTGAACAAAGTGACATGTAACGTTAGTCTGTGGAAGACAGAATGTAGTCTTCCTTCAGTCAGTGAACATTTAACTTTACATATTTTGCTTCCTCCTGTCTGTGTTGAGAAAATGTGGGGTTTTGTAAATTAATATACCAGGAATAAAACACTAACATAACATCAGGAGCTTGTTAACGTCCAGGCAGTAGAGGCTCTACCTCAGGTCCAAAAGAAATATAGAAAGAATACACAAACTGAAAACACAAAATAATGTTGTGATCTATTTCCATTTGTAATTTTCAAAAGGTAAATACTGACAGATGTTTATGGAGCAGAGGTCACCTTTTTTAATTCCAAAGGGAAAGATGGACTTTTGTGTGTCTTTATTATTATTTGGTATCTGTGTTGTTTCTGTTTCCAAAGGCAGCAATAAATAACACTGTAAAATCTAATCATGTAATATTATACATTAGTAGTGTTGTGAAATTAATGAATGCATAATAATCGTGGTAATAGTGAAACCGTGATTATTCCTCAGACTACAATTCTACCAACAAAATCTATAATAGTTGCATCCCTAATAACAAGTAGAACTAGTTTTTGAGTTTTGCAGTTTGGGTGTGAGAGGCTAAGAGTGAGGCTCTCAAATGAGTTACAACTGTTCAGAGGGTGAGTGTTTAATAATAAGAGTGTACGACTGCAGCTACTCCTCCACCTCAGCCTGTGCTTCGCGGAACATAACAATTTTTATGACTAAGGGGGGTTGACTCATTTAGACTTACATATTCATCCTGCTGCAGCCAGGTTCCAGTGAGACAGAATAAGTCGATTTGGTGATTTACTAACAGAGATGTAGACAAAAGAGACCAAATATTTTATAATCCACATTTGACTGTTGTTTTTCTCTTCAGTAGTCTTAATTTTTATTAGGTTTCTATAAACAACTCCACTTACTCCACTTGTGTTTACATAATTTAGATGGTCAAGAAGCAGACACAGTCTCTGTGGGTTTTGGGGTGACAGCTCTCTGCATCCTGGTCCCCACTCCGGATTGTCAAACTTCTTTTTAAACAAAACATTGCTCTTGATATTGATGTAGAATATGCAGTGTGCAGACTGACATTCATAAAGATAACAAAAACATGAAGTTGGTGAGGTGAGGTCAAAGACAGATTTGTACAAAAATATCTGTGGCAGCATCACATACACCATATCATTTCAAATAAGAATTTTTTGTTTGATATTTCATGCACATGATTTTAAAATGACATTTTCGGACACATTATTTTTGATAATATAAAAAAAAGAGAACAAATACCATACAATATTCTAACATTGTAGCCTGATGGTGAATATTTGTGTCTTTCTCAGATTGTGAAAGAATGCAACGAGGGCGTGCGAAAGATGAGTCGCACTGAGGAACTTATCAGCATTGAGAAAACTTTGGAGTTTAAATCCAAGGTAAACCTAAGTCTTACGGTCTTACACTTTTCAAAGTAATGAAAACATACTGTATTTTGTTGTATCTTTTGATGTGATAGGCTACACAGGTTTTTATTTTGTACACATTTCATAATATGGTGCCTTGCTGATCTAGAAGAAAGGAGGAGGGAGTCAGTACAAGCAGTACAATGCCATAGTGGTTTAAGGGGATTAAGAGGATTTGTTAAGACTATAGCTGTAACCACTTTCTTCAAGACTGGATTTCAAACCTGAAATAACTCTGTCTCATTCCAAAGGTTTGAGTAATATGGTTGTGTTGTGTTAGACACATGGTTTACCCTTTGCAGCCATCTGTGTCCCTCAATCTATTGCAAGCCACACTTTTTAAATGTGTGAAGCTGGGAAGCATCATACAATCGCTTCATATTTTCCTGATATTTGCATTCACATGGTCATTAAAAATAAATCATCATAAAAATAAACTGTTAATTCTTCCTAAAAGCAGCTTGCACATAAGGTTTTGTACACAGAGTCTTATACAGTATATGGAAGTCAATGAATGGTTGCTATTAGTCAGCAAAAGAATGTTTTTCTTTTCACTTTTAGAACAGAACAGAATCAAAAGGTTTGACAGGGATTTTATGCACTATGCTAGCTTGACAGGTGAAATAAAGCTAAGTTAAAGCTAACTGTCTGTGAGATGTGCCGCAGTCAGAGGAAGCCAAACATTTTCTTCAGCAGAGAAAAATAACCAGTGGGTTGGTGGCAGTTTCTGGGAAATCTTGGAGGAATAATATGAGGTTCTGCATCATTTTTTGGCAAAAACAGTAATGACAAATAAAATAAATGAGCTGTGTTAAGTTGTGTGGGTGTCCACACTCACACACTGATGAGGAACATACAAAGACTACTGCAAGATGAACGGGAAGATAGAGACAGTGACAAAGTTGTCACTTTGTACTACATGTAGGCTAATAAATCAATTATGTATGCTTGAAGACAAAGCGATCCCTAGGGAATCCGTGAATAGAGGAAAAGTATGCTATGGGGCAAACACTGACACTGAGTACACCAAAGACAAAAACAAACCTAGGTTTGCAAAGTGTAGATCAAAACATATGGTGGCTACAGAGTAACAGCAGGTGCTGTCAAGGTGAAAACTGACAACAAAGCCATTGCTGATATGTGTAGGGGTTGTGAAATGTTAAAGGACAAAGATCGTAAGATCGATTACAGACTAGAGAAACTACAAGATGTGCTGTCAAGACATCAGAGAGTGTTTAAATTTGAAAGTATTTGGAAAGACACTGAAGCCACACACTGCTTCCATAAGCTGAGCTCTTTAATTTTGGCTGTGAAAAAGAAAGTAGAATAAGAAAAGCCTCTTGTAGGTGAAAATTATAGACATTATTCTCAGAATGGGCCTCTCCCATTGTACCAGTCCTAAACACAGAATCTAAGGTGAGAATGTGCAGAGACTATAATTCAACATTAGACAAAGTCTTCTAGTAATCAGCAACACTGACTTGTTGAAAGAAAATGTACTCGTTCCCCTCAGTGAAACCTAATCCACAATGTACTGAATGAACACTGCACGGATCACAAGTAAAACATAGTTGGTTTAAATCGCAGAATCACTGACACACATTAAATATAAACCAGCACGTTGCTGCTCTTAACACATCTGACCAGGTGTTAGTCAGTCTACCTGGAAGATGATATGAGTTTTGCTTAGTCACTTGTTTTCTAAAAACATGGTCTGCAGTTGATTTGTAACTGAATGCAGTTAACAGGCTATCTTTTGGTCAAAATGCACTGGACACTTGGTAACATGACAGTAGCCCTTTATTCATACTTTCTTTTTTTTTTGCTTTTGTTAACCCCTGTAGTCTGTGCCCATCATTTCCCACTCACGTTGGTTGCTAAAGAAGGGTGAAGTGCAGCTAATGGCTGGACCTAAGAGCACTAGGACCATGCGCAGTCGCAGGCTCTACCAACCACTCTACTTGTTTCTTTTTAACAATCTGCTGTTGGTCACCAAGCGTAGCTCTAGGTAAGTAGTTGATAGGGCATTCTCGTTGCAAAATCCTCATTTTAAGAAATGTGTTGTTTTATAAGTCTTTTAATACTAAGTTGTGAGTTAATTAGGTATACCTAGCTGAACCTAAGACAATCTTCTATCTTTTTTTTTTTTTTGGTCAATATGATCTGACAATTACATTTTCTTTGACATACTACATCAACATACTGCACCCAAAACCACACAAAGCACATAAACTCATGTTTTAAAAATTATGTGTTTTTTTTATTTTACACTAATGTGTGAAAGATTTTAAAGCTTTTTTAGGTTAGAAATTTAAACACAGGTCGCAAATGTGAAAATATAATTAATTCATATATAGCTATATATACAAAGACACAAAGGTTAATGAAGGTGAAAAGGTTCAGGTTTTGTGCAAATTGTTGCAGCGAGCTGTTGATTCAATTTTCTGATGATTTTGGTGATTGTAAATTATTGCCGCTGGTAAATTGTATTATATTTCATTGTCAGATGTTTCCTAAAAAGTTAAACAAATAACAATAACCAAACAATTGTCTGTATATATGTCTACACTGAAAAGCAAATCAGTTGAATGTTGCAAGAACACAGGAAATGTTGATTCAGTCAAATTATTTTCAGTGGGGACAAGTTCCAGGTCCTTGACTCATGCACACGGGCTATGCTGAGAACTGAAGATCTCAAAGACCAAGGTCAGATGCTGGCCAATGTTTTTAATCTTAAACTGCTGGAGAACCAAGAGGAGCGTCAGGTCAGCTACATGCTAAAGACCTCTAGTATGTGAGTATCTGAAGCAGCTTGAAGTTCCTCTGAGCAGCAGTGAATGAAATGAGCATAAAGGTAATGGAAGAAAACTAAGAGAACACACGACCAGATGGCAAAAAAAACTTTAGATGGTTTTATCCGAAACTAAACTGACCAACAACAGCATTTTGTGAAAGCTGATATGTGAACATGAATTCAGAACTAAACCTTAACTATTGTCAAATTTGTGTGCAGAACACTTTGGGAATTAATGTCATAATAAATGATCTGGATAGATATTTATTCAAATAATTTAAGCCACTGTGTGAATGTGGGGCTACATCCTATATCAGGTCATCCTATATCAGGTCATACCTACCCTGGGCCCACCTGTGGGCCTGAAGTTGTAGAAACTGTGTTCCACCAAGCTCATCAATATAACAATTAAAATGCAAAAGGAGGGTAGGTAACTGTTTGAGGATAACTTCATTGTTGGTCATTTTTCTGACAAATAGAATATCCTATACTCCCTCTCAGTCCAAATTGTTTAGGCAAATGATACAAAGCTGAGGTTATATTTATTTTAAACAATTTTATTCACTTGGAAGTGGTTACTAATCAATGGCATCTTGCGGACAGGAGTGACAAGCTACGATGGATGTGTGCTCTCACTCCTAACCGGCGCACACGCTTTATGTCTACTAGTGCGCACCAAACAGGTGAGACAGAATAACACTGAGTACAGTTCTCAACATGCAGCCATGGACATATAAACTCAAACTGCAATCTTTAATAGACTCCCCTCAGGTGCAGTGCATTCAGTCATACTCGTCTCAGGAGTCAGACGAACTCTCCATTGAGATGGCTGATGTTCTGAACCTTCTAGAGAGAACAGATGATGGTGTGTAGAGGTATATTTTTATCCCCTTTGAGGCTGACACTTGTAAAAAATAAATAAATAAAAATATTTTTTTTCTGTTTTTTTCTGTACTCCAGACTGGATGATGGGTGAAAGGCTCCATGATGGCGAAAGGGGCTGGTTCCCTAGTCGAGTAGTGGAGGAGATCCAGAGCAAGGAGGTCCGAGCTCAGAACCTGAGAGAGGCCTTTCGAATCCAGCAGGTCCAGGAGGGAGGAGGAGTCCCACAAACTGGGACAAGGAGTGGTTTAAGGGCAGGGAGACGCACACCAAAATCCTCGAGCGTTTCCAATCATTGGACTGATCCAATGGGGCAGTGCAGTGAAATAAAACAGTGAATGAATACCAATAATTTAAGTCAATTCAGGACCATACACACTAAGAGTGTTTGACTTCATTCCAATACAATGACATCTTGTCCCTTTGATTTACAGATATCAGTGGATGACTCTAGAAATCCACAGTTTTGGTCTCTGGGACAAATGATCAGAGTCAGTAACTTGTACAAGCAATGCTGCATGTGTCATATAAACGTGAAGTGAAGGTGTATTGTAGGCCCACATCCTATGGTGGGTATTGCATGGAGCTAAGCTCTGTGTTTGTTCAGGAGCTTTGGGGTTGGGTTTGGGAAGAACCCTAAAAGTCCTGTAAACATCCCTCAGCTGCATGGACAAGTTTTAAAACTTTTAGTGTTTTAAATTTATTGTAAATTTCCTTTTAACACTGAATTATATCCCACGCCTACAACACAAACAGTTAAGTGTATGGTGGCCGTGAGCTCAATGCACCGCAATGTAAGAAATGCATATTGACAAAGTAAAAATAAATCAAGAAATGTGTTGGCAACACATGAGACGTTAAAAAATGCTGCAAAAAAAAAAAATAGCACAACTAAAATAATGTTTGAACTGGGAGAGGAGTACTAGGTTAAAAGCAAAAGCTTGCAATAATATCAGAATAATGCAAACAGAATGTTAAAGCTTACAGTAAGTTATTAGTGGGAAATATAGTGGACAACATATAGTGTGCCCTAGGTATGTCTGGTGTTCAGTGTCCCATAAAACACTTGCATTGTGCAGAATTTCTGTATTTGATTGTTTTTACAGTGTGTTTAAGAATTTAGCTCTGCATTCTCTCTTTGCAGTATATTTTTTAAATGTCAGATAGGTTAAGGTGTTTTCTTCATTTGCTGGCATTTTGTCTGTTTGCATGTGTGTAGTGCATTGAGTTTTTAGGACCACCAAACCAGTGTCTAATAAAATAAATACACGAGATAGTACTCTATGAACATCACCAGTGGTTATTGATAGGATCTATGACTATTCATATAAGTGAGTCACTTAAATTGAGACTACATTCAAAATGTGTCTTTTTAGTTTAAAACACTGACAAAATTTACTTAATTGCTAGCTTTAAAAGGTTGCTCCATTATTGTAAACAGTGACAGTAACCCTGACACTAAGAATAAATGGTGTTTGACCTACCAGTAATCATAGCCTCTGCTCACTCCACAGCCATTTTCAATACCTGCAGTGTTTGAATTTCAAAAAATTGTTTATTGGGGAAAATCACTTTAATATTGTTAATTTAATACAAACACACACACACACACACACAAACACATACACACATACAGGATAAATCCTGTAATAGAAATGTAATGCCAAATAACTGCAATATGTTTTAACTGTATAGAATATTAACATTACCCACTATCCAATGGCTATCGATCAGCATGACTACAAAGCCTGTATGTGTACAGTTACAGTGTACATTTGTTGTTTAAAATATCAATTACTTAATAATTATTTCATTTTGTAATATGTAAATTATTGGTAATAAAAAGCATTAATTAATTCTTTCAACTCCTAGAGTGAAATATACCAAATCCTTTGTTCATCTGTTCTTTTTACTTTTACCTCTGCTGCTGGACTGTCACACATGCCTGAAGGAGCTTCATAACCAGTGCAAATCTCTAAGTGGCCTTGCTGTTTTGGATCCTGTACAGAAAACTGTATAAGTGGTTTGCAATAACGCATTTTGCTGTTGTAAATATATAATTCAAAATTAGTGAAAATGTATTTCTGACAAGTAATTCTACACACATTATTTGTCCACAACATAACCTTTCAGACACGTTTCTCTGCCATTTCTAGTTAACTGGATGTGACCAAGATGGTAAAGTCATACCATGGAATCCAAAAGATCATCAGTCTTACTGTGTCATGGCACAGATATGGGCAAGGATTCAAAACATTTCTAACATTTTCCAACCCACACCCATATAGGGCTGCAACAAACGACAATTTTAATATTCGATTAATCAGTCGATTATATTTTCAATTAATCTGATTTTTATAAAAGAATATAGAGAATTCATAATTCATGTTTTCATCCTTATTGTCAAAATATGAACCTTTAATGAGTTTGCTACATGTATTAAAGAAAATAAAACCAACTCTAATTATTTTTGTGTAATGACATTTAAACAGATATAACATTGATAATATTGATTACATTAAAAAGGCAGTTGTTTACAAAAATATCACACTTAAACCAAAAGTAAGTGGCACACTAACCCTAATCAAGCAACATGCTTTCAGATATGCACTTGAACATTGATAGACATTATTCTGGCGAGCTGCATGTAAAAACACAACTGTCCAAGGAACATGGACCAGACATTAGCCAGACTTTGCTTTTAAGGGCTCACCTGTAAAAGGCTGGGTAGTGTGAGCCAGTGGCGGACAGACTGTTGGGAGCACTGGGACATTTCATGGTAATCTGTGGGCAATAACAAGGCAGCAGGATAAGGTGACGGACTCTCAGAATCCTCGCATCAAGTACAACTTTCAGTCTTGCCGTTGTGCCAAAAAAGAGTCAAAGCGTCTCTCATTGATCCACATAGAAACTATAGTGTATAGCAACCATAGTGCATAGCAGCCATAGTACATAGCAAGGGTCCACCTGCTTGTCCACGAATATTGCTTCTATTTAGAGTGATCTGGGATGAAGTCAAATTTCAGAGTAATTCAAAGTGCTTAACAGAAATAAAAGCCAAGTTAAAAGTGCATAGGCAAAAATCAAAATAAGAAACAGCAACTAGTAGAATATTAACTTGAAATGAAATTAAAGGGGAATGGGTGCAGATAAAACACTTTCAGTTGTCATATGCAGAGCTAAAAAGAAAAGTTTTTAGCTTGGACATTGCCAGAGATGAGGATTCCAGATTTTAGCTGCATAAAACTGAAATGCTGCTTCTCCATGCTTAGTCCTGACTCTGGGCACAAGCAGAAGGCCTGTCCCTGATGTTCTGAGAGTTCGAGATGGTTCATGTGGCATCAATATGTCATGGCTGTTAAAATTTAAATCTGAGTCCATGGTTACTCCTAGATTTCTAACCCGATTTCTAGATTTTAGAAAAAGAGATTAGAGGTAAATGCTGAGACTTTCTCTTTGTTTCTGTGGCCCAAAGATGTTTATTTGGAGAAAGTTGGTTTGCATCCACACAGTGATCTGTTCAATGCAATGACAGTGAATTGACTGGTGCATGCTGTGAGTGATATGTAAATATGAGTGTCATCTGCATAGTTATGGTAAGACACTGCATATTAACTGGCCTAAAGGAAACATGAAGATTGAACCAAAGGGGTCCCAAGGTACTCACCACGGGGACCCCACATATCAACACCATTTGGTCTGAGACACAGTTAACTAATTGGGTATATTTAGGCAGGGTTAGGTTTAGGCATTAAAATGTCTTGGTTTGTTAGGAACCCAAAGTCCAAGTTTCCTGTTTCATGCGTTTATTGTGGTAACTACTTCCGGTAACTTAAATAACTTAACGTAATCAACGTGATTGAAGGGACCGCGAGCCACACTATTTAAAAAGATCAGCAGCCACACATCTTTGCCAGATTGTGGTTCACCCTACATGATCACTTTCCAGCCATCCATGCCTGATTCCTGCTGCCTGATCTGTTCATGCCTAATTTCCTGACCTTGCCTTTTGGACCTAAACATGCCTGTGTACCTGATCATTTCCTGCCAAATGGTTTTTGGAATTTGACCTCTTGCTGCCTCGGACCTGGAGATAAGTACATTGAATTATATTTGAAGATTACCTCGGACTCCGCCCTGTTGCTCCACTGCACTCTGAACCTGATTTTCCACATAAGACAAAATATCCACTTGTGATCAATCTGAACTGCTTCCTTCCTAGTGAAGGAAAAATCTGAAAGTGACTGCGAACATTGTGGACATTGATGTTATGTCATAAAGTAAAGGATTTCTGAATATGTGTCAGGAGATCCAGTTTAAAACTGGACTCAACTTTTGATCCATTAATTATATTTGGTTCCATAAGTGTGTTGGGGTTTATTTTTTGAAAGAGTGAGCTATGGTGCTTGTGTCACTACAACCTATGAACATTCATGATTAGTGTCTTCCAGCAAGAAAAGTTTTCTGTTTCTTCTACATCCAGGGAACTTCTTCATTGTCGCGATAAAAGACCCAGAACGTAAAATCCATTCACAGACCTTAAAACAAAGAGCCGTTGTGACTTGTAACCTGACACTAATCTGTGCTTTACTTTAGCAGCCTGTTGTGTTATCTTCACCACACTGCCAGACTTACCACTTCCTGGTTCCAGTGGAAGAGAATAAGTTCTGGTACTTCACCTCCTCACAGCCAATTACCATCTTCACTCTTCTTGAGTATCCATGCAACTAAGCAAGAGTGAGAAACACCTACATCTTGGACTAACACATAAATGAAATGGATTCAATAATTCTGTCTTCCCTTTTTCAGACCCTGGTCACTGTTTCCACTTCCTGCCAGACCAGAGCCTATCCTCTTTGTCAGTTGTCAACTGAGCTCATTCCAAAGTAAATCACAGTGATTTAAACGTAACATGGTTAGGTTTTCGGCAAAAAAAAAATGTTTAGGCATTAAAACATCTTGGTTAGTTATAGGCATTAAAATGTCTCAGGTTTAGGCATTGAAATGTCTTGGTCACATTTAGGCGTTAAAACGCAAAAAATATAAAAATATACATTTATGTCAGTTGCTAATGCTAATCGCCACTGATTCTCATTGCCTCCAGTAGTATAGTAGGTTCCTACTGACCTACAGGGCTTGAAATTGAAACCAAGTGTGAAGTGGCTGGGATGAGAATCAGCACCTCCAAGTCCGAGGCCATGGTTCTCAACCAGAAAAAGGTGGCTTGCCATCTCCAGGTCAGGGGAGAGATCCTGCCTCAGGGGGAGGAGTTTAGGTATCTTGGGATCATGTTCACGAGTGAGGGAAGGACGGAGCATGAGATTGACAGATGGACCATTGTGGTGAAGAAGGAGCTGAGATGAAAGGCAAAGCTCTCTATTTACTGGTCAATCTACATTCCGACTCTCACCTATGGTCATGAGCTCTGGGTCATGACCATAAGGACAAGATCTCGCATACAAGCGGCTGAAATGAGCTTCCTTTCCAGTAGCGATAGGGTGAGGAGCTCGGTCACCCGGGAGGAGCTGGGAGTAGAGCTGGCATCGAAAGAAGCCAGCTGAGGTGGCTCAGGCTCATCTGTACCAGATGCCTCCTGGGCGCCCCCCTGGGGGGGTGTTCCGGGCATGTCACACCGGCAGGAGACCTTGAGGATAACCCAGGACATGCTGGAGGGACTATGTCACTGGGCTGGCCTGGGAAAGCCTTGATGTCCCCCTAGACGAGCTGGAGGAAGTGTCCAGGGAAAAGGAAGTCTGGGAATCCCTGCTTAGGCTACTGCCCCCGCGACCTGGACCCAGATAAACGGAAGAAGATGGATGGATGCATGGATGGATGCATGGATGGATGCATGCATGGACGGACGACAGTCAAATTGGCTGCTTAGAGTCAGTGTGGACTGACATCAGATAAAACTGAATCTGTCTACTTAGTGAGATGTGCAAGTTCAGTTGTCCTGAGAACCATAAACATTTTACTGGATGACTGATTATCTGACCACATAACATAAAACTAGAACATAAAGGCACCATCACTATCCACATAACAGTGCAAATACTGTTTCATTGTGGAAAATGTGACTTTCACTCTTAAAGTGAAGCTGCTCACGGTGTCACTGTGCCACCGCATGCACCTACATCACTAGATCCAACTAATTAATAAACACATTTGATGCCAACTATTTTAATAATCAATTTTTATGAATCGATTAGATGTTGCAGCTCTACGTCTATACTCATGATCCCATTCCTTGTGTACCAGTGATATGTAAATCACTGTGGTACCATGCTACATTGTAGGTGGGTGTAATAAGGACTGAAACAGACTACAACTGACCAGGATTTATGATGATCATGAAGTAAGACAAGAAGAAAAACTATTTATGACATCCATCCATTATGGTATACACTTACCATATTGATGGTCATAGGGGGTGATGGTACACACTCAGTTGGAAACTATAGACCCGTCAGAGTCCCTAACTTTAGTAACCCCAGGAAGAAGCTGGAATACCTGGAGAGGACCCACACATAGGGAGAACATGCAAGCTCGGAGAAAGGCCCCACGGATGCATGGGATTCGAACTCAGACCCTTTTTGCTGTGAATTACCAGTACTAACCACTGCACCATACTGCCACCCCTATTCATGATACATGATCCAAAAGCATATTCACTTTAATTTTAGTGTTTAAGAACTTCTCACAGTGCTGTAATTTAAGATTCTGTAATTAGAGGATGACAATGACTGTTGACTGCAGGGCCAACCTGTATCAAATTTTCTGCTGAATTACACTGACTTTGTTTAGTAAAATACTCACTGTCGTCATGCAAGACAAATCTTGGTTTCTCTCTGATAGTTAATGGTAAAAAACAGATTAGCAATACATACGCTACTCTGTGAATCTTGTCAGTTTTAAACCATGATGGATTTCAAGTTTAAGACAAGCCACTAATTTGTTTGTTTGCATTTGTCAGGTGTGTATTCAGTTAAAGCCACTTGCTAAATCCTAAGAAAATAATGAGCTCCCTGGTTGAGGAGGTGCCAGAAAACAGACAATGGTAATGAGTTCCCAGTTCTTGGAAGTGTGAGATGTCAGGAGAAGAGGCTGACATCTGTCTGCATTCCCACTAGACCACTGCTCACAGTTCCTGTTGCTGTTTATGTTGCAATAATTACTGCCCCAGACAAAAACAAAAACCTATAAGGTTTTTTAATTGTAATATGCTGTTTATAGTAAGGAACATGAACTATAGCCTTCAAAAAACTGAAATTGGCATGTGTCTTGTAGCAACTGGCTTTTATTTTATTTTATGGTCTCCATATTTAATTATACTCACATGACATTTTTGTGCACATGCAATTTACTAGTATACAGCATTTATATCACTGATGACTGGATCAATAGATTTACTTCTGGATTTACTGCTGTGCAAGTTCTTTGTTCTTGCTTTCTCAGTTGTGCTCCCACTAACCACCAAAAGTTGTAGAGTTAAATCTGGGCACCATCGGACTAATCATGATTAATCAGCAGAGAGAAAGTATAAAAAGATCATGTCAAAACATGAGGTGAGAGAGCCTCCAGGTCTGACTGCTAAAGTAGTCCTGTGGGTCCACATTAGGTCAGCAGGGTCCACATTGTTCATACAGGGCCATTAAACCACCAAAGCGTAATGAGCCGTAGGGGGTGTGTTATTGTTTGGGCTGTGTGTGTACATTAAAATAAATGTGTTTGTCAAAAGGATAACTAAAGTGTTACAGAAGTTGAAATGTCTAATAATTTTCAAAGATAGATTTCTGTCACTAAGTTGGAAAACTATTATATAATAATTTCTCTGTTTTTGAATGCTAAAATTAATCAGGCAGAAACAACTAGGGAGTGCAATAATTTTACTGTATATCAAAACTTGTGTAGATCTTTCAAAATTTCACAAAATGTCAAGAAATGCACATCACTAGAATAATATAATAATAATAATATTGGCAGCTTTTTCAGTTAGTCTTCAAATGAAAACACTTATTAGTCTTAGTCACATTTCAGTCATTTTGAACCTTTATAGTTATAGTTGACTAAAGGTCATTATATTTTCTTCAACTATAAAGAATTAGCAATCAATCAAGCAAAACATGTATACCAGCAAGAAACTAGCTTCCTAGCTTCTATTTTAAAAAATGCAGTCACTTTTTAGGTGAAGTGTGTACAAGACTCCGAAGACCTTTTTCTATAGTTCTCCATCTGATGTAAATATAGATGTTTCTGTCCTGCAATCACCTGTGTGCACCTCAATTTGTGTCTTGTTTACCTTACTTTAGGACTCACATCACTATGTATGATATTTGTTGCCATGTTTGGAAGCTTGTTTACCCTGGATATATATGTCTCATGAAGTTGCACTACTGTAAGTTCCACAGAGTTCATTGGGGTGTCACATTCTGTCTTATTGCCACTTCAGCTTTATTTGCACAGAATCCCATCCTTTGCAGTCATTCCTTTGACAACAAGCTTGTAGTTTCTTTTCTTCACCAACCACCTTCACCTTTCTTCACCAACTGTCTCCTGTCCTGCAGGTTTCCAGGCTTGTTCATGGTAAGGTGCGGTTTGAGGTGATGTTGAGCAAGCTCAAGTGAGGCCACAACAGTTTCTGTTACCAGTGGAACAAGTGTAAAATAGTGTTTTAATGATGCTACATGAATACCACTTGCTAAGCAGCAGCCTTTCTCAAGCTGCTACATTGTGGTCATAAACTCCTATTATTATAATTGCACATGGTTACCATTGACTGTAGAAGGGGTGGACATAGGAAGCTGGCTTCCAGGTTTAAAGCCATATATGATGTAGCTGTTCGCTCCAACAAGCCCTGGCTCAGCTCCAATTACTAAGTCAGTATTGTTGCCACGGTAATCATTGTGGCTTTGTCGTCTTTGTTTGAACATGCTCTTAATATTCCTAATTTTTTCATGTCAACTTTTGCTCTGTAAGACAAGATATTAGATTACATTACATTAGATAAACTTTATTGGTCCACAAGGGAAATGCCTTGGTCACAGTAGCTCAGTTACATACAGACAATCTTGAAAACTGTTAAATAATAAAAATGAAAATAGAATAGAAAAATATGAGCAGAAAACACATTTGAATAAGGAAAGAAAAGACTGTGGTGGAGGATGGTGGAGTCATCTGCCGCAAAGGGGGGATTTATTAAACAGAAGGATGAAGAACAGTATGAATGAAGTCCTGTACCGTTCACTGTGATAGCTGAGCTGGATGAGTCAGGAGAATGAGCTCCGCAGACCCTCTATGATCTGGTGAAGTGGGTGTGAAGAATTGTCCATGATAGAGAGCAGTTTGTCCTGTGTCCTCATGTCCCTCACTGACTTGAATGTCTCCATGTCCCTGCCAACAATGTGTCCTGCTTTCCAGATCAGTTTGTTGATCCGACTGATGTCCCTCCTGGTGGTGCTGCTCCCCCAACTGGCCAGAGCAAAGTAGAGGGCACTCGCAACCACAGACTGGTAGAAGAGCTCCAGCATTCTGCTGCATACATTAAAGGACCTAAGCTTCCTCAGGAAGTAGAGTCTACTCATGCCCCTCTTCTACACAACATCACTCTTGCCCCTCCAGTCCAGACTGCTGTTCGAGTGAATCCCCAGGTATTTGTAATGATCCACAACTTCCACCTCCTGGCTCTGGATGATGATGGACTCCTGGTATCCACTTCCTCCTGAAGTCCACCACCAGCACCTTGGTCTTGTCCACATTAAGGTTGGCCTGGGACCACTCCAAAAAGTTTCCGATCAGTGTTCTGTACTCTGCCTCCTGCCCATCCCTGATACACCCAACCACAGCAGTGTCATCGGAGAACTTCTGCAGGTGGCAGGACCCAGAGCTTTACTGGAAGTCTGAGGTGTATCGGGTGAACAGAAAAGGAGACAGGACAGTCCCCTTTTGTTCCCCCACATTACTGATCACAGTATCAGACAGGGAGCTCCCCAGTCGCACAGATTGGGGCCTGTCAGACAAGTAATTAGCAATCCAGGAGATAGTGGAGGAGCTGACACCCATCCTGAGCAACTTCTGACTCATCAGGAAGGGCTGAATGGTGTTAAAGGCACTGGAGAAATCAAAGAACATGATTCTCACAGTGACCTTCCCACCATCCAGGTGAGAGTGAGCACGCTGCAGCAGGTAGATGACAGCATCATCCACACCAACATGAGGCTGATACGGAATCTGAAGTTGGGCCAAGACGAGTCTCTCCAGGACCTTCATCACGTGTGACGTCAGAGCAACCGGTTTGAAGTCATTGAGGCCAGATGGGATGGGCCTCTTGGGCACTGGCACCATGCGGGATGTTTTCCATAGCACCGGTATCCTTTTAACCTTCAGACTCAGATTGAAGGTGAGGTGCAGGATCCCAGACAGCTTTGCCTTGGTGGACTCTCTCCAGCTGTCTTCTCACCTGGCCAGGTGTGACAGTCACAGTGCAGGTTTCATCAGTGGGGGTAGGAGTTGGGGGGGAGCAGAGGTGTCTGGCAGGAAGGAGTCGTTGGAGTGTTGTGGATTGGCCAACTGGAGAGCTGTAAGGACTGGAGCGGTGGGGGAAGGACCAGCAGGGGTCCAGAGCTAAATCTGTTGAAGAAAGCATTCAGCTCGTTAGCTCTGTTTGGGTTGGCCTCCAGCTGCCGGGCTTTGGTGTTAAAGCCAATGATCTCCTTCATGCCCTTCCACACGTACCGGGTGTTGTTTTGCTGGAGCTTGTTCTCCAGCTTCCTCCTGTAGGTGTCCTTACACTCCCCCAGCTTCACCTTGAGTAACCACTCTATCGTCTTCAACTTGTCCTTATCTCCAGATCTGAAGGCCCACTTCTTCTGGTTCAGCAGTTCCTTCAGTTGGCTGGTGATCCAGGGCTTGTTGTTTGGATAACAGCAGACAGTCCTTGTTGGGATAGGAGCCGTATCCTCGCAGAAGTTGATATAATCCGTGATTCAGTCCGTCAAATTGTCAATGTTATTCCCATGGGGCTGGCTGAGCACACTGGGGGCCACCAGTTGTGGCCTAATGGATAGGGAGTCGTAACCTGAAAATTGCAGGTTCGAGTCTCAGGTCCAGAAGCAATTGTTGTTGGCATGGAGCCCTGGCGCCCTGTCCACCGTCAATACCACGACTGAGGTGAGACCCTTGAGCAAGGCAATGCACCAGACCGCAGCGTTGGCTGCCCACTGCTGTCCACTGCTGTGTTCACGGTGTGTGTGTGTTCACTGCTGGAATGGGTTAAAATACTTGGCCACAGAAGTCACTTTCACTTTCCACTCTGTGGTCTCAAAGCAGTCCTGCAGAGCCTCGCTGGCCTCCTGACTCCACTTCCTCACGGTCCTTGTGGAGACAGACTGCCCCTTCACTGCAGGGACATATTCAGGTGCTAACAGCACCAGATTGTGGTCATACCTTCCCAGGGGGGGCAGGGCAGTGGCAGTGTTTGCGTCCTCTGTACTAGCATACAGAAGATCCAGAGTTTTATTGTACAGTGAACAAACTTATGAAAAATGGGCAAAACGGAGTCCAGGGTGACATGATTAAAATCTCCAGAGATGATTATGAGGGCCTCCGGGTGTTTGGACTCTTGCCTAGCAACAGTGGTGTAGATCACGTCACTAGCTGCCGCTTCATCCGCTGGGGGAAGAACGTACAGTCCGACAAAAACCACAGAGGAGAATTCTCTTGGTAAATAATAATGACGCATTCCCATGGCCAAAAGTTCAATGTCTGGTGTACAGACACGCTCGTACACAGTGGTATGACCAGGGTTGCACCACCTCTCTTTCACAAACACAGCAATCCTGCCGCCCTTCTTCTTACCACTCAGGAGAGTGTCTCTATCTGCCCGTACAGTCTTAAAGCTGGGTACAGACACACTGTGCTTGGGAATTCTGCATGCAGCCAGGTCTCCGTAAAACACATGATGCTGGTCGTGGCGTACTCTCTCTGGGTCCGAACAAGCGTGCACAGTTCGTTCATCTTATTTCCCAATGACCCCATGTTCCCCATGATGGTGCCTCCGTAGTTCCATGGGAATCTCGGGCCTTGCTCCAAGCAGCACTGGGGGCTTGGAGAGCGCTAACAGCTGCTCCCGTGTGTAGAAGACAAGCTACTCTGCTGAGCGCTACTGCCAAACACAAAAAGGCCCGAAAGAAAGAGAAAAAGCAGGTATAAATGCCCACAAACCATGATGATAGGTTTATTGAGCCAAGTTATTAACATAAGGTAAATAACTGACCAGTCAGGTGCTGACTTTAATCCATGTTGTCTCATTCCACCCCTACGTGGGGAGGATTGACAGGTTTGATTGACAAGTTCCTTTACCCATGTATATTATGGCTTTAGGCTACTCTCCCCTGTGTGGCAAGAATGGATTTGCTGCCCTCTCCCACAGGGGCATGGATGTTCAACAAGCTTGCTGCTGATTGGCTCAGTGGTCGCCATGGAAACAGTCTCTAGCCACTGCCTTATTGTCCAAATATGGTATTTCTGGTTCCACTGAAGTCCATAACAGCCGAAAATGCGAGTGAATTGGCCTTATTCTCGCGGTGCGTAACGCTATGGGTGACGTCACACTGTGTACACCTACAGTATACACCATCAGTGGTTTTTACCTACCTTTACAGCGGTTTCAGTGAAATCATTTCAACAATGTTCCATCTGCTGCCAAGTTTTGGTTCATGTTAATAGAAAGCCTAAAATATTGTTAGGTTTTCAGGTTGCATTCTTAGCAATGCTAAAACGCTACAGTCATTGAAACATATGGATGGTTGTTGTTCATTTCATGCATCACCTAGCTGTAGTTATGAATAATGTGTTGTGTGTCTTTTTACATCTTAAGCATGAAGGGAAGTTTAACTAATTAATAAAATATGTTTTCCATTGAGTACATATTTTCAGATTCTTTTAAACATGTATAAATCTATAGGACATTTAGAGATCAGTGTACTACCACTCCCCATTCCCATCTGGAAATAATGTTGCTACAAGAATATTGCCATGTAGAATCCATCCATTGTCTTTCCATGAGGTTTATTAACAAGAATACAAATGTAGTCAGCAGACATACATACATACATTTAATGTTTGTTAACTTACTACACCCTCTTAAATCTTTATATCTTTAAATCTAAATATTTTTTAATTCATTGCGATGATCTATAAAGGGACAGTTACCTCCACTGGGACAGCCCATCTAACTTCACTCCCTGAGGGTATATTATTTTACCTGTGACTTAACCGGTCAGAAGGATAGACAGGTTATAAGTACAAGTATATATCAAACTGACCCCATTTCAGCAGACAATTGTGGTGGCCACACAACATCTGTTCAGCTGACTATGGAAGGTAAGTGTGAGGCTGAATCATTTGCATAGATGAACTACAGCCAAACTCTAGTGCTCCTGATTGAAGATGACACTTTTCAGTATTTACAGTACAGTCCTTGATACATGGACAGCACCTGGCAGTATGCAGTAGTGTTTTTTTCCCTCAGGCAGTATTTTGGAGATTTTCCATCTTCAGAAATGTTCCTCTTTTCCTTGTTGCCTTTTTGAACATTGCAAATGAATGTCTGTCTGTTATATTTTGTCCTCCTTATCCTGTTTCATGCTTCTCCTTGTTGCATCTTGTAACAGTCCTAACAAGTATTTCATTATTCACATGCATATTAATATATTAGTAAAAAAAAGATTATTTTTGCTGTAGCGTTTTGCTACATTTTGTAGAAATTACCTATCATGCTTGTTAAAAACCAGAATCAAATTAACTGCCTGAGATGATTTAGCAAAGCAGTCTTGGAATAATGTACAGCTTACCACAAACTTTATTTTAAGTAAAGATAGACTGGCCTTAAAAGAGCATTTTTCTGTCATCAAGATTTTTCATTGCATTTGTGAATTTATAAATTTTGTCACCCTCCAAACAGATGGAGCCAGTGCTCTGCTATGAGTCCAGAAACACTTCCTGTCAGAAGATCATCTATCCCTTACCCATACGCATCACACTCTACGTGATTCTAGGAATCACAGTTATCGTAACAGTGTGTGGAAACCTTCTGGTCATTTTGTCTATTTCCTATTTCAAGCAGCTCCATACTCCAACAAATTACCTAATTGCCTCTCTGGCTGTGTCTGACCTGCTTTTGGGTTTGTTAGTCATGTTCCCCAGTATGATTCGATGTGTAGAGACTTGCTGGTATTTTGGTGAGGTCTTCTGCAATATCTACATGAGCTCTGATGTCATGTTGTGTACAGCATCAATTCTAAATCTATCATTTATATCACTTGACCGACACTATGCTGTTTGCCAACCTCTACTGTACAGAAGAAAAATAACTGTTAATGTTGTGCTGGTTATGATTCTGCTCACTTGGAGTATTTCAGCTCTCATAGGTTTTGGAATGATTTTTCTGAAGGTTAATATTTTGGGAATTGAAGAGTTTTATTATAACCACATTGCATGTGAAGGTCGCTGTGTTTTGTTTCAAAGTGGTCTATCAAGTACAGTCTCATCAGTGCTTTCCTTTTACATTCCAGGAATAATAATGCTTGGGGTTTACCTGAAGATTTTCCTAGTTGCACAGAAACAGCTGCGCAGCATACACAATGCCAAAACACTGAATAAGAGCCAAACAAAAGCTACTAAAACACTTGCTATCATAATGGGGGCATTTCTTTCTTTTTGGACTCCTTTTTTTGTCTGCAACATCATTGATCCTTTTGTCAGTTACACAATACCATCAACAGTGTTTGAAACACTTGTATGGGTGGGCTACATGAATTCTACTGTTAACCCTTTAATATATGCCTTTTTTTATAGTTGGTTCAGAAAGGCATTTCAATTATTCTTTTCAGGGAGCATCTTTCTAGCTGACATTTCAGACACAACACTTTTTGCCGAATAAACTGGAAAATTATAGCTTTGTTTCACTGGCAAAATGCTTTAAAAACAGCTCAGAAAGTGTGTTATAAATGTGTTTCTATTGCATTCAAAGATTTTCTTCAATTAGTGAAACAGTGTCTTTCTAGATTGCATCATGCTGTAAATAGCAGTCATTTTGAGTAGTTAAAGAGGGCATTGTGCTCCTAGAGATGAACATGTCAAAGCTACAAAAAGGAAATGAAGGTGAAGCTGACCAGCTTTGATTAAAAATAGCATCAGATGTGATCACAGTTTTTGCACTGTAAGACTGAATGCTTAACCCCTCTGTTGTCTTCGGGTCAAAAGGACAAAAGGTGTGTTGTATTGTCTTCAAATTTACCACACACCTTTTTTCCTCCCAGGTCAAATTTACCCACTCTGTTGTGACTGCTTATACAGCATGAGGTATAAAATGATCACCAATTTTTTAGTTTCACCTTTTTAGTGAACTTGTTTCCAACATATTAACATATACTGTATTTTACACTTATAGTAGGAACCATCCATGTCATTTTTAGTTAATTATATGGAAGAAAACCAAAGTTATCACATATTAACTTTTGAAAATGGGTCAAATTGACTGGAAGACAACAGGAGGGTTAAGAATCTTTGTAAAAAGTAAAAAGTGAAAAAAGTGAAGCTGAGCACAATAATGTTAGCAGTATCTTTCACATGACATAAATGGTAAAGCTTAGTTTACACTACTGCATGGTGTCAGAATCAGTGATTAAATAGCAGCAGTGAATATCTGGGCTTCTAGAAACAACATGCACAAACCTACTATTACAGAAGCAGGTTCAAAGAGAAATATATGACATGGAGATTGACTCTTGTATCACTGTAGGCTACTGAAACTGATGTGCTATTGTGTAAAACTCTTTTTGAATTATCTAAGTCAGTGGTGGTGTGACCCCTAAACCAGAGGCTGGTACCAGGTCAGAGTGTAATGGTGTTAACCACTCCTGGGAAGTACCGTATTTCCTGGGCTATAAGTCACACCAGAGTATAAGTTGCTTTCAGCAACAGCCTTGTTGAACAAAAAAAAAACATATAAGTTGTTTCGGTGTATAAGTCACATTTCTAATTATACTAATTATAGTCTAAATAAGCCTATGAAGAACATAGGCTAGGCATAACACCAAGCAGAAGCCAAAAAAGAAAAGAAATTCAGCCCTTTAAGAAACCACTAAACATTGTCCATGACAGTCCTTCAAGTATCTATTAATCTGGTTGTGTCTGTATTCAGTGAAATAGCAGTGTTCTGATGTTTCAGTGTTACCCTACTAACGAATGGACATGAGAACTACAGACCATAAGGACCTTTGTTCTGTTCGCATTCACAGGAAACCTCACTGGAAATTCAAAGTAGGGTTTTATTGTTGCATTGCATTTAATATGTGTACCAATTTTAAAGCCTAATATGTTATCATTTTTGAGAGATTTCCCTTAAGACCAAAACCAAAAACCTCATGGTGCTGTAACAATTAATCCAGTTTTTCAGTCTCGAAATCACTAATGTGATTATAACAATATTTGTTAAAGGCCAAAAAATGATCCCAACCTCACTGCTACAAGTGTGCACCCTTGGTTATTAAATGAAGCACAACTTATTTACAGTGGGTACGGAAAGTATTCAGACCCCTTTAAATTTTTCACTCTTTGTGTCATTGCTGCCATTTGCCAAAATCAAAAAAGTTCATTTTATTTCTCATTAATGTACACTCAGCACCCCATCTTGACAGAAAAAAACAGAAATGTAGACATTTTTGCAAATTTATTAAAAAAGAAAAACTGAAATATCACATGGTCATAAGTATTCAGACCCTGTGCTCAGTATTGAGTAGAAGCACCCTTTTGAGCTAGTACAGCCACGAGTCTTCTTGGGAATGATGCAACAAGTTTTTCACACCTGGATTTGGGGATCCTCTGCCATTCTTCCTTGCAGATCCTCTCCAGTTCTGTCAGGTTGGATGGTGAACGTTGGTGGACAGCCATTTTCAGGTCTCTCCAGAGATGCTCAATTGGGTTTAGGTCAGGGCTCTGGCTGGGCCAGTCAAGAACTGTCACAGAGTTGTTCTGAAGCCACTCCTTTGTTATTTTAGCTGTGTGCTTAGAGTCATTGTCCTGTTGAAAGGTGAACCTTCGGCCCAGTCTGAGGTCCTGAGCACTCTGGAAGAGGTTTTCTTCCAGGATATCTCTGTACTTGGCCACATTCATCTTTCCTTCAATTGCAACCAGTCGTCGTGTCCCTGCAGCTGAAAAACACCCCCACAACATGATGCTCCCACCACCATGTTACACTGTAGGGATTGTATTGGGCAGGTGATGAGCAGTGCCTGGTTTTCTCCACACATACCGCTTAGAATTAACGCCAAAAAGTTCAATCTTGGTCTCATCAGACCAGAGAATCTTATTTCTCATAGTCTGGGAGTCCTTCACGTGTTTTTTGGCAAACTCTATGCGGGCTTTCATGTGTCTTGCACTGAGGAGAGGCTTCCGTCGGGCCACTCTGCCATAAAGCCCCGACTGGTGGAGGGCTGCAGTGATAGTTGACTTTGTGGAACTTTCTCCCATCTCCCTACTGCATCTCTGGAGCTCAGCCACAGTGATCTTTGGGTTCTTCTTTACCTCTCTCACCAAGGCTCTTCTCCCACGATTGCTCAGTTTGGCTGGACAGCCCGGTCTAGGAAGAGTTCTGGTCGTCCCAAACTTTTTCCATTTGAGGATTATGGAGGCCACTGTGCTCTTAGGAACCTTGAATGCTGCAGAAATTCTTTTGTAACCTTGGCCAGATCTGTGCCTTGCCACAATTCTGTCTCTCAGCTCCTTGGGCAGTTCCTTCGACCTCATGATTCTCATTTGCTCTGACATGCACTGTGAGCTGTAAGGTCTTATATAGACAGGTGTGTGCCTTTCCTAATCAGGTCCAATCAGTTTAATTAAACACAGCTGGACTCCAATGAAGGAGCAGAACCATCTCAAGGAGGATCAGAAAAAATGGACAGCATGTGAGTTAAATATGAATGTCAATGCAAAGTGTCTGAATAATGATATAATAATAATAATAATCTTTAATAAATTTGCAAAAATGTCTACATTTCTGTTTTTTTCTGTCAAGATGGGGTGCTGAGTGTACATTAATGAGAAATAAAATGAACTTTTTTGATTTTGGTAAATGGCAGCAATGACACAAAGAGTGAAAAATTTAAAGGGGTCTGAATACTTTCTGTATCCACTGTACATGATAAACTCACTACAACACACTCTGGCTGTCTCCTTGTGAGTAGTGATGAGGTTCAAGCCTAGACACCACATATCAAAAACATATACTCTACATATATATGATAAGCTTTTTGATGTGACCTGGCAGACTGAACTCAT
Source organism: Mastacembelus armatus (assembly GCF_900324485.2). Lineage (NCBI taxonomy): Eukaryota > Metazoa > Chordata > Actinopteri > Synbranchiformes > Mastacembelidae > Mastacembelus > Mastacembelus armatus. The sequence continues at coordinate 16,272,791 of NC_046645.1, forward strand.
GTTATCACTAATATTTATCTATTTATTTATTTTGTAATACATTTTTCCCTAGACATATAGCATTGTTTCACAATGAATTTGTAAACACTGAGACAAACCTAGTAAGCCACATGTGGTCAGCCTACTGATGTGTATTTGGTGGTGGAATTGTTTAGCTTAGAGAAAAGCTGACAAACTGCAATCAGTAGCTACAAGTCTTTGAACTGAACTGAATAAAAATTTTTAAATATGTTTTATGTAGTAATTCTCTCCTCAAAGTATGAAAAACTTTGTTTTTGCCAAAACACAGATTATTGTGTGTTAGATTCACAACACCCTTCTGATTAGTTGGCCTAATACGTCATCTTTGTAGGTGGTGCCAGTGCTGTGTCTGTTATTATGAGACCGTGATCAACAGTATGTACCTCCCCCTAGCCCAGACCTCTGTATCCCTGGATAGGCTTTGACAAATGTCTTTTGGTTTATGATGACTGGTGACCTGTCTCAGGAGCAGTACTGTTTTCCAGGTTCTAACACCTCATGTGCTAGGGCACAATTCAATGTGGGGACCACATTTGCCCTCTATTTTTTGTTTACTGTAGGCATGCTGATTACCATTTTAGGGAACTCTGTTGTCATTGTATCAATAAGTCATTTCAAGCAGTTGCAGAATCCTACAAATGTCCTTGTTGTATCACTTGCTCTTGCTGACCTTCTTGTGGGTGTTATTGTAATGCCATTCAGTACCACTCGGACCATTAATGGCTGCTGGTTCTTTGGTGATGCTTTCTGTTTGCTGCACTCTAGCTTTGATATGTTTCTTACCAGTGTCTCTATCTTCCATCTAATTTGCATTGCTGTAGACAGACAACAAGCAATATGCAGTCCGATGCACTATTCTAGGAACATCACAATGTCAGTAGCTTGGATTATGGTTTGTGCCAGCTGGGCACTGGCTGCTCTCTACTCCTATGGATTACTTTACTCAAAGGCCAATATGGCAGGGTTAGAGGAATATATCTTATCCATAAGCTGTCTTGGTAGTTGTAACCTTCTCTTTAACCGCCTTTGGGGGGTTTTAGACAGTGTTGCTGCCTTTTTCTTTCCCTGCACTGTAATGGTTTGTCTGTACACTAAAATATTCATTGTGGCTGAAGAGCATGTGAGAAAAATTAAAGATATGAGCAACAGTTTAAATGACAGAGGAAGAGGTGGGTTGATTAAGCAGTCTGAGCACAAAGCTGCAAAGACTCTGAGTATTGTCCTTGGTGCATTTATCTTTTGTTGGATGCCTTTTTTTATAAATTCAATAATTGATGCCTATACTGGCTTTATCACACCTCCTGCCATTTTTGAAGCATTTGTTTGGTTGGGTTACTTCAATTCAACATTAAACCCAATTATTTATGCTTTGTGTTATCCTTGGTTTAAGAAATGCTTTAATCTCATTGTCAGTCTGAAAATATTTCATCCCCATTCTTCAAACATAAAGGTACTGCAGCATTTTTGATGACAGTGCTGTTGAGTATTTTGATGGATTTGTTTGCATTAAATCTAAATTTTAACACCATCTGTCCTGATCTGAACTGATCTCTGTAGAAATAGCAGCCAGAGAAATTGCTCAATTTATGAATGATTTTTTTCATTGTTTTATCACATCTGTGCTTCTAGTGGAGTTTCTATGAATAACTGATTAGAATTGTTATCATCACTACAAGGAAAGCAGGCTAATAAAAATACAATGAAAGCAAAACCTCATATATTAAAGTGTGCACAATTCAATATAGGGAAAAAGTTGTGCAGATCTGAAAAAGCCTTTGGTGCAGTGATCATCTGTTCCAATATACCTCAATGCATATGTACATTTGAATTTCTAGTACAAGATCAGACATCTATTAATAAGTAACATTTTTTAATCATCTGGAAGCTAGTGTGGAGTAACTGTGTGTGTGTGTGTGTGCGTGCGTGTGTGTGTGCCTGAAACCTTTTTATACACTCACACTGTAAAGACCCACCTGACTAAATTCTAAATCATTGAATTCTAAGGCCATGACTTGCTTCAAGGTTGAGATTGGGTTAGGGTAAGAGTAACAGGGTCAGGATTAGGGGTTTTAGAAAAAAATTAAGTATTAAAGTTTGTGCAAGTAGTGGCTATGGTTAAGGATAGAGTAAGTTTACAGGAAGTTAATCAATTTCCTTCCCCTGTGCAGAATGAAAACAACATGTATGTACTTTCTTGGGCATACTTTGTAAAATGGAAAATCCAAAAAATTTACTTTTACTACAGCACAAAGGAATACACTAAACCAAGCACTGGATTAACAGACATTATGGTGAGCGCACAAACATCAGTGTTTTAATCTCTGTATGGGAGTTGTCTAAAATTATCAACACATTAAAAATCAATAGCCTTATCTTTTTATGATCATGTCATGTCATTTTAACCTCTTGGCTGCTTTGCACCTTCTGACCCTTGAACAGTTTTAGCATGGGAGAGACTGACTGGTTACACTGTAACTGTGGTTCTCTGAGGTGGATGCCTTTTTTGAAAAAAGAATGTTTTCCTTTCATTTAAACAGAGAGAGATACAGTGTATGTTTTCCTCACATTCTTATAAGTATAATTTCACATATTAACTAGCAAAACATAGAGTAAGAACATAGCCAATAAGATAGTGGGAGCACATGACATTGGGTATACATATTACAGTATTTCTGGACTGTAAGTCGTACTTTCCTTACTCCTCTGGCTTGTCCTGCGGCCTATATTGTGAAGCGACTTGTATGGGTGTATTTACAGTAATTTTGTTGAGTAGTCCCTAGTTACATGGCAGTCTTGGCACTCTTGACTCAATTAAAGATAATAATGTACCGCCGAAAAAGTAAAAACGCTTATGTTTATGCTAAACTATAACTCCTAGTGGAACACAAGTGAAAATGCCACCCAAAAGAAAGAGCTATACTGCAGACTTCAAAGTGCAGGTAATAAAGTATGAAGCTGAAACAAAGTTTGGAGTGAGTGTCAGCAGTCAGACAACCTGAGAGTCGAGGTGTATGTGCAGTTGTTTAGCTTGACTTTACTTATAGTCTGGAAAATATGGTAGTTGCAAAAACCTCAAACATATTGTGAACAAATGATCAGCTAAATATTCATGACAATTCTTTACAAGGTTCATCTTAACCTTAAAAGTTAGCCACCACACCAGCAATGTCTCAACAGTTAGCAAGTGTGATAAATCCTTTCTCACTGCTTTCGGGGGGGGGGGGGGGGGGGGCATATAGGGGTATAGACTATAGAAGGGTTGGTATACAGAATTAACATGTAAAACATTTAAAATGTCCTTCATTTTAAAGGTTAATAATAACCAGTCAGGTTAAATATAAATAATAAGACTGGGTAACACTTTATTTTACACTACACTTGACAGTGTATTTACCTTAAAGTGGTAAAGTGTTACCTAAATTGAATGTCTGTCCACTATGGCATTGTTTGTTAATGTTTATTAACTGCAAAAATATGCATCTATATATTTATACGCAAAGTAAAAATCAAAATCCTATGTAACATCAATGCCCAAGGTGTAAACAATATACAATAAACATTTATCAACATGGCATACTGAAATTGTACAAAATTATTAAATTCCTCTTCATTTGTCTGACAGCTTTAGCTCCTTTTCAGATGAAGATTTTTCATCCTCTTCCTGTCCAGTGGAAACTAAGCATCTCTAAATGTGTTGATTTTGAGTGTTTGTGACAAACAGAAGGATTAAATATTCCTCTCTATGTGTGAAAATTATCCTACTTTGCAAGCTAAATAAACTACAATACCCTCCTGGACTAGCTGGAAATGCACCGTTTTCTGAGCTGTTGAAAAGTTGACTTTTTAGAGATACAAGGTTCTTACAGAACAGCAACACTACAAACATATGATGATCTTATACAGTCTGATGCATTACTGTAGATTAAACTACCTAACAGTATATGAAGTAAAAAAAAAAAAGTAAAAATTAGCCCAACCCTAAACATATACCACAGTAAAATGCAACACACCCATTTATGCAGCAGCAATAATAATCCAAAAACATCATATACAATATGTGTGTGAAGGTTCTCAGTCATTCAGATGGTCACAATCAAAACAAGCTTTAAAAAGAAATCATCTGGACTTGGTTTTTAAAGGTGGAATTATGTTTCGCCTCTCATCCAAGAGTCTTTGTCAGTTCTGCATTGTATGCATCTGTTCCAATTCAGGGGCTGCATCCTTCGAAGGATACGGTATACAAAGATGCAGCCTACATAGCCTACATAGACCGCATAGACTGAACGTTGGGCCGAGCCAAAATGAGACAATCAAGTCTACAGAGGACTTCCTGACTGCGTCACCAAAAGAAATTTTATTTTTCTCGATTTATATTATTTTAGTACAAAATAAGATTCTTCACTGCCAGTGTCGGTGAATGATGTACCTCATTGTGTGATGTTACTTTTGGCAGTGTAAACTTTAGCTAACATTAGTTTACTAGCCTTTTTAATGTGGGTAATTGTAAGTTACGGAGGCCTCCTACTTGAGATCTTTACTGTGGTACAGTCTGACATTATGACATGAGATCCTACAGTGTGAAATGGGGATCAGTCGTACGGTCTGACAAGCAGCAATGACAAAGGACTAATGGAAATCGTGCAGTGTGCACCTGCCATTACTTAGCTGCTATATGATATAATATTAGTGTTTTTTGGATGTTGACCACACTTTTGCTCTTGTAGAGAAATTGTCATGACACAGTGGGTACGGAAAGTATTCAGACCCCTTTAAAGTTTTCACTCTTTGTGTCATTGCAGCCTTTTGCCAAAATCAAAAAAGTTCATTTTATTTCTCATTAATGTACACTCAGCACCCCATCTTGACAGAAAAAACCAGAAATGTAGACATTTTTGCAAATTTATTAAAAAAGAAAAACTGAAATATCACATGGTCATAAGTATTCAGACCCTGTGCTCAGTATTGAGTAGAAGCACCCTTTTGAGCTAGTACAGCCATGAGTCTTCTTGGGAATGATGCAACAAGTTTTTCACACCTGGATTTGGGGATCCTCTGCCATTCTTCCTTGCAGATCCTCTCCAGTTCTGTCAGGTTGGATGGTGAACGTTGGTGGACAGCCATTTTCGGGTCTCTCCAGAGATGCTCAATTGGGTTTAGGTCAACAGCTTGTTGGGTGGTGTCTCTGGTGGCAGTGCATCCTGAAGACTGGGGGCAGAATAAAACTAGATCTTAAATGTTTTAAAGGCATCCCTGTGACCCTGGTTAAGGAATAAGTGGGTATAGAAAATGGATGGATGGATGGATGGATGGATGGATTGGCAAATCCCAGCCCCCCCCCCCCCCCCCCCCCGCAAATCTGGATCAGGTAGTAAGCATTCCAGATATCCAGTTTGATGAAAACCTGGGCCCCCTCGAGACATTCCATTGCTGAGGAAAGTGGAGGCAGGGAGTAATGGTTCTTAACAGTGATGCTACTGAGGCCCAGTTATTTAATGCAGGGTCTGAGGGAGCTCTACAATAAAGGAACCAGTGCTTGCTGGGGAGAAAGATGGTCTGATTAGTCCTGCCTACAGGCTCCCTGCATGTAGGTATTCGTGGTTTCAGTCTCAGGCTTCAACAGCAGGTAAAGACGATCCCAAGGTGACTCTGACTGAACACTTTACAAAGGTCTCTATATTCCTCTGGGATGTATTGTAGATCAGAAGGTTTCAAAGGAGGCTGAGGGTGCCACACACTCAATCAAGCCTCTTGAAGACAAGTAACAGAGCATAGTGGAATCCACTCAATGATCTCACTAATTGACCAGTTGATCTGGGGTTTGTGGAGGCGTAACCAGGAGAATCCGAGGATAACACTTGGATGAGGAGAATGGATGACATGAAACCAGAGTTTATTGTGGTCATGACCTGAGGTCAATATGTGAACAGGTTGGGTAATCTGAAAGCCCCACTGAAATAGATGATCATCAAGTGCCCTCATCTCAATGGTGGACTGGTGGAGTGGTCCGCATCCCCAGTTGCTGTGCTAATTGCTAGTCTGATAAGCAGGAGTCTGTCCCAGAGATATGGAAAGCGTCCAGCTCGGTGGAACCATCCTCATGTGTTAGATTAACCTGGATTAGTGGATGGGAGGGGGTTACAGACAAAAGGGTGAGGTTCACCAGCACCTCTCTAGTTATAGATGAGCCCTGGCTTTTACTGGGCAATCCTTATGCCACTTTTCTATTACACAATTTTAGCACTACTAACTCTACTCGACTCAGCTCAGTTTAGGTGATTTTCCATTACAACTGAGTACAACCTCAACCTTGTGATTCTAAAATTTTGATTCAATTCTGTTAAACAATATGATTCTATGATCTCTTTTATGTCCAGTTCTTTATTTGTTCTATACTTTAATTTCAGAGTACGCCTACATCCATCCATCCATTTTCCACTCAGTCACCATGCTGCCCAGTATGCCTACATTAAGACATCAAACTACATAAATTTCAATAAAACCTGGGAAAATGGCACGACATAATACTGATTCTTGAACTGTTTTACATTCAATTTTTCAATTCAATTCAATTTATTTGTATAGCGCCAAATCACAATACAAATCATCTCAAGGCACTTTGCAAAAATAAAAAACCCCAAAAATCCCTTATGAGCAAGCACTTTGCAACAGTGGAGAGGAAAAACTCCCTTTAATGGAAGAAAAAAGCTCCAGCAGAACCAGGCTCAGTTTGGGCGGCCATCTGCCTCGACCGGTTGGGGTGAGTGGATAGAAGAGAGAGAAAAGAACATCAATTTACATGAATTTTAATAACCGGCTTTTGATTGGATCACACACTGCATCAGATGATTTGTGGACTGCCTCTTTACTGCATCTTTTTTAAAAAGACTGAGATATGTTTGTCCCATGGACCTCTCTCTGTTTGGGCTTTGTTGGGTTATCTCAAATGTCTTTTGGTTTATGATGACTGGTGACCTGTCTCAGGAGCAGTACTGTTTTCCAGGTTCTAACACCTCATGTGCTAGGGCACAATTCAATGTGGGGACCACATTTGCCCTCTATTTTTTGTTTACTGTAGGCATGCTGATTACCATTTTAGGGAACTCTGTTGTCATTGTATCAATAAGTCATTTCAAGCAGTTGCAGAATCCTACAAATGTCCTTGTTGTATCACTTGCTGTTGTGGACCTTCTTGTGGGTGTTATTGTAATGCCATTCAGTACCACTCGGACCATTAATGGCTGCTGGTTCTTTGGTGATGCTTTCTGTTTGCTGCACTCCTGTTTTGATGTGTTTCTTACCACTCTGTCTATCTTCCATCTAATTTGCATTGCTGTAGACAGACAACAAGCAATATGCAGTCCGATGCACTATTCTAGGAACATCACAATGTCAGTAGCTTGGATTATGGTTTGTGCCAGCTGGGCACTGGCTGCTCTCTACTCCTATGGATTACTTTACTCAAAGGCTAATATGGCAGGGTTAGAGGAATATATCTTATCCATAAGCTGTCTTGGTAGTTGTAACCTTCTCTTTAACCGCCTTTGGGGGGTTTTAGACAGTGTTATCTGTTTTTTCTTTCCCTGCACTGTAATGGTTTGTCTGTACACTAAAATATTTATTGTGGCTAAAGAGCATATAAAAAAGATTGAAGATATGAACATGTGTTTAAATGACAGAAGAAGAGATGGGTTGATTAAGCAGTCTGAGCACAAAGCTGCAAAGACCCTAAGTATTGTCCTTGGTGCATACATCTTTTGTTGGATGCCTTTTTTTATAAATTCGGTAATCGATGCCTACACTGGCTTTATCACACCTCCTGCCATTTTTGAAGCATTTGTTTGGTTGGGTTACTTCAATTCAACATTAAACCCAATTATTTATGCCTTGTTTTATCCTTGTTTCAAAAAGTCTTTTTATTGTATTGTGACTTTGAAGATATTTAACCCAGATTCCTCAACCATGAATCTATCTGTAAAATGACACAGCTTTACTCAAAACTGTAACATTTAACATTTTTAAACAAGATACACTTGAGCATGCATTTGCATTATTATTATAAATTACAACATGCATGTTTATTCTCAAAAAGCCACTGTTCTGCAACAACCAGACAATAATCTTTAGTAATGGAAAGTTTTGTCCAATACTATCCTGTTCACTGACAATTGTTTGTGAAATTGTTATCATAAGTTTTTTATGTCAAAACTTTGATATTTAATTTTGAAAAAATATAAATAATAACTAGTATAATTATTATCAAAAAATGTACAATAATTCCTGTTCATCACATTTCCTTTGTGACAATGCATACTGTAATATTAAAGCTTTTAAAATCTTGTTTTGGACAGGAGTATGCATTACACATAAGCATTCCTAACATAATGGATTCACCATTCATACAATGTTTCTTCTTCTTCTTTTTATTATTATCTTATTGTCTTCTTTTATTACTATTATTAGTATTATTGTTAATAACACCAATAATAATACTAATAATAAATACTTAATAGTGAAATCCAGTGTTAATTAATATATCCTTTGAATATTATGAACTGTGTTAGACACAATGAATGATAAGCACTAATTCAGTCTATAACAGACCTCCAAGGATGAAGTGTAATAAGGGGGACATTTTGGGGACAAATGAGTAACTTATTTTACAACACTTTAAGGGTCACTGCTCTCAGCACTCACATTAACAGCTGTTTTATAAACTTTGTGCTTTTTAATAAAAACCTAAGTTCTTTTTTTCCCTCACTGCCTTAACAACAAAATTGCAGGCTCAAGCTTTGAGACAGTCCTGTGCTGTTAAAACACTCCTTTAGCTGTTTTTCATGTCTTTATCACCTCACAATAGACAGGACATAGTCAACGAAATATCTGAACACTGCTCAGACTTAACCACATGAACATTAAAAGGACAGCAGGTGAGTTAATAGGGATGTAATACTACAGTCACTAGGAAGTATAAAGACACAATGGGAATTTCATTTAGCAACGCCGAAGCACAAGAATAATACAAAGCAAGCTTATTCAAAAATGGCAACATAACTGGGATAACAGAGAAACAGAGCAGCCTCTTCATGCAATACAGAAAGAAGAGGGAAACAGGCAGTATATAATATAATTTTAATATCATAGTCACTGTAATTCAAAGTTATAGTTGGAGCAGGAATTAGCATTGGTTTATCACTATATACTGGGGAGATGCTGGCAATAATGTTAGTATTGCAGTGGCATGAAGAAGTAAGCATTTTGTGAGCAGTAATATGCTCAGACTCCAGTGCATCACTAACCACTAACAGTCATTCAGACAGTCAAGCAGCTGTACTAACAAAAATGCAACAAATAATGACCTTTCATTATTTGTTGCATTTTTGTGAAGCATAATATTTGCACAAAAAATAATTACATAGACATTACAGTATATTTTAGTAAAGCAGAAATGAAGACAAAAATTAAACAAAGGTTGAAAGGAAGGTGGCTGAAGCAATGGGAGAAAGAAAAGGAAGGTGGCTGGAACAATTCAAAGGAAAGAAGCACAAGGTGAAATAAGGGGGGGGGGTATAGGGTATGATGTGGGCATACAGAGCTATACAGCAACCTATTTATAATAGGAAAACATAAAAGTGAAAACTGAAATGTGTGATCAGGCTGAGACTGCAGACTATGTTATGTATGTTATAAGGCTGAGGGGAGGGAATTGATATTAACCTTTTAGAAGATCAAAGGTTCATTTTATTTATGTGGTTTGTTACAACTGGTGACCTGTCCAGGGTGTACCCCTGCCTTCCACCCAGAGAGAGCTGGGATAGGCTCCAGCAGATCCCTGTGACCCTGGTTAAGGAATAAGCAGGTATAGATTATGAATGGATGGGTGGATGGATGGATGGTTTGTTACAGAGAAGGTCAGATGATAAAAGTTATTTGTTATTTAAATAACTGAGGTGGACAAATTTGATAAAGATTCATTTTCTTATTTTTCTTTAAATGTGATTTGCTTTATGTAACTGTAATTAGTATATTTCGCATTAGAAAGAGCGAGAGGTTAGTAAGAATTCCGAAACACACGCCTTTCCAGTTGGTGACGATATTACACCAGTTTGTTGTTTGCCAACCACAAATAATAATAATAAAATAAATAATAATATAAATAGATTATTATTCATCCATCCATCCATCATCTATACCCGCTTATTCCTAATTAGGGTCACAGGATCTGCTGGAGCCTATCCCAGCTCTCTTTGGGAGAAAGGCAGGGGTACACCCTGGACAGGTCATCAGTCCATCATAGGCCAAGATTATTATTATTATTACTATTATTATTATTATTATTAATAAAGATTTTTGCAAATAACTGATTAAACTCAAAAATCTAATTTAAATAGTTGAAGAAACATAACGTCAACTATTAGTGGAGGCCAGTAATAAGCTTAGTTGCGTCTAAACTGGCTGAAATAGTTGCACAAGAAGAAGAAGACGAGGGAGGAGAAGGAAAAAGAGGAGGTGGAGGAGGAAGAAGAAGAAGAAGAAGAAGAGGAGGAGGAGGAGGAGGAGGAGGAGGAGGAGTGTAGTGTAGTGTAGTGTAGTGTAGTAATGTGACTGCAAGGAGATTTTGACCACTGACTGCCTTCATTACGGTCTGTAGCGAAAGAAGTAAGCTAAGCTTAACAGTATATGTTAGCTAGCTAGCTAATGAAAGTATTGACAGCTATGTAACGTTAGCTGACAGCCTCAGGTAGCTAACAGTAGGATTAAAGACGCCACAGGATGTTTGGTATAAATGGTACAAATAAAACATTTGAAGATGGCATTCTTAGTTGTTAGGTCTTTGCATGGTCACGTAAACAGATTCTTGGCTTAATGATACTGTTTCATAGCTCGAAAGAAAATCAGTATCACAATTTAAAGGCCTCTTATTGTAAACACTGGAAGGTACTTTTATATAAAACAGAAAATTTCTGTCTAGATATGATGAACCGCCGTCTGATAACATAGCATTAGCTATATTATATTGTAGCGGAACTTACTGTTCAGTTAACGTGACCCTCCATGATTAGCCGAAGGGGTATTTGAGCTGAGTTTTTACAAGTGCAAAGGTGAACTGAGCCTGTGACCCCACCTTTACAATCCACGAGGTCCCCATTCCTCTTTCAGGGCTTTGTATGGGAATGTCAATACAAAGTTCTTACATCTTGAATCCTATAACACTGAAATATTGTCATTGATCTGAATGTTTATCTTATATTTTCACTAACAGTAGTTCACTTCCAAGGAGAAAGGAATGCCACCTTTAGTTGGGGCTGAGTTAATCCAGACCCCAGTGCAGCTCTATAGATATCTGCTCAGATGTTGCAGGCTGTTGCCAACCACAGCAATGCAGCAGCACTATCGACATGCCATAAGACAGGTGAGCTCTTTATATACATGGACTGTGGACAGAGAAATGGTTTTCAGTTGATTTTTTTAAGTAATTTTTAAATCTTCCTGTGAGACTGAACTGATAATGGTACACATTTGCAAGTGATGGTTGTTGAGCTGTTTGCTAACAAAGAAAATATGTGGCCAATAAGAATACCAAGGGATGCTAGATACATCATCAGCTGTAGATTAATTAACTATGTATACACCTAGGCATGTATTTTAGAGACTTGCAATACTTCTGCCATTGTCCCTGATAGATTAAACTTTGATATAGAGCAGAGGCTGCTGCCATCTGCTGTCACAGCTCAGTAACTGGAAAAAAAATGTAAAATGAGACCTTCTAGTGTACAGTATTCATTTATCACTTATTCTTGGTTATTCCTCTGTGACAGTAGACGTACTAAAGAGATGGAAATGTACTATCAGTATTCAAAAAAACGCCAGCCGTTTTCCCTCAGCAGACATGTTGGCATTAACCTTTCAATTTCCTCCACAACCAGACCCCACACTCTGTGTGTATAACTGTGTCCCAATTCAGGGGTCTGAAAAGGTGTCGCCTTCATAGCAGCTGCAGACTGCATAGTCTGAACTATGGGCTGAACTGAAATGAGAAGGCCCCATATATGGAGGATTTCCTATTTGCGTCACCCACTGTTCCCACCAACTGATGAAGCATCACACCTGTTGCCTAGCAACCTTCACAGTTATAGTTGGACCAGAGTTGGACAACGGTATATTCTCTTGTCGTCACAGGCACACAAAGAATGTTGGAATATGTTGAGCCACGAAGAATACAACAGATGAAGTCTTCCTTTCCCAGTGAAAGAAGGCTGCATTTGAAGGAGTCTGCGAAATGGGCAGTCGGCTTTCAGATGCAGCCTTTGAGGATGTGGTCCCTGAATTGGGACACCACCTGTGTGTTGGTTTTTCTTTATACTGCTGGCATACACTCACTTGCCAGTTTATTAGGTTCACCTAGTAATATAAACTAATTATATGGTTATCTATATCTAAAAAATGTTGCTCTACTTTTTGTTTCCAGAGTTTCAACAGTCACTCTGATGAAGATGATCCAGGCAGGTTACGAATGATAATCCAAAGGGCTATAGCAGATGCTGACTGGATTATTGATAAAGTAAGAATGAAGATCATTTTTATTATGAAGTTAAAACAAATACACACCATAATGTTGTAATTTTTTTTAACTTACAGTATACCAAGAAGAAGTGAGGTTTATAAAGTGTCCTGCGTCTGAGCGCTTCAGTATTTCATCTGTCAGTGAAAAAGTGGGTGACAACTATAATAATGCAACACTATTACTTATCTGTGGTTATTTACACTAACACTTCTCAGTTAAGTAATGTATTGAAGTGTAAATACTGTTCTGAGATTGAAATGTGTTGACTGTGTAATAAATTATTTCTCAATAACTATAGCTTAGCTATCTTATATTACAATGTGTACTTCAAGTCTAAGTTACATTATAGACATGAACTAGTGTACAGTGACTAACCTTCATTTTTGAGACTACCACACTTGCAAGCAATAAAGAGGTGCAAAAAAGTGGATGGGTGCAAACACCTTTAGCCACATCTGTACATTGTTTTGTTTGCACTTTAAAAGACTTGTATTTTTTGTGTTTTGCAAACAAAAAATTGCAAATAGGATACCACATTTTCTTGTGTAACATATTGTATTTATTCAAGTGTAACCATCTGTCAACTTAATTAGCATGTGAAAGACAATAATATACAGAAGAAAAACTGATGTGAGGGGACTTATCCTCTTATATTGTTCCCACAGACTGGTTAATACCAAGAGGATGGAAAAAATGACAAGAACACTTAGATCATCAAATCAAGATGTCAACTTTTTTTCTCTTATTTAAAATCAAAATGTATTTACAAATACATGCACATGCCGGGCTTCAGTTGATACAAAAGGTAATAAAACATATACATAGTAATTCTTAAGTATAAATAGTATAAATAATATTCCTTTGTATAAACAGCTCCATCTTCTTTAATGTCTGAGATGTTGATGTTGAGACATTTGGTGTGAACAAAAGAGTACTGTCCATCCTCAAGCCTACTGACCACAGTTGAACAGGTACAGCAGGCAGCTGGCTGAAACATGGCAGAAATAAGGTGGAAAGAGGAGGTGCAAAGGTTTTAGGATAAAGTTAGAGCTTTGGGATTGCTTCAGAAAAAGAAGTGCAGCAGAGTAATTCTCTAAAGTGGGTATCACCCAGAGAAAATGGAACAGGCACTCTAGAAGCATGATTGCAGAAGTCGTACATTTTCTGCAGTCTCGTCACAGCTTCACTTTTGCAGAATAAACTGGTCAATGAACTCATTCTGCTCAGACTCCACTTTGGACAAAGCTTCATACTCAATACGATATCTGAAACAAGGAAAAAGAAAACCAACCTTCTGAGAAATGCTATAAAACAAAATCCATTACTTGTCACAAGAAGTCACCAGATGTCATGACAGTAACTTATTTCATCAAAACATAGCTGCATAATTAATACTATTTGAACTAAATTGTAAATTTCTTTTAATATTGAAGCAACAACACGTGCTGACTTCTGTCAGTTTTTATCAAGTAATGATATTGCGCTGAATGCTGTGAAAGCTACAGATTTCTTTTTGGCTGTTTTTTCTTATTGAAAACGTGGAAAGTCACTATTGAAAATCACATTATGAACATGTCAACTGCCAGCTTAAGAGTCCTAACTATATTAAATCAGAATATGGGCAAGTGACTGGTTAGTTTTGTTTGGGCTTGGAAGAAAGCAGTCCATTAAATCCCAGTGTAGATCAAAGGGAGATTCTGGTGCACTTTGAGGTCTTAAAGTAAATGGTGACACAGTAGACATGGTTTGGTTTGCAGTCCTATAATACTGACATTTTATTTTAAAAGTGATGTCCATCGTACACTCCCTCAAACCTGGAAATAGGGGTGGGGTGTGAGGGGTGATCAGAAGTTTTCAATCTCATCACTAGATGCTGCTAAATCTTTCACACATTACACATTGTACCCTTAAAGTGACTAGCAGCAAATTGGTTTATGTATGACAATAAATTTGTAGATGCTGTGGCAGCAGTTCTTGTGGAGATTCATTTTAAGGTGGAGATTGTCCTAAGGTGGACTTGAATCGGAGACATTACAAACATCTTGGAGCACTGACAGAGATTATGCAACAATTGGAGAGGCCAAGCATTTAACTGACCTCTAAACAACCTGTAAGTATAGGCTAATACATTACTATAAAAATGCTGTTGATACACATGACACTTTGTTCACTTGTGGGACAACCCACTTATTCAGATTTAACCTGACCAAATACCACTTTGCACTGTTTTGGCTAGGTTATGAAGTGGATCCATGTGTTGCTTACCTTTCAAGCTGCATCTTTTTCTCTGCAATGAGAGCCTGAAGCTGCTGCTGTTGAGCCTCCCTTTGTTTTGCCACTGACTTTAAAAGGTTTCTGGCTCCTATTGCCTAAACACGAAAGTACAGAATGATAATTAGTAAGGTGTTGCTCAGATCTGTACATCCATATTGTACCTAAAAGCAACAAAGGCGATTTAAACGGTTTAACCATTTCAGGTAGTTCAAATCTTTGGCATATGAGGATGGCAATAATGAAATTCAAGTTTAAACATCAGGCTTACCTTCATCTTTTCTGTCTCTGCTTCTTTTGCCAATTCATCAACCAGCTCAATAAGTCCTCCAACTGTCTTCTGGAACTGGCCGATTTCTGCAGAAGATATCACAGATTTATATATCTTCACTTCCTGCTGATATTCAATGGGGGAATGATCATGACCAAATAGATTTAGCAAAATCTTCACTGCTTACTGTCCACAAATTCTTTACACTCTTCCTTGAGCTCTGAGGTCTTCTGGCTAACATCAGGCTCTAGTACCCGTAGCTTGTTGAGTTCATCAAAATAAAAGCCCGCCTCTGCTAATGGGTCTTTAGCCATGGCCACAGGGCCTGTCAGAAAGCAGACCAAAAATGAGCGTGAAGAAATGGATAAAACACATTAGTACACACATTTCAAAAAAATAAAACGTGGGCTTTGCAGTGGACATCTATCTTTTACAAGGCATATTTCACAAATACGGTCGGAATTGTTACTTAAATAAGTTTACATTCACATTAATAGATTGATAACGTCACTTATGCTGCTAAGTGGCTTACTATCCAGCTATGACATAGTAACAATGTCTTTTTTGCTGACAGTATGTCTTAACTCCAGTCGCCTAGTTGCTAATAACACTGGTTAACATATGGCCTATTTGCTAATGCAAAAACAAAGATTTCGTTGAACTATGCCCTTCATTGACAGACCACCATATGGCAAGCCGTGAGAGCGCTTTATATTGCATCAAACTGTTAGCTTTAGTTAATACTAGATTATAGCTACCGTCTAAGTTTGTTGCTGCAGGTGTAATGTTAACTCAATCATTTGGTTGACATTACCGCTGACTTATAATGTATCATGTGTAAATTAGCTAACGTTAAGTTTAAGTAACCCAGATTTAACGATAACTTCAAAATTACTATAGTGATTTAAAGTAACGTTATCAAATAAATGGGGTTTCAAATACATTATGGTAACGTTACTTCTTCTGCTGTGTCCTTGGCTAAATGTGTTAATGTAATGCTAAGCTTTAGCTAACATTAACTTGCTAAAAATTGTTAACTACATTGCCTCGGCTAGTTAGCTTACGTTAGCTACATTTCGCCAATTAGCCTGCTCACAAAAGCTACTTGGACAACCGCTCAAACAAACACGCTACTCTCTATTAGACCAGTTAAGTTGGTCAGAAAGCTACCTTAATACATACCGAGCTTATCTACATTGGAGACAGAAAATTATGTTTTACCAGTTCAAACCACTATGCCCGCTGCCTCTGTGTTGGGTGACTATGTGGCAAAAGCAAAGAGACTCTAACACTAAACCAGACAACGCTCCTCCTCCTCCTCCTCCTCCCGCTGCTGCTGCTGCTGCTGCCAAGGAAACCAAACGACACCGGCACATAATGCGTGTGTGTGTGTGTGTGTGTTGTTTTGCTTTACGTCTAACGCTCCTTGATCATTTCCAATACCCATAATAAAAGCAAATGTTAACTTAAATGTGTTGTACTTTAATACGGCCCAAACAGCGATGGCTATCAAAGATTTCTAGATTCGGTGGCATTTATTTTGAAATTTAACCGGAAATGTTTACCATAAATCTACGGAAAATTGCCGTATTGTAGTGCGTATATACAAATGTACAAAACTGATCAAATCTCATATTTAAGTTGCCATGCAGTGATGATTTAGTCACTAGTAAACTTTACCAGTAGAAGACATGAATATGACATTTTCCTCGTAAATTAACTAACTTGCAAGCGGCCTAAACCTAACCTTTGTGTTGCCATAACTTTCCCCCAGAAATATACAGTTTATAAAGAGTGTTCCACTAACTGCATCTGTTTTGAGAGCCTGTGGAAACCTATTTTAACCAGAAAAATACTACTAATACTATATATATATACTACTAATTCAAAATGATTACTTAGTAAAGTCAAAATTGCTAAGTTCTTATTATAACTCAATATGTTTTGAGTTTAAATCTAAATCTTGTGTTACAATGATACTTAAAACAAACTATGCTCTTATTCTTTTTAAATGCATTACATGAATGTCACCTAACATGCTTCCAGTGAATGCAGGGGACAAAGGATAGCTGCCCTGATGCTAGATGATGGACGGTCAGGATAGAAATGCTCACAATGCGCGTTACTGACTGTTGGGGGCAGCATTTTTGCAAAAGTGCATCCTGCCGTGATCTCATTGGTAGAAGAAGGACGAACAGAACTATTATCTTTTCATACTTTAACAACTTCAATCTTAATAGTGTTGTAGATGTCCGACCAACAACGACAAAGAGGTTAATTCACCGTACAGTGTGCGGCTAATGACAGCACGGACAGATCGGTAAGTTGGTGATCCAGTCTCCTGTTACGTGTCGTTCATTGCTGGATGAACCGAGGAACGTTAAGTTTACTTTATTGACAAATCTAGTGATTTAGTGTGATTTTTGTTTAGTTGGACATACAAATGTGGAGACGGTACAGTCTTTACAAAATGTTATTTTGTGGTTAGGCACGTTGTGGTGTGTATTGACCCACTAACCACGAACTTACTACTTACAGCTTTTCTTATATCATAGCTCGCTTGTTTAGCATTCATAGCCAGTTTGGCCACAGTATTCAGTATAAGCTAACAATAACATAATGCCTAGCGTTAACTGCGTACGAAGTAGCAAGAGAGCGATATTAGTCGAACTCACTATTAAGATTTTGCTGCTATTAGTTATTTGGCCTAGAAGACCACAACTATTTCCCACATTACTAGGGATTTTGACGATATAAAGAATTTAGCTACTCCAAAGGGATTTCTTTTAAGGAGTTACTGACAGCTAACTTAGGACCGAAGAAAACTTTTACGCCACCCTTGCTGTTGACTCCGTAATAGCTAACGTCAGGCTAGTTAACGTAGCTGTTACTTTGCCAAGTAATTACAAGATAAAGTAATGCTAGCTAACATACTAATGTGTTAAGCTAGGTTCGTTAGCTAGCCATGAGAGGTAACGTTGGACTTTCAGTGGAAACTTCGTCAAGAGTCGGCGTTTAGCTTAACGTTAAGAGATTAAACACATGCTACAACAAAAAATGTTGATTTTTTTTTTTTTTAAATCACTGCTGTGACCTAGATAGTAATGGGTTGTGTTACATAACGCTAACACACTTCGAAGTTAGAAGTAGGCTGTTAGATTAAGAAGGGAACTAGCTAACTACAAACACCCCTTAAGGCCTTTACACACCAGGAACGACTCTAATCAACGTCACGAAAAAACGAAAAATTCGGAGGTGAGTTAAACGCACCACAGATGCTCACATCAAACGCGAATATGCGACTACGGTTTTTACAACATTATGTTACAAAATATGTATTCCTCTATTAGCGCTGATGACCTTGTTGAGATTTTATGAAATAAAAGCATAAAAAAGTGAAATTTTGCGTGCACCCAATACAGCACAAACAGTTTAACCCAGGCACACTCATGCAGTGTATAATGCCAATAAATATAGTCCCTTAGGGTAGTAACAGGAAATGTGCTGTTCATATTCTGTCATGATTCTCAGATAAATAATAATAAACTGCAAAGTTATGTTATATGTTGCTCGTTATTGTGTACTATTAATGATATAAAATGTTGCAAGGTTATGCAGTTAGATAACTAGACTAGCTGGCAAAAGATTTCACTTAGTCACTGTTGTCTGCGAACTACTCAGTCAGATATAAACAGACCAGTGTCATAATGAAGCCCTTGAGCTGTATTCTTTCATACATTGTCCTTGTACTCGTTGCCTTTGTAGGAACTCTGTTAGGCAAAACAAGATTAATAAGATGGTCTGACAGGTTAAATGTTTTTAAGTGACCTTCCAACAAACTGCATTGTGATTGGTCAGAGATGTTCCTGTTGCCAGCGAATATTTCGTAAAGATCAATGTGGGGACGGAAGAAAATGCCACTTTTCTCACAGCATATTTCTGTCTGTGTAATTGTCTGTTGACAAGTTATTGGTTTGAAAAAATTAACATGCAAAGTAATCGCTTAGGAAATTCTCCTCTGGTGTGTAAAGGCCGTTAGTGTCCAGCCAAGCCACATTAAATTTAACCGAAAGGGGAAATAAGAGGTAGGTGGTATCTACCATGTAGTGTGATACATTCCTTCATCCACTGGGTCTTTACCAAGTAAAAATAGTCTAAACCAACATTAGTTCTTTACTGTGTAACTCCCTAGAGAATTTTCAGCTCCATTTCAGGACGCTGTGTTTTGTCAGGAATGATCTGGAGCAGTAAGAGTTTGTGGTGGCCTCATCAGTAGCTGTCACCACGGCGGGGGACTTTCGGACCTCCGTCTGCAGGGTGGTTATCTACCTCCAAAGGGACATGTCCGGAGACAGCTGCTTGCCCCAGCATTACACGCTGTCTGACTCCACCTCCGCAGCCACTCCTCTGACCTCTCCCAAGACCAAAACCTGCAGTTATCAGGGAGCAGTTGGCCTAGGCAACAAGTATGTCCGACTTAATGTTGGTGGGACCCTGTTTTACACCACACTGCAAGTACTAACCAGGCAGAACTCCATGCTGAAAGCTATGTTCAGTGGAAAGAAGGAAGTGTTTACTGATAAAGAAGGTAAGCCATCTCTGATCTGCAGAGATAAGTTGACTATTCTGTGTAGACAGACTATAATCTGTGACTGATTGTATAGCTAAACAAAACACATGACTTTACTTAATTGCATATTTAGGGAAATGAGTTCACAAATATTATCTTATCTTCTGTTAATGTAAAATTAAAAAAATTAAATAGCACACCTGTTGCTCATCATGATCACTAGTGACATAGCCTGGAATTAATGAGATCATTTTATTTTGTCTTCATTCAGGTTGGATCCTGATTGATCGCAGTGGGAAACACTTTGGCAGCATCCTGTGCTATCTGCGTGATGGCACAGTCACCCTACCCAAGGGCCGTCAGGCTGTCCAAGAGCTACTGGCTGAGGCAAAGTATTACCTCATCCCGGGCCTGCTGGAGCTTTGTCAAAACACTCTGCAGGTTAGTCACAGTTGATTTCAAAATCACATTGATTGTGATCTTATTTCATTTTATCAGCATCCACTAATTTCAAAATCACATTGATTGTGATCTTATTTCATTTTATCAGCATCCACTAATTCTGTTAGGAATTCATGATATACCGTATTTTCCGGACTATAAGTCACACTTCGACACAGTCGATATTCAGACAGCCTGAGAAATGAGGAGGAGACGCTGTTCTTGCCCTAAGTCAACAGGTGTCTAATTTACTGTGTTAAGGCATTTATGCACCAGACACAATGCAAATAAATGTCACGAGTTGTTCCTTTCTCTGGCGAAAAGTGGGCAAAATCAACGTGGGGGCGGAAAAAAAAAATGCCGCTTTTTCGCACAGCAAACTTCTGTTGTTGATGTGAAATGGTCTGTTGACAAGTTGTTAATGTGGGCGAACTATAAATGTATGTATAAACCATGCACTCCTTTATACCAGTTTAGAAACCTGTAAAAGGCCAGTTTAACTAAAAAAAATATCATGTTGTCCTTGAAAAAAAATGTTTATAGCTATTATCTTGATATTTCGTTATACTTTTGGCAGTATCTAAATTTCTTCAGTCTGCAGCACTGCTGTTAGCGCCTTGACCTGATTATGCATTTGCTGCACTTGTGAGATCGTTTTACCTGTGCAGCAAAGCCACTCAGATGCACAGATTTGATTTGCTGACCACAGTGTATGTTTATATCTGTGGGAGTGGCAAGAATACAGTTTGCTGTACAGTCTCTGTAGGTGTGTTGTTGGGGATGCATGATACTGACAGATGTTCACAGAAATGTCTGCCTATTTTACACAACCTTTGATTTTCTGGGGACACAGATTGTGCTGCAGCAAGTCATTGAATTCCAAACTCACTGGCATTTATTCATCATCATGTCCAGTAGTTTATGAATGAAATCCTGCCTCCCAAGGTCCATTACTTAGACTGTGTCAGCAACATGCAGAGCAAAGCATGGTCTTAGGGTGTTTCTGTTGCTCACATGTAGCAAAAACTATCAAGACACTACTAACACCTCCCAAATTACATATTATGCGCTAAATGAAAACAATAAAATGAGCAGCTGCCTCTGTGTTAGCGATACATAAATGTTGTCTTACTCTATGGAAGATAATCCGTTTTGCTTAGTACTAAGACGTCTTGTACATGCCATGCATTTGTAAAGGCATGTGTGTACTTTGTAGTGAGTGTGTAATATAGATGTAACTAAATTCATTATTTACTGTAGATATTAACAGATAATCTGCTCTAATAGGTGCAGCTACAGTAACCCCTACACCCTAGGTTGACCCATTGTCTTAAAACACAGCTTGCATAGAACTCACAGCTTTTTTTCTTATCCATACCTCAGATATATCTAGACATTGAACACTGGCAGTCATTCATTCATTATGAGTTGTCAGTTCATTCAGTACACCAAGCTGAAGTCCACCCAATCCAATAGTCCTGTTATCAGTGTTGAGTAAGTTACTCCCAAAATATAATACATTATACATTACTAATTATTGTAATTAGTTACATTACAGTATAACTGTTTCTGAATTGTAATGTGTTACACTACTTTTGCATTACTTTCACCAAAATAACCACAGAAGTATGACTAGGCATTCTAAAATGCTAAAATGTAGTGTAATGGTGTCATTTTTGCTTTACTCCCAACACTGTAATAAATTCTCCTTCATGATGATCATATTGTTCAGCAGGCGTGCAAAGGATCACAGCTGATCCGTGATCCGTGCAGATCATGACCCACGGTTCGGCATGCACGTGACCCACGGATTAATAACTCATTTACTTTACCTGAGTATTTATTTGTCTGATGTCTTTTTACTTTTATTCCCTACATTTAAATGGGGGAATAAAGGGATACAGGGAGTATTGTCTGACGACAATGCAGCAGATTTGGAAAAGCAAGACATTCCCGATCCATGGCCGTATTTAAAAGAACTGTTCGATGTTGTCAGCTCCAAAAATGATTCATGGCAAATGTGTTGTGCAAAACACTGTACCAGCACTGTGCAGGTTGTTAATAAAAGAAGAATTTCCGTTTTTTGTGTTGAACTTTTTTAGTTTTGTGGAGTTATCAAAAGATGTATTGCACATCAGCAATATACAGCTCCAGGACCAGGGATACCTGCAGAAGTTACAGACAGAGAGGGAGGGAAGAGGCGAGAGGAGCTCAGTGCACCGATGTGGTTTCAGGCAGTCTAGGCTTATAGCAGCATAACCAATGACTGTAGAAGGGGTGGACATAGCAAGCTTGCCTTCCAGGTTAGTCAACGAGTCCAACAAGTCCCGGTTCCCATTGACTTCCATTGAAAAATCAGTGCCAAGTCACTATTATTGCCACAGTAGTTATTTTGGCTTTGTCGTCTTTGTTTGAACATGCTTTTAATATTCCTAATTTTTGTCAATAATTGCTCCGTAACACAAGATATTAAGGTAAATAACTGAGCAGTCAGGTGCCTCTTTTAATCCATGTCGCCTAGTTTAACCCCCACATGGGGATTAGTGACAAGTTGCTTTATCTATAAACGTTATGGCTTTGGGCTACCTTGCCCTCAATGGTAGGAATGGATTTGCCGATCTTTCTAGGAGGCGTGTACATTCAACAAGCTTGCTGCTGATTGGCTCACAGACACTGCCTTATTGCCCAAACATGGTACTTCTGGCTCAGCAAAAGCAACATGGCGATGTGCATAATGGCCAAAAATGTACTGACTGGTGACTGGTGCTTAAAACTTCTTCATTCTTGCTGTGCTTAAACCTGTGGGTGATGCCATACTGTATAGGTCCACCCCGTAGACACTGTCAGTGAGCATAACTAAGGGGTGGTTCAGGGTCGAGCCAGTCCTTTGAGCTTTGTCAAAAAGGAAAGTTTTAAGTCTAAACATAAAAGTAGAGAGGGTGTCTGCCTCCTGAACCCAGACTGGGAGCTGGTTCCACAGGAGAAGAGCTTGATAGCTAGAGGCTCGGCCTCCAATTCTTCCCTTTTGGAAACTCTGGGATCCACAAGTAGACCTGCTCTCTGAGAGTGAAGTTCTCTATTAGGATAATATGGTACTATGAGGTCTTTAAAGTATTAATAACTATGTATGAATCTCTGTATGAATTGTGCTATACAAATAATTAAAAAATAATAAAATAAATAATAAATTTAAATTTTAAACAATCTTATATCCATAGTGCTTCTGTTCAGTTTTCAAATGGCCAAATTCCATATTGAATTGCAAATTGTATAAAGAAGCCAAAAACCCTCCATAGTAATGTTGCACACGACTTTTACTTGTTTCTTCATCCTGTATGAATAATGCTTAAAACTTCTTATGTATCCTGACTTCTGGTTGACAGGGCAATAAAGAGCAACCCCTGTGTGTTATACCTGTGGTGACCTCCAGTAAGGAAGAGGAGAGGCTTATCCAGTCCTCCAGCAAGGTGAATGCAGAGCAGTCACTACAGATCAGCATCTCCCCACAATCTTAATAAAGTCCAGATAAAAATGCTCTTGTGGTTAGTCTTTTTGGAGGATTTATCTTTGACTCTTAGAAGATAAAATACCATTAGCCATTACGGTTAATCTTATTTAGCAGCTATTCTATGATAAAGATAACATTTTCCTTAACCTTTTCCATATGAATACACTTTAATATCCATATTTAAGTACATTGGTTTTCTGCTTTCTTGTCATAATACTCCTGCCAAATGAATGATGCCTACTTAAAGTTAATTAATAGTTTGCATATTCAAATATTACAAAACGAAATCCTGATATATATTTTCTTTCCTATGTAAGCCTGTGGTAAAGCTTGTGTACAACAGAAGCAATAACAAGTACTCCTACACCAGGTAAGAAAGCCTTCTTCCAGGGGTCACATGACTTCATCATTGACCCCTGTAAAATAATTGCTTTTTCTGATGAACACTTCTGCTCGACATTATTTTTGCTTTTGTCTCAACAGTAACTCGGATGACAACCTGTTGAAGAACATTGAGCTATTTGACAGGCTCTCTCTCAGCTTCAATGGCCGTGTCCTCTTCATGAAAGATGTGATTGGAGATGAGATCTGTTGCTGGTCCTTTTATGGCCAGGGGCGCAAACTGGCTGAGGTGTGCTGCACCTCCATTGTCTATGCCACAGAGAAGAAGCAGACTAAGGTGAGCATGTGAGAGATCACAACTATTTTTTTTTTTTTTTGATGAGGGAAACAGAGACATCTTTTATTTAGTGCTATATTTAATTGAGGAGTGGAAATTTTGAAAATTGTCATTGTCATCTACTTGTCTCCTGGATAATTTAGATTTCTTTGCCATGTATGTGGATAACCTGCAGTTTTCAGCTTTCTACCCCTATGCATGACCAAAAACAGCACATCAGTGGTAAAGCATCAACCATTAAACACAGAAAATAAATGTAGTAGATAAATTGCGCAACGTGACAGTAGAAAATTCATTGTCAAAGTGGCATTGTAAAAAGAAAATCTTACAAAATGTAGATAAGAGAAATAGTAAGGTAATGAGATAGGACAAGATAAACTTTATTCATCCCCAAAGCTAAATTCAGGTAATCTTGAAGGTAATGAGTAAGTCAGTGGTGAGAGTAGTCAGTAGTCATGTGTCATTGGCGAAGCTGTAGCATTCATTACTGCAGTGCAGTGAAGTGAGTCGTGCAGTGCAGTGAAGTGAGTCGTCCACTGCAGCTGCTTCTCTGCTCCATCAGGATGTTGCGAAGGGGATAGTCAGTGTATTCCAGGATGGCCTCTACCTTTTTCTGTGTGCATCTCTTCATCACAGCCTCCAGTGAGTCCAGCCTCATTCCACTTGCTGAATCAGCTTTTTGCAACAGTTTGTCCAGCCACAAACAGCAAAACTTGATACCATAGTTTGGTATAATGTGCAGCATCTTCCTGCAGATGTCAAAGGACCTAAGTTGCTTTAGGAGGAAAAGTCATCTCTGCCCTTTTTTGTATAGAATGTGTTCAGTGACCAGTCCAAGTTTTTATCATAGTGTACATCTGGAAATTTGTAGGCTGGCACCACTTCAATGTCCACACCACAGATGTTGACTGGATAAGGGGTGGGTTTAGACCTTTGAAAAGTCACTACCATCTCCTTGGTTTTAGAGGTGTTCAGTAGGAGGCAGTTTTTGAGTCCAGTCATTTAAGGATTTTATCAGGCCTCTGGTTGGTTGGATGATATTGAATGCACTTGACAAATCAAAGAACATAATCCTCACTGCAGGTTCTTCCAGATGAGACAAAACACAGTGAAACATGTAGAGGACAGCATCATCCACACCAGTGTGTTCTCTGTAAGCAAACTGCATTGATGAATCGTTTTTGAATCAAATGTTTCTATACATATTTGATCCATATGAAATACTTGCTATTTTCTAAGCAGCAGCTTTTCTGATTAAGGATTGCCTTGATGTCACTGGTGATCCAGGGCTTGTTATTAGGGAAACAGCATGCAGACTTTGTAGGTTTAACAGTGTGTCTGTACAAGTTGATGTAATCCATGAAACAGTCAACCTGTCTGTCAGTGTCCATGCTGTTTCCTTCTGCTCCCAGCAATATGTTCCAATCTGTGCATTCAAAGCAGTCCCTTAGAGACTCAGTTGCCTCAGGTGTCCATTTCCTGACTGTGATGGTGGTTGCAGGCTGCTTCAGTACACAGGGTTTATAACAGATCTGTGGTAAGACCAGGTTGTGATCTGACCTGCTGAGTGGTGGTAAGGCAGTCAAGATAAAGGCCTGTTTGACGTTTGCATACATATGCAAATATGCATTTAAGTGAAGATGCAATTAAATTTCTACTATGACAGTCTAAAATGCTCCTGCCTCTTTGCAAGATTATATGCTTGTTTTTACCCTACAATTATCAGGCTGTCTTGTACAGTTTAGCACACCCTTGTACACCACGCATATTAGGTGCACAGTGGTTTGCTTTAAATAACACTATTTTAACCTGAGAACATTTAACTGCTTTTAAAAATTTAAAGACATTCATGTGACACACATAAAAACAAAAACGAAATGGCTGCTTATGTCAGTTATGTCACTTATAAACATACTGTATTTAAAACCTGTTTCCAATATATGAGTGAGAAACTGACCTGCTGCATGTTTATGCACATTAACAGTAACCTGCGGCCTACAGTTATGAGACTGCAGGATGCATTGAAGATTTTCAGATTTAGAAAACTGCACCCATGCCAACATGCGCTTAGAAATTTCCCTTTACAACGCACAGTGAAAACATGTGCATGGAGGAGTATCACATCCCCCTGCACTATCACATTTACCAATAAATAGTCAATATCCAATCCTTCTGATATTGATACTATGTTGCCAGCTTGCCTGCGCGGTTTGAAAAATCTATCCACCTGTCAACCGACAGACAGCAGAATAAGGTTATAGGTTATAGCTGTCCTACATAACAGATATACAGATGGTTCTTGTAACAAAGTATTTTTTTAAAAGGGAGGTTAAGACTCAGCTATTTTAAACAAGTGAGAACAGACCATATTATTCCTTGATATTTATATAGCACCTACATAAACACATTCATGAATGATGAGATCAGAACCAATGAATTACATTTGTGTGCAATATATTATATATGTCTGCCCAAAAAAAGCATATAAATGGCAATATATTTTCAGTTTTGTATAGGCATCAACAGAGTTCATTTTTATGTATTCACCAATAAACCTAGACTACATACTTGACTTTTTGCAAGTTAATTTAAATTCCACGCAAAGAATAATGTCACATTCCATCACATCAGTGGGAGATGGTACGCTGTATGATTTGTATATGTCAAAAACATGACAGCACTTAGAAAATAACTGCATGCTGTTGGCACAAAAGTTACTCTTAGCAACCCAAAGAGCCTGGAGATCTGTTGTAGGCTAGTTCCATTGTCAAGAGCAATGATTTGTAGTAAATCAATACTGACAACATGGGTGGCACTGTATTTTTCTAGGAAACGTACTGCACTTTTTCTGTGCCATCAGCTATTTTGCTTGGAACACATAGAGATTGAGTACATGTATTCGAAATGTATAAGTATCTGTCTTTTTCTAAATCAGGTGGAGTTTCCTGAGGCTCGTATCTACGAGGAGACTCTGAACACACTGCTGTATGAGACAATGCCGCTGCCCGACAACTCTCTGCTGGAGGCCACACGTCGAAGCTACAACAACTCCGGCTCTCACAGTGAGGAGGAGGAGGGGTCAGGAGGAGCTGAGCTTCGTGAGCGTGTCCGACGAATCCACGTGAAGAGGTATAGCACATATGATGACCGGCCACTTGGACACTGAGACTGAAGCCACAACCAGCAAGACAGATTTGTTGGTGAATACACAAACATGAACTCTGTTGATGCCTATCATCATTTCTATTTGGAGCCTTTTTTTTTTTTTAATCTTACTGTCTCTACCACTATGTAAAAGAAGTCTATATTGTACGTTTGTTGTAATTACACCTGACTTTTTATTCTAGTTAGCAGTTATCTGCACTGACCATCATAACTTAAGAATGATCATCACAGGAGTCACAGTAACTACTTCAAATAGAGAAAACCCCTTTTAATTACATTTTGACTAAAAGTAGTGGAAAATCTCTATTGCACTATCTTTAGATGGAATATTGTTACAATCATAGCACTTGCACTCTGAATCAGCAGGACAGCATGTTTCACATTGTTTTCATATTGGCAGAGATATGCTTTTATAACAACCTGTTTGCCAAAGATGAACCTGTTTTAACTGAAATAGTGTGCCTCTAACATATTTGAATGCAGCTTACCATAATGCCTGTCTTCTAGTTCTGAAGATTAAAGTTCTTGTTACTCAGTTATAGTAGAGTAGAATAATTAAAAAGTCTGCAGTTAGATCTAAACTATCAGGAGACTCTCCGTTGTATGTGAAAAGGCAGCTGGAAATATGTGCATGAATGTTGGGTTTTACCACTAACAGTAACAACTACTATGTGATAAGATACGTAAATACAGAAAACATTAGTTAAAATAAGACAGAATGGCTAGTGCTGAAAAATTGCTGATCATAAATTGCAAAAAAAAGCTGATTTTGATTTGATAGAAACCTTTTAGTTTTGTTTTAAACACTGTGACTAAACTGCCAACATGCATGTATATTCTGTGCCTAATTAAGAAACAATAACTAATCAGTAGTCTGTTGTATCCAACATCTTCACAAGCTTTCAGGGCCTGCTGCTGAGAAGCATTCTGACCGCATGATGCTGCCAACACCATCCATCACAACATGGATGGTGTGTTTGTGATGATGTGCAGTGCTTGGTTCACACCAATCATAGCGATTATTCTGATGGAAGTTCCGAAGCTCTCAATAGCCCACAGAACTTTCTTATAATTGACTGTGGAGTCACCCACATGAATTCTATAAAACTGTAGCTGTGATTTAATATCAGATTTTTTACTTGTTGCTCAGGCAGAAGAAAAAGCATGTAAGTCCTTCGGAGCAGTGTCTTGGTGGCCTTTCTCAATTTATCCTTTTTGTTGAGTTGCTTGGAGTGGTCTTTTGTCTTCAAGCTATAGTCTGTGACCAGGATACTGATTCACCAGTGACTGGATATTCCAGGTACAGGTGTATTGACTGTATAATTACATATACATTTACATGAGACATATTCACAGCACACTGGTTATATTCAGAAATGTGTGTGATTTCTAAAAGCAAGTGTGTGTATTGAATATTTTGGTGACTTAGTTATTTGCAGTTTTGTTTTTTTTTTGTTTTTTTTATTAAGTTACAGTTTAATGCAATAATGGCACTGTTTGCAGTTTCTTGGTTTTCTGCATATACTGGTCATGAAATGTGATTTGATCTCCACCAAAGACACAAATATCAACAAACATAATATTTCTAAAATAATAAAAACAAAAAGTCATAATGTTTCATGACTTTTTTTCAACTTACCCACTAAACATACAAAGTCATGATGAAAAAAGTATTGGCAACAGAGTTTTAATAACTGGTTGAACTATGCTTGGCAGCAATAACCTCAAGCAAGCACTTTGTGGATAAGACCTGCACAATGTTCAGGAGGAATTTTGGACCACTCTTCCTTACAGAACTGCTTCAGCTCAGCCTTATTCTTAGGATGTCTGGTCTAAATTGCTCTCTTGAGGTCATTTCACAGCATCTCTATTGGGTTGAGGTCTGGGTCTGACTGGGCCACTCCAAAAGGCCCAGTGCCACCCAGCTTCTTCTGAGCTCCAATGAATCCATCAAGTCTTCAGGTCTTACTCTAGAGCAGAGGGGGGCAATTTTAGGCTTCGAGGGCCTCTGCTGTGCTTGTTTTCCAACTATCCCTGCTCTACCCTCTGCTGATTACCTGGATCAGGTTTTTTTTATTTATATATTATTGACCCTTCTGCGTTGTGTGCTTGGCTGAGTGTGCACTTCTATCACTTTGTCTCCTTTTATATGTATATATAAAATCTGGCAACATGTTAAGGGCATCTTAACCCATCAGGAAAGCTGCAATATGCACAGTATTTTAAGGCATGATAGAAAAGTTAGTCACAGTCAGGAACTATTGTACATATTATGACCTGGGACATTGGCTTACTAAGGTGGAGACATGAGACAGATCCTAGGATGGATAATGAGAACTCGATAAGACACTGAACGAAAAAGGTTTTTTGTGACGCTAAATTACTCTCCGTTATCTGGGACTTTCCATGTATTGTCTTTCTTCTTGTGAAAAACCTTTAAAACTATTAGACACAAGACAAGCAAAAGTGAAAAATCACTTTGGCTGACCCGGCTGTAAGGGTCACAGTGAGGTTGGGAGCCACAGCTCTACAAGATGTCCAGTTTTAATGTGTTTTAAAAATGACTAAGTGTGACGGGGAGAAAAGATGAAACCTGACCGTCCTGTTTTTAATCCAAGATAAAGCTTCTTGAACTGACATCGGCTGCAGTTTATCATGGAGCAGAAAAAGCCAACTGCGTTACTGCAGACATCGGTGGGCTCTTAATGGGTGCAGGTGCACCATCACTCCACATGGAGGCACAAGCAGGAGGTTTACTGCCAGGCACTCTTAACAAGAGGTTATCCTATCTCACGCTGCCGTGACGTCATTTATTGTGCAGCAGGCCACGCTGGCATCGGCACTGAACGTCAACACGTGCTTCAGAAAGCTCTATTTTTAGAGTGCTGTGTGATCAGCTGCAGTCTGCGCCTGTGTGCGTGCTTGTGTTGGTGCCGCTGTCCCACGCTTGTGAAGAAAGTCGTTAAAAGAAAAAACAAAGCTACCTATAAATGATCTCATGAAATGCAGTTCAGTT
Organism: Mastacembelus armatus; assembly: GCF_900324485.2. Classification (NCBI taxonomy): domain Eukaryota; kingdom Metazoa; phylum Chordata; class Actinopteri; order Synbranchiformes; family Mastacembelidae; genus Mastacembelus; species Mastacembelus armatus. Next base: position 16,303,295 of record NC_046645.1, read on the forward strand.
CCAAGGCTGAACCGGACCTCAGTGAATTATTAGGCAACACCGACAAACTCGAACCTCACCAAAAGCCATCTGCTTACATTTCAGCCCTTTCTCGTGAGAGCAGCTCCTGTGCTGTCTGCAACTGTTCTCTGCCCGGGAGAGGAAAAAGAAGATGCTAAAAATATAAAGGCAGGCTCCACAGGTTGGTACGTTGGATGGTGGCTGCAGGTTGGGGCGGGGCTGCATGCTGGGGAGGCTGAGTGAGCTCCACGGCCCCCCCCCCTCTCTCTCGGTCCTCCTTCATTGAGCAGTAGTGGGGAAGGCGGAACCTTCTGACGCCGCCGTCAATGCTGCTCGGTGCGTCAGAGTCCAGCTGAGCGAAGGAAGAAGGAAACGAGGAATAATAAAAAAAAAAAAAAAAAAAAAAAAAAGAAAGCGGTTGTGAAAGGCCGTGTGAGAGCGGACTGAGTGGCAGTGAGACGGACCTGTGTCGTGCACACCGCGGACGGACGGACAGACATGGAGGGCACCACGGAGGAAGAATACAAAGAGAAATTATTGTGGAACGTCAAACGAGAGGTAGGCGCAGCTGGCTGACGGCCCATCTAGCTTTACATTCAGATTTGTATTGTCTTGTTTTCTCTTGTTTACGACAATAAGTAATCACGACAATAAGCACGGACGCGTTGCCTTAATATTACCGTCATATCTGCAGATTACAGTTGTGTTGCACTGGAGTTGACCGAACAGGTGCTGAATAAATAGTCCTCACAACCTGAACTGTACCTGCTTTCAGTTTGTTTCTTTCTGATCTGTGGTCATTAATGTAAATTAACTGTAAGTGTTGTAACATAATATGCCTACATTACGATCCCAAAGTTTCAAATGACCATCTCTTAATCAAAATGTATTTTGTATATTCTCCTGTGCAATTCTTTTATAAAATGTGCCCATCATTTCTCTCTAAATGTGTTAAATAACTAGTGTTTTTTTTTTTTTTTCTTCACACACTAAGCCTCTATAAGACAGCCCTGCAGGTTGGCATTCTTGGTTAAACCCTCTGTCTAAAGTGTTTATAGCAAGACCAGTACAGGTTGTATTGCTGTAACATCCACAACTCAAACAGTGCTGCAGGCTTTTTGTTCCTGGTGATGAATGTCTCTCATCTCACCAGCAAAGAATAAATCATTACTCCCTTAACCTCACTACCCACTCCCATTGTACTGCTCATCACAGCAAGCAACAACAAGATAGATTTTACCGCACTGAAATGGCTGTATAAATCAAAAGCAACAGAATGTGAGACTTAAGTGTGGCAAGGCACCTTTAGATAAGTGTGAGTGTAAATGTTCATGTTTAGTTAATTTAATGGAGGGGAAAGGTCATGATTTAAAAAAAAAAATCCATCCAAACATTTATAGCAGTCAAAGTGAAAGAAAAATGTTAGAATTTGAGTTATTTAAGCTTTATGACATAAACAGCATCATCTTGTAATCGAGACTTGTGTTATGTTTGGGGATGGACGATATCAGATGCATTTGAGGTAAAATGAACTGATACCACTGGAGCTGATGTATGTATTTAGGTCCATGCAGTTTGCTTTTGTTTGTTGTATATCTTTCTCTTGACATTGTAAATAACTTCACAAGTTAATAACTTCACTGATGCACCTGCAGTTGGGATTTTGGAGCCTTTATGTTGCTTGGGAAATTCATACCAATTGAGTGTTAGACATTTTTATAGCAGAGAAATGCTGCTCATTGCCAGGCAACCTATTGGCACTGACTTAATTTAGATTGTTTACCAGTGTTGCAGCCAACAGCGTGTAAATCAAGTCGGTAACAATTCCAAGAGTCCAAAAAAGGTTCGCATACGAGTCGGGGCCAAAAACAAGTCAAAACAACCATGAGACTCAGCCAAATCCAAGTTGGAACGCCTTTGAGACAGACATGCATCAAAATCATAATATCCCACACATCAGGACAAATCTGAATCAAAGCCTGAGACAAACCTGGGTCAAAGCGTCCATGATACCCATGACAATCATTATTCAAAGCATCCAGCAGATTAAGACAAGGCTGAGTCGAAACACGCACAACATACGTAGAGACAAGTCTGAGATAGTTGACAAAAATCTGTGAAGACAGACATGGTAATGCAGCCATGTATATATAGTATACCAGAAATATTTCTTTAATCAGGGCTTTTGAGCTATATTTTAAAAGTTTCTAGTTTTCCACTATTTGTTGGTCTTGCAGTTTGAATCTCACTGTCAGCCACAAGTTTGGGTCCTAAATAACTGATTTATCAGAAGATCTGTGAAGCTGAAAATGGTTTCAGTTCAGGCGGAGATGCAGACCATCATGGAAATAAGGTGGAACACTATTCATGGGTCACTGGGCCATTTAAACCCTTATGTTTAGGCTGTGAGCTGCATCTTAAAATACATCCCTTAGCATACATTCTTAATATTTCCTAGTTAACATTTAAATAAAACTGCTTTGCATGTCAGCGTCATATTTTGTAAGGTTTCCACTGCTTTTATCCATCCATCCATCCATTTTCTATACCCGCTTATTCCTTAACCAGGGTCATAGGGATCTGCTGGAGTGTATCCCAGCTCTCTTTCAGGTGGAAGGCAGGGGGGTACACCCTGGACAGGTCACCAGTCGATCACAGGGCCACATAGAGACAAACAACCTCACACACTCACACTCACTCCTATGGGCAATTTAGAGTCACCAATCAACCTAACATGCATGTTTTTGGACTGTGGGAGGAAACCAGAGTACCTGGAGAAAACCCACACAAGCACAGGGAGAACATGTAAACTCCACACAGAAAGGCCAGGTTGCGAACCCAGGACCTTCTTGCTGTGAGGCAACAGTGCTAACCACTCATCCACCATGCTGCCCCACTGCTTTTATTGTAACCATCCAATGACTGAAATTGAATATAACGGTTCATTATATATTATAACATTTGAAATTTTTTTTGAGGTAGTGAAATGTGTACATGTACATGTTTATGTACATCAGGTAAGCAATGAACCAGTGTAGTCATTGGGTGTTGGCTGTAATGACTTTGCTCTGCATGGAGGAATTACTATTGCTTCAGAACCATAGCGAGCTATTGTTTTGCAAACGTATTATGCTGTCCAAAAATGCAACATTTCCCCAATTAGTTCAGATAGCAGATAGTTACTGTATTTTCTCTTTGTATCCAGTAGAAAAATCAATGATGTGACTGCCCACATTTCATCCTTGAGATTTCAATGCCTTCTGACATTTTAAAACATAGTAAACTACAATGAGAGAGACTGATCTGAAAGCCCACCAGCTCCTGGTGTAGGGACCCCTGTCTCTTTAAGCGGCATGCAGCTTTCTCAGCATTGCTTGGCAACTGAAAGCTTTAGCAGCTCTAGAAGAAGTTAAATTGCATCAGTTGCCGATTAACCACAGTGAGGCAGCCCTGTCAGGTGGTCTCTCCTACTGAAACAAAAAGTGCCTTTCTGTATTAAACTGCTACCATTAGGATGCTTTTGCTTTTGTGACATGAACGGGTTCTCTATTTAGAGGGTCAAAGGGGTTGTGTTATTATTTAACAGGCACAAGCAGTACAATGAAATGTTTCTGTGCCTCTGCTGATTTCAAGAAATACGGAAAGTATAATAAGCCAATTTGTTTTTATAGACAAATCTTCAACAGGTCACAGTGCTCTATTGTCATTGTCCTGTATTGAGAGTCAAACTGTTTCTCCAGATAATAGCACTGCTGCTGGTCATATAATGTGTCCAACAAGCAGTGCTAAATCAAAATTTAAAAGTGAAATAAATTGGAGAGCGAAATTGCATTCCAAGGGAAATTTCTGATATAAAAAATACTTTTAGGATGGTCTCTCTTTTTTTTTTTTGCCTATGATTCTTTTATCAAATTGTTTCCTTATTGCAAAGTTTAACTATATGAAACACAGAGCCTCAGCCATTTTGAACACACCACAGCTCATTCATACTCAAGAAGGTGTAAAAGAATGCTTTTTCAGAATTACTGTGTTTTTGTGAGGTGTTGGAAGTGTCATATATCCAGAGCTCTCTGAGAAATGTTAAAATGACAGACGATTGCAAGTGTAGAGACCTACTGGTGGAGCTGCAGTCAGTTAAGCTGACAGGATGGATTTGGATAATAGAATGCAAGGGCAGATTTATAATACCTAACAATCCTATTTATTTAGAATAGTAGTAGAAAGGTGCAAAGAAATAAGTGACCATGAAGATATATAACATAGATACAGCAGATATGTTTACTGACTTTGCTTGGTATTAAACTCTCCATTACGCAACATCAAATTTACAGCAAAATAATGAATCCACTGAACCAGTGTTTCACATTGAAAGACAACTGAAGAGTGCTCACTAGTCTGTTAAAGTTGGATACAAGCGTTAGCAAATACTCTATCTGTAATTCCACATACAGCAGTAGTGGTTCAAAGTGTCACACATTCAGACTATAGTTATGGCTCAGTAGGTCCCTACCCACCTACTGGAACCTACTGGAAGGTTCAGTAGGTCGTTTTCATCATCATCTTGATTAGGTTTAGGCAATAAAACGTCTTGGTTAGGGTTAGGAAATAAAACATCTTAAAACGAAAAAAAAGTACAAATGTACATTTATGTCAGTTGCTAGTTGATCTTATTTTAAATCATCTCTGGGTTTAAAATCATGCACTAGTGCATGTAAAGTTGACTTTGCCAATATCAACAACTTAATATTATACATATATAAAAATAAATAATTGGAGACAAAACAAAAACACGTTTCACATCCTCTACACAAGTTGCCCATACTTATATAATCACTACCTATATAATACAAGTTTAAGTTGTATTTTGTGTGCATATCTTTAGCACTACACACTTCATGGAACCTTATGTTTATGTGTTACCAAATGCTTATGATCAAGAGGAAAAAAAGCATTAATGGACCCATTTGGAACTAGAGAGCACTAAAAAAAGAATACTTCCAACTACAGAAATCACAAGTAATTTAGGAAAAAACGTCTTGCCATTTTTTATGTTTGGAAATCTTGCAACAAAAAATTATTACTTGGAAATTATTTGCAAGATTTAATCAGAATCTCTTAGCAGCTTCTGAGATACCTAACAAATGCAATAGCAGTGCCACATGATGCTAAATTACAAAGGTATTAGCTGTGATAACAAATCACCAAGCTCTGTAACCGGACTTCAGGATTCCAATGTTATCCATAATGCCTTATGAAACGGCACTTTTTAGAAACCAAGACGCTAATGCTAGCTGAAATTAGCCATTAGAAGACTTATCAGCTGGTGGCTTGCATACTACCATACACTTTGCACATGCTGCTTCTAGAGTCGCCACTTTTGATATGGAAAAAATAAGTGACAAGATCTTCCTTCATCCTCTGTAGCTACAACAGATGACAAAAATACATAAATAATATTTATGCAGTTTTCTCATGTTATAGTCTGCATATTTGCACAATTCATTTACAGATTCTTTACTCTTCTATTCCTGTAAGGACTGCATCATAAACATATTTTCATTATGACACGTTGTTGTTGTTAGTATGTTGCATGTTGTTAGCACCTACTTTAATTAGTGTATTATCTAAAGAAACTAGAAATATTAGCTATACAACATTATCCTGCCAAACAAAGTAACTAACCCCCTTCTGCCTACCTCTAATGCTGTAAAACAAGACTGCTGTGTGCACTAGATGTCTTGCAGCCTGTCACTGCTGCTACCTCAGTGTTTATTGATGATAAAGATACCATTAAGAACAGTTAGTAAGTGATGGAACCACAGAACTGAACCAACTATAATTATTGCGGGGAGACAGAGGGTGAGGGAGAGAAGACTGCAGAACGACAGTAGCCCATGCCGTCTGCTCAACAGGCTTTAAAGTGACAGAGCCCTCTTATCTCTCACTTACTCTAAATATTTTCACCTCTTAATAAATTAAGTATTGCACAGAAAGACAGGACAAATCACATCCTGTCGTGTGTTTGTCATGGATGGATTAGCTGGGACCCTAGCTCTGGGAATAAAGGGTAAGGTGTAACGTTGGCCTGGGCCACATTTGCACATTATAGTAATCTTTGGCTAAAGTCGTCTTTCTGTTTAAGGAGTTTAATGAAAAGGTTAACTTGCATGTATATGTGGCCTTTTTTCAGACACCTAAAGCAGCCATTATACAGCTGGTGGGGAAAATGAAAGAAAGTAGACTTCCAATTCAGTAAGTCTGTACTGGTCCATCAATACTCTCACCAGGGTGTTGGAAGCTGCTGCCATAGGCTTTAATTTTTCTAATAATATTTTCTTTGTTTACTACAGCACTGCCTTGGTTTCCATATTGCAACTTACAGGTAAACAGCATTATATTGCCTCTTCCCTTGAGAATTTCTCTGTCACTTAGAAGCAGAGTGTTACTGTTGCTAACTTCTCCATCAGACTGACATCTCTTTCAGGATGAAATAATTTCTTACTGCCACAACCTTATTTTATAGCTATTGAAAGCTTGAAAGGCCAGGTTTACGCTCTAAAGTGCATTGATATCCACTTGATATTTTGTCCTCTAAGGTTAAATGTTAATTTCCCTTGTCCTTTCTTGATGGGAAAAGCGGAGAAATTGATTCTATGCAGGATATGGCACTTTTAAAGAGAGAAAATGATTAAACAGCTTTAGTATCTGTAAATGTTAGGAGATCCATTTTTAGGTGGAAGCTACAGTGGGTCAACAAGTTCAGTAGGTCCGTACAAGACAAATAAGGATGGACTGATTCCACTACCGTGTCCTACAGAATCTGCAGCCAGCACCATATCAATGCAGCTTCTTCTCTTTATCCACCAACTCTACCAAGGCATGAATAATTACCTCATTAATGACTGTCTCTGCAGTGGCCTAACAATAGCTGATTAGATCAGAACCATGTTATATCCCAGCTCCTCAGACCAAGGGAAGGGAAGGCACCAGAGCACATGGGAACATCCTAAAGAAAATATGCAGAGTGCAGTACTGTGACAACAATAAATATTGACATCTTGGCTGCGATTGCAGTGAGTGGTGATGTGGTACGTACTGTTGAGCACCATACTTCAGTATTCTAATTTCTACATTGAATTTGGTGATATCGAGCTGAGCAGAGGTCTAATCAGCAGTAATTGGAAACACCTGTGTTGCAATGCCGGGCCTTTAATGAGCCAAAGTAGAAAACAAATGAGCGCAGCTTGAATTTGAAAATCTGTAGTCATGGCAGTGAATATTTTATAATCTATTGTTTCAGTTTAGTATACACCGAGATGCTAGGATATATACTAAAACGTAATGAATGATGCTGTTGTGATTATGAACCTTCAGGTAGCTAACTAACAAGCTTTAACAAAATAGGTGACTACTGATATTGGTAGGTAAGAAGTAAGTTTGGTTTAGTTAATATCACTGGTTGGAATCCATGCAGTGATGTTTAGAGGCTTTAATGTTCCAATGTTGAGACTAGTTCACATTTTTCTGACCTTGCTCATATTGAATCACTCTGGGTCAGCTCAATTTTCTGCTCCCATTCTCCCAATTCTAAACTGTGAGTACAAGCCTAAAGGAATGGCAAATCATCTCAATTAGTAAACAGTCAGTCACATATTTCCTCTATTTCCCATTTTTGCTGTATTTCTCTCCCACTCAAAGTGTACATCTGATTAGTCTCAGAAAAAAGTCCCTCTTTGTGGCCACAGGAACCACAGTGTAGATGTTTTGTTGTCCTGAACAGGAGATGAAGGGAAAAGTAAATGTGCCCTTACATAACTGATAGTTGGCTAATGAGCTCTTCCCACTGTTCCTCCCAGAAACCATTAGTTTTAGGATTCTCAGAAGTGTTTTAAAGTTGGCCAGTTATATTTTGTTATTTCAGTGTCATACTTGGACCTAGATTTTTGGTTTGCTACAGGATAAACTGTTAATGAAAGTCCTTGTTCAGTAAACGTACACAAATGCAGCAACCAAAGAGGCAAATAAGGAATTCTCCTTGAACTGTAGAGTTCTTATTTTTATTACTTCATTAGGACAGCTGTTCTGTCATGTTTGAATTAACCCGAAGACCCACAGCATTAAAGTGAGTCAACAAATGGTACTGTTAGACCATCTGACAAAGTGATCCCAGAGTCCTACTAGGCCTGAATTCAGCTCTAACAACTTCACTTCTTTCAAGTTTGACACATCCAGATTTATTTCATTTTAAAATTTCTAGTTTTTTGCTGCATTCATGCAACATTGGCAGAATGGAGGGAAAAAAGCAAACCAAATAGAAGCACACAGCATATTCTTCTTCATAGTTTGACTAGTTTTGTTAATGTTAATATTGGATATTCGAGTGTAACTGCCTGCCATGGAAATTTTCTGCAGATTTTCACCCCCGCAACAAGTACAACTTTATTTGTGCCCCAAGGAACAGTTTGTTGTGCAGCAAGAGAATACACCTACAGACATAAATCGACAGAGAGTATAAAATGTTACATGGAGTTAAACCTAAAGAAGGAAATGGTTGTGGGAGTGGAGTACTTATACCTGTTAGATTTCATTCTAAGACAACAAGATGGCAACCCACAAGGAAAAGTGCAGTCATCTGTACTACTTTGTGTCCTCTATATATAACTTGTGATCAGACAAACTATGCAGTTTGGGGTGACATGGAGTAGTTATGTCGTTTCAGACTGTTAGAGACTACTGAGTCAACTGCTGCCTGTGGGACGAGAAAAGATCAGTGCTGTAAGAGGAAGTGGAAGAGGGAGAACAGAGCTGAGATCCATGCACTTTCTAAGGAGACTAAAGCAAGCATCACTTCTTCAAAACCTTCTCAGAACCATTTACAGAGGCATATTTGAGACTGTGCATACATACTGCATCCCCACTTGGCACTCAAGATTTATAACAGCAGTAACATTAAAGCCCTGCAGTGGGTAGTTAATGGGGCACAGAGCATCATCGGAGTCTCCTTGCCCTGCATTCAGGAGCTTTACCACTGTCAGTTTCTTCACAAAGTGTTGAAAATTGTCAGGGACACCTCACCCCACTCCATAAACTCTTTGAACTGCTCCTATCGAGCAGGTGATTCTACAGCATTAGAGCCAGAAGCAAGCTTTTTAAACAGCTTCCACCCACAGGATAATGGACTGCTTAACAACCAAACCATCACTGTGACTGTAGCATAACTGCATACAGATGTCTTTTTCTATACTGTTTTTAAATACATCAGTTCATATTTAATCATATTTCTTTTATTTATAATTGTGATTTTTTTTGGTGATTATTTATGTGGGACAGCCCAGTGCATTGGTGGTTAGCACTGCTACCTCACAGAAGAAGGTTCCTGGTTCGAAACCTGGCAGGGACCTTTCAGTGTGGAGTTTGCATGTTCTCCCTGTGCTTGCGTGGGTTTTCTCTGGATAATCCGGTTTCCTCTCACAGTCCAAGAACAAGTTCGTCAGGTTGATTGGTGACTCTAAATTGCCCATAGGAGTGAGTGTGAGTGTGTGAGGTTGTTTGTCTCTAGGTGGCCCTGTGATGGACTGATGACCTGTCCAGGGTGTACCCCTGCCTTTCACCCAAAGAGAGCTGGGATAGGCTCCAGCAGATCCTTGTGACCCTAAATAGAAATAAGCTGGTACAAATAATGGATGGATGGATGGATGTTTATTATGTGCTTTAATGTTACACATTTACTGTTAGATCTCTATGTTTTGCATTTTGATTGTACAGAGTTGTATTGCAAAATGACAAAGCTGAATTATACTGAGTTGAATTTGATAGTTGGGAGACAGGCATATCTTGTAAAATGTTTAAATAATTAAAACCAGATTCTGTTTAACTACTGTATGTCCTCTAACAATACATCAAGATGAATATGGTCTAAATTTAAGTATAGCCTACATAATAATGTACTGCCTTCAGTATATAGCACAGTGTGCATACCAAAATGTAAATCAAAATCACTGACAGCCAGCACTGATTAAACCGGTTTGCACACACTGCAACCTTCAGGTTATTTCATAAGGTAACTTTTACTGAATGACCAGTGACCATGAAAAACAATTCTATAGCTACATACATTGAGAGAAATAGTATATAGCTGTAAGACAGGGTGAACTCTAAGTTCATACAAATGTGGTTAACTGAGTTCTTTTGCGCTATTGCAACCTGGGACCTTCATTTATTTGCATGTGCTGAATTGAAGACATTTATTAACAAAAATGTACTACAAAAATGTACTGGCCGGTCAAATACATTCAAGGGGTGTTTGCATTTTTTTTCTTGATGTTCCAGTATGTGCACCTGGTATACACATCTACAATCTGTTCTTATAAAATTTACCTACACTGGTGCTTGGATCACGAGCTGTCTAAGAAGCTACACCATGTCCAATGTCCATGAAATAGTCCTGGGAGAGAAAAAGTTGGATCATTATAACCCTAATTTTCTCAGTTCTCCAGACACCACCAAAAAAAAACAAACTTAAATTATTCTACAAACTCCCACACCTCCATAATACAGAGACAAAGTTTGAACTCAGTGATACTGTATAGTTAGAGTTTCATTATCACACAACCAAGCAATTAAACTCTTCCAGTTTATCAAATAGACCCAAACAAGGCAGAGGTGTCAGACAGGTCCTGGATTAATTACTGACAACAGTTAATTCTACAGAGGGAGAAAACTTAGACAAGTGAACACCAGACTTTGTCAGTGCTGTTGAACTCACTCAGACTCTTCCCCCCAAGAGACGCAATAGATAGCAGCAGACAGACTCGTCTGAATATTTCTGGGATGCCCTGGTATTAATTGAAAGTTAGTGGTGCGGTTGTTTGGTTGAGACTCTCAGAAATGTAATTAGTAGCTGTCACTATGTTAAGAGGAGCCTGCATTATTTTTTCAGAATCATGTTTTTGTAATCAGATGCTATATTTCCATACTGAGCCAACTATAAACAATTGGTAGAATTGTCAGTTAGGGCTATTGACAGTAAAATAATAAAATAATAATAATAATGATAAGAGTATATTCATATAACTATAATAGAGGCCGTGATAAACCATGTACAGATATTAATGTTAATCTGTATATAATAATAGTAATTTTAAAATTGGGGACACACTTTAACCATAATGGCAAGTACAATATCGTGAGATCTACTGTTCAGATTACTAGTATGGGTTGTTAAATATTCATCATCTGATCCTGATGATTTTGTGTCCTTTGACCTTTCATCTAGTAACACCTCCATTTAACAGTTTCGCTTGGCCAACATTACGAATCAATCACATATTTTACTCTGAATATTCTGCCCTCCGGGAGATGATACCCTTTGATCATTTAAAATGTTCTGCATGAAAAATATAAAATTCACTTGGCGGTTTATGCACAATGTGGTTACAGTACAGATATATTTATGTTTAATGGTTTTGAGGACATAATAGGTTTCTCCTAGCATAAAGCCTTTTTTTAGTTTTAATTTCTATTAGTTGTAAAGGTCTGAAAGTGTCCAAAGCATCATTCTATTCAGTTTGCTTTAAGGTATTTAGTGTGAGCTTGGCAGCACTTGTTTAACATTTTATATTTTCTTTGGTGCAGTGCTAATTGCTGGGGTGTTACTGCACTGCACTTCCACAAATCACTTGTCAATTAAACAGTGTTGGCAGAACTGTGGATTTTTTTGTCAATGAAATCAGAGCCTTAGGGAAGAGCATAAATGGAAATATTAAAACATTATGCCTTTTTGAGTTGTGCTGTATTTTATATAACGTATGTAAAACTGGTGCAGAGTACCTTGACTTTGATAATACTGACTGTAAAGAGAAGAAATAATAACAATGAGATCTAAGGTAAAGACAATGACAATGATTCCAGATACATTAACAAACAGTCTTTTCTGTCCAGGTGAAGCAGATTATGGAGGAAGCTGTGACAAAGAAATTTGTCCATGAAGACAGCAGCCACATCATTGCTCTGTGCAGTAAGTACGCTCTGGCCACACACACACACACACACACACACACACACAAATGGTTTGTCTCTTTCTCTTCCTGTGTCCATGCCTTGCACACACACTTGTTGAACTCCTCAGCAGGTGATTTGATGCTGTTTCTCCATCAAGGGCACTGCTTGACGTCACAGTGCCTCTGACTATGCTGCTGCATCATTGGAAAGTTAATAATCAGAGCAGAGCTAATGGAAACCAATTTCAGAGACAGAGTGTACAAAAGCAAGGATTTCTAAGCCCTAGGTGTGTATGTGTGTGCGTGCATGCGTGCATGCGAGTGAGACCAAAGATACAGGGGTTGCCGCTCCTGACCTTATGCCTGAGCTTGCAGTGATTTGTGACTCACAGCTTCCATGCTAGTCATAGAGTCTGCCTGTAACCTCAAATGAGCCAAATGACTGGTAACATAGTAGAAGTGTTTATTTTTTACATGAAACTTGATAATATTTTTATGGTGATTTTGCATTTTCATTTATGAGTTATTGACAAACCTGCAGTGTAACCTGGTTTATGATGCAGTCTTATCTGTGGCTTACCTACAGTAACAGCAAAAACCTAAAAAAATACAGTAAATAAATAAAAACAAGCAAGCCAGTTGGCAGGCAAGATGAGAGACCTGGGCATGCCAATCCCTGGCAGTATAGCCTGTTCTAGGGATGTGAACTTGGTAAATGGACTTATATGGTGTTTTTGTATGCTACAATGCTCTATTCCAAAGTGGTTTATGCAATTTGTCTATTTATCCATTTGCACACACAATCGTTCGCACACACAATCGTTCACACACTGATTTAACAACCACTTGGAGCAACTTGGGGTTCAGTGTCATCCTGTATTGCCCAGGATGACACTGAACCCCATGATGGAGAAGATTGACCCATCAGTTAGTGGACAAGCTGCTTTACCTTCTGAGCCACAGCTGCCTGGTGAAGGAAGATGGAGAGGTACAAACAAGATATAGTTGGGCTTGTCTCCATCTACAGCATTGGATCTCGAACCAAACTTCTGGAATGAAACTGAAATCTATTCTTTTCAAGAATTTCCAATGATGAGTGCAGCATTTTGCAGATGTGGGCATACTCACAAGAGGATCACCTAGCTGCAAGCCCCTGAGAAGGCCTGGGCTTATGCACTGACAGCAAGAGTGTCTTACCTTCTTGGAGATGCTGGTTGAAGGACACCAAGTGGGAACACCACAGTTCTTTTCGGGGATTTTAGTAGCGGCTTTGTCATATTCTATTGTTTACAATATACAAGTAGATTCCTCTCATGATAAGCATTTCTCATCTTGTGATATTGACAATTTGTGTGACAACATACTGTTTTTTTCATGTGTTGTAATGTGGCATCTCATGTGGGCCCACAAACAGAACAAGCCTATCAGAAGGCAGGGCTGTGAGGTAGTTGAGAAGCTGTTCAGGAATACGGTGCCAGGTATGGAAGAGATTTGCCCTGATATGCTGCAGCATCTGGACACTGTGGGTCATCTTGACTAACACAGCGCTGCAGTGCAGGATGGAGGAACAATGCCTGCTGATTGACAGATTAGGGTGGAGCCCCATCTTTAAAAAGAAGCATGTGCAGTAGTTTTTCGAGTGTCTCACTGCTCACTGGAGGGGGTGACTGGAGTTTGCCCATCCAGTCTATGTGTGTTTTGTGGAGTTGGAGAAGGATATGACCAGGTCCTTAATGGGTCTTGTGGGGGTTTCATGGAATTATGGGATACTGGGTCATTATTATGGTTCCATCCAATCCTATTTTGAACGGGAAAGAGAGAGTTGTGTCCATATTCTTGGCCATAATTTAAGCATGTTTCCTGCCAAGGTTGTCTCTTTCTGTTTGGGATGTCTTTTTTAAGGACAGGATCTCAAAGTGTAGTCGGGGAGGGGGCAGAGAAGGCCGAACTGGATGAGGGTCATCATCAAACCTAAGGCCATGATCCTCTGCCAGAAAACAGCTAAATTCTCCTTTTAGGTTGGGTTTAAGTTGCTGCCCAAGGTAATGGGTTTAGAGTATAAGGTGGCTGGCTCAGCTTTAGTGGTAGGTTGCAGAGTTCAAGTTGGAGCTTAAGGTAGAGCACCTGCTCCTTCATGTGTAAAAGAAGCCAGTTGAAGTGGTTTGGGCATTTCAATCAGCTATTTATTTAGATCTTAAATTTATTGTTTGAGGCCTTTTTCAGGCAAAAGTGCCAGTCACTTTTCAACCATCTCATAAGGGAGTACTGGCTACTTTTGCTTGTCTTGCTGTTGGTTTGTGATGCTGTAATACTGTATAAAACAGCAAATAACCACAGCTGCGATGACTGCTATACACTGGAACCAGAATCAGGTGACAGTGTAAAATATTTTTATAATGAAGCAAATCATCACCTCATCACTCATCTCCTTAAATTATGTTACTGTAATCAGTGCTACATACCCTTTTATGGGTCAAACAGAATGTCTCTGTCTGCCTGTATGTGTTGCTTAGACTTCAGTCACCTTCTTTGCACCATCTTCTTTTTAATAGCTTTCATTACACCCTGTTTACCCGAGACACTATCCACAGGGAAGTATCAGTGATTTTGAAAAGGGCATTGGAAATTAGGCTTCTCTACACCTTGACCGACATGCTGATTTAAGATGTGAAACAATATAAGTCACCTATCAATTATCATAATATGAAATTACATATACAGTGATGATCATACACTTTGTACTTTGCATTATAAAAGACCTGCAATGTCAATGTAAAGTAGCGTCTTTGATTATTAATGCAGCTTTCTTCTTGTTCATTATTGATTTTGTTGATGGAATGTGTCGTGGTATGGTATAGTGTGATATGATACAGCCTTGTATGGCACAGTATTATTCGCTATGGTATAGTATTATGGATTATGCATGGGCTGACGGTGGCACATTGTATCACTGCCAAACCAAGCCATAATGGCTAGTTTCCACTAGAGTCACAGGCACAGCTACGCTGCACTGCTGTGGTCCTGTTCCAGAGCAGGGCTTACTGTGGCCTCTCTAACTTTGACAACTGTGTGGTTGTGCTGGTAACAAGAGAGTGATGCTTTTATTATAAAAAAAAAGATCAAGGAAATGTAATGTATCTATCAGAGACATTTGAAAAGCTTAATTTGCTGTGCAATTCCTCTAAATGAACAGTGTTTCATAGCCAGATATAAATAAGCTTGTAATAAGTGAATAAGTGTGATTTGGCCATTTTAAAATATTCTAGCGAGAAATATGTTCATCAAAGATAGCTGATCTCAGTGAGCTGCAAAGGGCTCATATTTGTGGCAATCAAACCTTCCAGCACACCTTGAAAAGAAAAAACTGTACCCTGCCATTTTGTCACATTTGGTTTGAGGTTTGGAATTGTACAGTACAGTATGGAATAAATACTACATAATATACATTTATAAGTATTCAAATACTCTGTTTGAGAGACATAAATATTTAATGTACTGTACAATGTACTAAAAGTACCAACGATTTCCTGGTAAGTCAAGAATTATGGATCCAGACTGGTCTGTGTGTACATGCATTCTAGACTTGCTATGTAAAATGGAGACAGCAGCAGAAGTTACTGAAGTTGTAGGAAGGTTGTGGATTCATTGTCAGTTTCAGTTTTACTGTGCTAAACCCTCAGTGATCTCAGCTAATTTCAGTGTGGGAAAGTGTTTTACAGTCAGCACCATCTCCATGTAATATTAAATCTGGACTATCTCTGTACACTTCCATATCAAATATGGGATATTCCACCACATGCTGTATAGGTGGAAAGATGTGAGAACTACTCAAAATAGTTCATTTTTGTAAAATATACTGAAACGCAAGCAAAGCCATTTTTTTCTTTCTTCATGTTCAGACATGTTCAGACAGGACCATGTAAATTGAATTGGCCCCTGTAGACTGCTGTGATCATGTGCAATAAAAGAGCAGCTGTGAGAGCAGAGTTTATTATCCATCATCAGTACATCAAACATCTGTCTCCAGAACAGCCAGAACCTTCTCTGTCAAATTTCATGTAATAGACCTAAAGGTTCTCTCCAGAAAAGTGCATCCCTGGTTTTATATAACAATTTTTATGTTAGAATATGATAGACTGTGGTTCTAAGCTAATTCATTTCAGCTGTAATTATGATTTGAAATATTTCACTTCTTTGAATAGTACAACTGTGACTGACGTTTGACTAGTATTTAATTCTAACAATTATTTCCTCGGTTTCATCCAAAGTATTGAAACAGGTATGTCCCAGGAAACTGTCTTACGTTTCTCAAGCAAGATTAAACATACGCAATGATTGCATTTATTGACTCACAACCTGCACATCAACTTTATAAACTAGTAATGTTCATGGTATTACAAGCATATTTAACTGCTTAGTATTAGGGTTTCACTCTAAATTCACAGAATACTTGTTTAAACACTTAATACTTAATACTTTGCTTAGAATTAGTTACTGGGTGGCTTGATGATATCTGAGACTGTGGTTTTCCTAGAGAAATAGCAGGCTAGAGGAAAATATGAAAAATATTTGTACAGCTGATTTGACTGTTGTCTTACTATTGAATAAGCTTTATCAGCGTACATCAGTCCTGTATATATTGGACAGTACACCTACCCAACTAAAGCTACTGGAAGCAATGAGAGTCAATGGCAATTTGCACTATCAACTGACATAAATACGTTTATATATATATATATATATATATATATATATATATATATATATATATTTTTTTCAATTTAATGCCTAAACGCAACTGAGACGTTTTAATGCATAAACCTAACCAAGACGTTTTATTTCCTAAACCTAACCAACATGTTTTAATGCCTAAAAATAACTGAGTATTTGTCATGTTTAAACTTAAGTATGCAACTTCCATAATGTACGTAATGATGACAGTTAAGATCTGCAGGATGATAACGACCTAATGAGCTTTCCAAAAGGTTCCAGTAGGTGAGAACCTACTGAGCCATAACTATAGTCTGAAGGGAAGCCCAAACGGGCTATTGAATAGCATGACAAAATTCCAACCGGGTGCAGCAACACTAAGACTCCTGGATTAGACAATGTAAATTACAGCTGTAGCTTGCAAGTGAGTGAACCTGGTAAGAAACCATGATTAAAAGATTGCTCATGTATTGAATCGTTTGATCACAAAATAAAAATAACAGTATCACAATGGAAGTGACTTCAGCAGGATCCTCAGCCATGCTGCTTTCTAATTATAGCCATTGAAGTGAACATTTCAGTTTCCTGTCTGATATTTGTATTGGGTTAGTTTTATGTGAAAACCACCTGTGAGTCACTGTGCAAATTCTGCTGGATGCCCACACAACACACTCAAGGAAATTACAATGCAGCCCTGTTGAACCTTTGTTGTGTGCTTCACTCACGTGCAAATTTGACAGTGTGTGAATGTGGGAGTATGAGAGGCAGAGTTAGAGAGAGCAGAGTGTGTAGACTGTGCCCACTCATGGAACCTGTCATCATCCTCCATCATTGTCTGCTTCTGCTCAGGTCAGACCGTGACTTCTCATTAATTTCTCTGCTTGTGTACAAATGGTAAACAAGGGAAATCATTTTATATCTAAACACCAAAGGTGAATGGTTTGTTCTATTTATTGTCTAATATACACAATGCCAGTATATATCTACAATTACCTAATATATGTAGTTCTATTAGATTTATCAGCTGTTTTCTGCTCTAACAGAATTCCTAATGAGTTTTCTTACCTTACTTACTTTCGTGCATATGTTTAGTTTGATCCCAACACATTAAAATGCAATACAGAGTCTGCACTGGCTTACATTATTGTCTTGATTCCTATTGTCAGCCACAGTTGAATGCATCTGAAGTCTATTTTCGTAGATGAAGCATTTACAGTACTTCACTGATCATTTCATCTTCAGATACAGCACTCTTCTGATATTTAATGGGCTGTTACAAAAGATTTCCACTTCCTGCATCTGATCAGTGATCAAAATCAGAATCAGATTTATTAGCTAAGTATGTTGGAGACAGAATTGTCTTACTTTTATACATTAGGCAAATGGGATTTTCGTTTAGTGTATGGACCAAGCTGCTGTTTTTCTCACCTGCAGCTCACCAGAAGTCATTTAATTTATGCATTTATCTGTATATACGCTTTTTTGCAACCTAGTGCAGGACTGTGGCCTTTGACAAGTGCTGAAACAAGTTTAATCTTACTACCTAACACTTAAGGTGCACTTAACAGTGCTGTTTCTGTACTATGATGTGCTCTAAATCCTGATTGAAAATCTTAAAATTGTTCATTTCTGTGTGTTTTACCTACAAGTTATTGGACTATGGGGAAAAAAACAGAATACCCAGAGTAAACCCATGCAAGCATGGGGAGAACATGCAAACTCCACATAGAAAGGTCCCTGACAGGTTGCGAACCTGGGCCCTTCTTGCTGTGAGGCAACAGTGCTAACCACTAACCCACCGTGCTGCTGTTTACTAAGTCAATTAAAAAATCTGGTTTGATGTAGCAGCATGCCACCAAATAAAAAAACAGAGGGTAATTGATCAGACATTTTTGTGATGAAAGGTTTTAAAATGGAATACAAAGAGACTTAATTAAATGAGGAGTTTTACAAGTTTCCACAATACAATTTTGTACAGTATCGTGAGAGGTCCATAGGGCTGAAGATCCAGATCAGTTTTGTTCTGATTTAGCTGATTTAAGGAAGCTATGTGCCACCCAGGAAGTTACATCTCTAATATAATCCATCCATCCATCTTCTATACCCGCTTTTTCCTGGTTCAGGGTCACGGGGATCTGCTGGAGCCTATCCCAGCTCTCTCTCGGGTGGAAGGCAGGGGTACACCCTGGACAGGTCACCAGTCTGTCGCAGGGCCACAGACTGGTGACACACAAAGACAGACAACCACACACACTCACACTCACTCCTACGGGCAATTTTAGAGTCACCAATCAACCTAACATGCATGTTTTTGGACTGTGGGAGGAAACCGGAGTACCCGGAGTAAGCCCACGCAAGCACAGGGAGAACATGCAAACTCCACACAGAAAGGCCGGGATGCGAACCCACGACCTTCTTGCTGTGAGGCAACAGTGCTAACCACTCAGCCATCTCTAATATAATTTACATGTGAATTACATCTGCTTGTATCGCCAGGTTTCAGGTATAACTGGTCCTCTTCTACATAACAACGGTAAGAGCTAAATAAACCCCCTAAAACTAAAATAGCTCCACTCCACAAACCTTTTTTGCAGAACAAGAGGACACAAAATTCTAACAGAGGCTGATCTATATTGGATGTCAGATGCAGTTTAAAAAAAAAAAAAAAAATGTCCCTAAATGCCAACATGTTTAAAGTGTAAGGTCTAAGAGGAGGCGTGATGGGCTGTGTCAAAGCCAGTAGTGAAATCTAAAACAACTCGTGTGATTTTCTGTGACGTAAGATAAGAGCAAATCATTTATCACCCTCAGGGGAGCGGGTTCTGTGCTATGATATATCCTATAACCTGAAAGAACTGTGCCCCAGGTGTTACATTTTACAGGAAAACTGCAAATAGAGAGAGAATTTGGAGGGAAATTACACCAGAGTCAGAGGCTGGGCTGGACACAGAACTATAGAGAAACACTTCCAAAAATAATAAGTGTGTGGTGCAAGATAGATAGTTAGATAACTAAATTGTACAGTTGGTACAGTACACTGGCTTTTTTTGGGGGTAAATTAATTTGTATGAATTTATCTAGCAATTATATTTGAACAAAGGACACAAGGCAAAAATGTGCTGGGTGACAGGTCACTAATGTATCACAGGGCTTAAATTATCACAACTTATTGTTGAATCAAATACAGTAGCATTTATCCCACAATGTAGCTTATAATAGCGTATAAACAGCAGGATACTGAGTCATAACAGTTCAGTGTGATGTGTGTAGAGGTGTATTAGGGTATTCTGTAGCACCATGGTATAAAATAGCTGCCATTAAACTTCCACTCTTTCTGTCTCTGTGGGCAGATAACAGCATATTGTGTTTTAAAGCATCTGAACTGACCATATACAGTAGCAGATCATATTTTGTTTTGGGTGTCAGACAAACCCCCAAATTATAGTTTGTGCGGAGTTTAAAAAAAATGCTGCATTCCTATTGCAACCACCCCGTGAGGGTGCCATACACATGAATGGCTGCTTTATATTTGACAGGATAAAAATTTGTGTGACTTCAGCTGCCATTATCAAAAACACATCCTTTTAGAAACTTTTCTACAAACTGCTTTATGACAACATTTTAGGTGTGAAGATTGGCCTAAGTATGCAGCCTTTTCAACATTTGGCTAGAATGCTGATATGGTTTCAAAGAAATTAGATCTCAATCCATCGATAATGCTGCTTAGTTAGGTATTTACACTTGGCTTTATTCATGGCTGCCTGTTCTCCCCAAGATGGAGGTTCAATGTGTAATATTTTGAGGGATCTATTAGCAGAAATGGGATACAGTATTCATAAATTTGTTGTCACTAGTGTATCATTCCTGGAAAATACCAACAGTTACACTTTCTTAATCTTAGAATGAGCCTTTTAAATCTACATAGGGAGCAGGTCTCTCTTCATGGAAGCAGCCTTGTCACGCTGCCATGTTTCTACAGTACCAATGAAAGGACAAATCTAACACTGGCTCTAGAACCATATGTTGCTTTAAAGACACTTTACCATTCCTCACACCTGGAAACAGGTGGGGTAGGGTGTGATGGTTGCATTCTGCAATCTCACCACTAGGTGCTGCTAAATCTTTCACATTATACACAAAGCTGTTCAATGAAATACTGTATATGTTATATTGTGGTACTCCTGCTGCCCCTCTATGGGATTGCTCAATATACAATAGCTTTATATAATCTTATCACTTCTTATTCTTCCAAACCTTCCATTAATAAAGGAAAGCAGGTAGGTGGTATGTCCAGTTAAAATTCAGTAGGAGCTGGCCCTGATATTTACTGCATTTATAGATGGGAACCTGTAACATGTTTGTTGGCCAGTGTCTCTGCGTGGTTGGAGTTAACTGTTGTATAACTGTGTATCTGTGTAGGAGTCCAAAACTTCTCAACAACATTTAAACTAGTCACATAACTCACCCTCATTAGCCTCATAGATGGGGAGATAATTTGTGCAATGTGTGATTTCTTTTTTGTACAAAGCATTAGTTGTTATGGTTGCTTGTATATGATCTAAAAAATTAGTTAAGGATCTACAGTCCTGAAATGAACACCTAATGTTTTATTATTAGACTACTAAAAATACTGCACTTAAAGAGTTACCATCATCTTCGGTGGTTCCATTTTTCATTCACATCTAATTGTCTCTTTTGCTGTTAAACGTGGGCGGATTGACACGGTGCTAAATTGTGTTAAAAAGCATTCTGGGGTTGCTTATGTTGGTGTTAATTAGTGTAGGAAAGAAATGTTGCCTAGTGATCTGAATATATTTTCTGTATTTCTCTAGCAGAACTTCTCTAACAGAATTTCTTTGTGCAATCCTGCACTCAAGCACTTAAGTGTGAATATTTCATGACTCTTCAATGGCATACTCCTCTTTCTGGTGATTTTCATCTTTGCTGTGGTGACACCATCCAAGACTAACGCCAGTTTGTTACTGAATCTACTTACAAAACTGGAGTGGGTGTAATTGATTATCGGAGACTAGACAGTGGTGAGACCAGCAATGTTGTCTGGTTTAGAGACAGTGGCACTGAGAAAAAGACAGGAGGCAGAGCTGGAGGTAGCAGAGCTGAAGATGTTGAGGTTCTCTCTGGGACTGACGAGGATGGATAGGATCAGGAATGAGGACATCAGAGGGACAGCTCATGTTAGATGTTTTGGAGAAAAAGCCAGGGAAGCCAGATTGAGATGGTTTGGACATGTTCAGAGGAGGGACAGTGAATACATTGGTAAAAGGATGCTGAGGTTAGAGCTGCCAGGAAGGAGGCCTAGAGGAAGACCAAAGAGGAGGTTCTTGGATGTAGTGAAGGAGGACATGAGGATAGTTGGTGTGGGTGAGGAGGATACAGAGGATAGGGTTGAATGGAGGCAGATGATTCGCTGTGGCGACCCCTGAAGGGAGCAGTCGACAGGAAAAGAAGTGCAAGGAAATTTGCAGTCACTTCAATAGAAAAATAGCATTTTTTTAACAGCTCTGTATAAGTTCGCAGTGCACAAAGTGAAACATTAAAAAATATACCATGGTGGTCTGACAGATCTAGGTCAACAGAAGAAACATTTAAAATAAGATCACCTGATATTAGCAGGTCTAAGGTGTGTCCCATGTTACGAGTTGGCTCATTAACATGTTGAATAAAATCCATGCAGCCCAGCAAATTTAAAATGTCCTTCACTTCTCATCAGTCTGTTATAATACAGCTGACATATTTACAATAAATGCATGAGAGAAATTCAGAAAATTCTGTTAAGTAGAGGAGGTTTAAAATA
Organism: Mastacembelus armatus; assembly: GCF_900324485.2. Taxonomy (NCBI): domain Eukaryota; kingdom Metazoa; phylum Chordata; class Actinopteri; order Synbranchiformes; family Mastacembelidae; genus Mastacembelus; species Mastacembelus armatus. Next base: position 16,325,819 of record NC_046645.1, read on the forward strand.
TTTTAGGCTAATTTCACATTTTTATGAGATAGATATAATGCTAAGATAATCATAAACTTTAAACACATTATTGGCAAGTTTGGATTTGCTAGCAGTAAGTACCTTTGTAGCCCCTCTCTCTGAGATCTGAATGGTTTTGAATGATTGTTGTACACAATTTCTGGGTACAAGGCTGTAAATCTTTGAAGTCACTGTAACTTCCATCTTTTGAGTAAAACCCTGCATTGGAAGTATTAGAGACAAAGGGAGATAAATAAGAAGTGACTAATCAAGCACATTATTCGATTAACCATGAAAGTATGGAGGAGCAGAGCTGAAGAAAGGGAAAGATTGGTAAGTAAGAGAGGAAGGGATGTCATGTAGCAGCTAATGGGCTCATTAGGAAACTTGTGGTCATGTAATGACCTGCCACTGAATGGATATTTGGGGCTCCACACACTGCAGACAGACAGAAATAGAAAGAGAGATTGAGAGGATATAGAGAAGATATTATTTTTACCCCATTTACTTTTCAAATGGATTTATTTGAAGTATTATGTCAGCATATACATGAAAAATTGTTATTTAAAGTGATATTACATCTTAATATACTTATGTGGGTCAAACTCATCTAGTAAATAAGCATATTTTATTTTTACATTCTTGTCTTCTGTTATTTCAATAACCAATGTTTCATGGGTAATCAGTATGTGTATTTACTGTACATAAGAGAAGGTTAGAAGGACCCACTGCAGTGCACCATCACACATTTGGGATGGAGCAGTCTGTCATTGACAGAGCTGGCCAGTGCTGTCAGTCTCATGCATAGGGTGGGACATTAATTAATAACATTATAACATTAATTATGTACAAAGTTGTCTCACAAAACAGATAAGTATTTACATGTGAAGACATGTACAGTACATACAGTAAATATAGTTTCCAGCAAATTAATAATTCAATATTTTAAATGGAACTACTACTCCACTTACACCCCTCATATTAATATTACCTGTATTCACACGATATCTGTATCTGTGGCATAGCCATCTGCCATGGCTGCAGATTAAATATTCAGCCTGGTGAAAACCTGTATAGGCTGCAGCATCCCAGCTACTATTGCCAAAGGTTAATGCCAAGAACAGATGATTTAGTTCAGCGAATAGAGCAGTTATTGGAGAAAGTTTAATTGGTTCTTACTGATGATGACGGGTTTTGTAAGAATAGTTTATCATCTGCATATATACTGATTTTATGTGGTATTTTGAATGTTCTATATTCCTTTTATGTGGATGTGACAGATAGCTACTGCCAAAACTTCACTGAAAATGGTGAATAGAGAAGGGAAAAGTAAACATTATTGCCAAGCAGAGACAATTGTAACCCAGTTAGTAAAAGATTCCTCAAAGGCAATTTTTGCTTTAAGTTGCAGAATCTATAATAAAAACTCTACTTTCAACCAGTGTTGTATATAGTACTGGAGGTATCTGCTGCTTCTCCACTTGCCTTTAACAAAGACCTGGAACAGTTTGGAAAAGTCACGGTTTCAAAACCACTAAAATTTTCTCTTATAAGGTTCCTGCGGTATGCTCAGTTTTTTACATGTAGTCAGAGGCGGAAAGAGTGACTGCTAGAAGAGGCAATACGTCAAATATGATATCCCATCTATGGGAGCACCATCCATCACTCTTTGCTAAATTCAAGGTAAAGCTGTCTTGAAATGAACATTTGCAACCATCTAAGGGTTACCGTTTTTAGCACTGTTTAAATAAATACAATTTGGCTTGCTACCGAGGCAGAAAACATGGCTAATTAACTAGCTAACATCAACTAGTTGCCTCCCTCACAGTACTTCACAGAGCGGGGAAGAGCTCACTAAAGTACTACGTACAATAATTAATTGTAGCTGGAATCACATTTATACTTTTAAGTCTTCCGTCACTGTGTACATCTGTTCAAAATCACAACATTTAAAAAACAAACAAACTGCTGGCTCTCAGGTTTCTTTGCCGCTGTTTGTGTTGTACGAAGAGAGACCGTGTGTGTCTGTGACACACTCGCGCTCTCTCTCTCCTTATGTGTGTAAGTGCATTATAACTTAGACTGAAAGATAAATGTGTAGAAAGTGAGCATGTCTCTTAAAACCTTGGTAAGTTGCAGGTTTAATGACTGCATTTTTATTTTGGACTGGTGACCTGTCCAGGGTGCACCCCTGCCTTTCACCCAGCTGGGATAGGCTCTATCAGATTCCTGTGACCCTGGTTAGGAATAAGCAGGTACAGATAATGCATGGATGAAATCTAATCTCATAGCTCAGAACAGACCTATGTTGACTTTCCACTGTATCCCCCTGATATCAGCAAAGTCAGAAAGCAGTGTCTGGAGTGGCACAGTGTTGCCATGTTTCAATAAAAACAACCAACCACCCAGTTGATCTTCATTTCAAGCTGTGTAGTCCATCAAACCCTTATAAAGTCCAATTTATCATCCGCTAAACATACTGCACATTAGCCAGTAAAACTAGTGTAGTGGGGTTAGCCTTTACTCTTCGTCTACACTGAAAGCATAGTGTTTGAAGCATGTAAAGTCTCACAGGAACCTTGTGTAGATTCACTGACCACATCCAACTACCATGGCATCAACATTTGTGGAAATTCTAGTAGACCTTGGTGCACAAAACCTGAAACTGTTTATTAAAAAAAAAACTTTGCTTAACTTTGCTTTAATTCACTGTAGATAATTGTACTGTAAATATACTTTGTGTATGTCTGCCATACATAACAGGCAGGGTGTCCATGGCAGAACACAACATGGGAAGCAGCTGCTCTCCAAAAAAGAAAAAAACTGTACTGCATACCAACTTTGCCAGCTGGGTAAATGTTCTGTGGACTGATGAAACAAAAGATGATTTGTTTGGGAAGAATAGTCAGCACTACGTATGGCATGGGTTATCAACATCAAAACATCATCCCAGCATTGAAGTATGGTAGAGGGAGCATCATGATTTGGGCTTGCTTCACTGGCTCAGGGCCTGAACGACTTATCATCAAGGGGAAAATGAATTATCAAGTTGTCCACCAGATGAAGCTTAGACGTAGTGTGATGCAGTAGGACAATTACCCTAAGCATCGAAGTAAATCCACCACAGAATGGCTTCAGTAAAAGAAAATTAGTCTTTTGAAATGGCTATTTATTCATTAGCCTGAGGCAGAAACAATCCCGGTAGACAAGCGCGAGCCGCCTCCCCCACTCACGCCGAGTAGGAATCTGAACACGCAGAGTCAGGATAGTCTGGTCAGCGTGGACACTCCACAGAGATGGCAATGCATGGACCGAGTCCCGCTTTGGAGGGATGGACATAGCACAACCGCTTCCAGGTTTGAAGCCATATAGGAAGTAGCCGCTGGCTCCAACAAGCCCTGGCTCCTATTGACTTTCATTCAAAAAACAGCGCCAATAACTAAGTCACTATGGTTATCATTGTGGCTTTGTCGTCTTTGTTTTAACACGCTCTTAATATTTCTAATTTTTTATGTTTTATTATTAGGCCTGCCGCCTTTAATCCACGTCGCCTCGTTCCAGTCCTACGTGGGGGGGGTGGGGGGTGTGATGATTCTTCTTCTTTTTTCATTGGCGGGTCACTACCGGCTTTTTGGAGGTCTATCTTTTGTCATCTCTCGGGTACACACATTCACATGCACACAGGGGTGGGGGTGGGATGGGGGTTGTGTCACTGCAAATGTTAACAAACCTACACTCTTGCTCAGAAATATGGACAAATGTAAACACAAACACACTCATAGCTTCATATATGACTCCTGTCTCTATTTGCGGTCTTTTTGATGTTCATTCACGATGTTTCAGCTGCTGAAGCAAACAGGCAGATAGGGTTGTGTCCTCACTAGCCTGTCCTAGTGCTAATGTCCTCATTAGCACTAGATGTTGAGTTTTATTTAGGTTTAAACTCACCAGTGTTTCACAGTCCACAGTCAGGTCCTGCCTGTTTTTTTACTGCAGGTTGGACTGACCTGCTGTCAGTCATATATTCCTGCTGCTGTCAAGAATGCCTGAGGAATAGTTCAGACGCTTGCTATTGTTTTGACACACGCACTGATACATATGTTTTTGCATATTTCTAAACAACAGTAATACAGCAACACCGCAGAGATTATCAAGCAGAGTGTAAAGGCCAACTGTGAACCTCATGAACTGTAACTGCATCAGTAACTGTTTTCAGTATAAATCAGGAGCACTGCAATTTGAAACCCAAACACTTCTGCTTTTTTTTAAAGATGAATTTGTATTAGTGTGCAAAAATTTACCCCACAACTGTGCGGAACCCCGTTTGCAGATAATCATAATTAATCATGAGCCACAGCATCATTTACTTGCAGCATTAACTTGATACAGTGAGACATGAATAATAAATGAAACTGACAGACATTTATTATATTTCTACCAGTGAGACATTAAGACTTAAGACTTTAGTTTACTACATGTAGTCATCTTGCAGTGGGATTTGAGTAATTAAAATTATCTTCTTTTACTTATGGTAGTTTTTTGACAGCAAAGAAATCATTCCTATGTGTATCCCACAGCATAAAACTTAATTTGAAATTATTATATAGGTTTAAGTGGGTGCATGGTTGATTCACAAACTTGAAAGTGTTAAGAGAACTGGATACCTTGTTCCAAGATAGCCATCAGTCATTCCAATAAAACTGAGTCACCCAGCATAGATGCCAAAAAACATTTCTGCCTTCCTTGTTTATTTCCATGTTGAGAGGCTCAAGACACATTTGAATTAATCTTTGGCACCTCCAGCTTTCAGTGGTGTGCAAAAGTTTAAGACCACCCATGAAAATAAGCCAATGATATCACAAATGGTTATATATTTTTACTGTCAGAGTGGTATGCATGTTATAGTAAATCTATTCATAAGATACATTCAGAACAGATGAAAATAGTTCAAAAAAGCAATGATTGTACCAGAAATCATCAGTATTGGGTATGACCTCCTTTTGCCTTAAGCACAGCCTGAAAGCATCTGGGTATACTGTCCACAAGACTTTTACAGTACTTATATTGCGAACCCAGACGTTATTGACAACCTTTTCAAAGTCTTTCTTGCTGAGTACAAACAACAACCTACATTGTAGTGGTGCAACAGATCACAAAACTCACGGTTCTGATCACATTACGTTTTTTGCGTCATGTATCGGAGCATTATTCGGATCAGCAAAAAAGAGAAGTAGACAAATGTAATTTGCTTTCCATTTATTTTATTTTATTTAATTTTTTTGGGCAGTTTATGCTTTTATTTGATAGGACAGTGGAGAGAGACAGGAAATTAGGGAGGGAGCGAGGGAAGACATGCAAGTTATATGACGACCGGCTCGGGGGTTGAACCGGCACCCCCTTCGTAAATGGAGAGGCACATTACCGCTACACAACCAGTAGCCCCCCCCCTGCTTTTCATTTATTACAAGGACAATACAGCAAGGAACCTTTGGTTTTAACAAAAATAGCCTATAGAACCTGATTTTAACAAAAATAAAATCTGTGTAATTACTTAAAAAGCATCGGCAAACAAATACTGTCCTTTTCTCTGCGATCATTAAAAATTGGATTAATCTACAAGTTTAAAAAATAAATTACTAATCCGTGGGTCACGTGCGTGCCAAACCGTGGGTTTACTTTATTTCTGATCAACTCACCTCTTCAGCTGGCAGAGAAGAATGCTTCTCTGAGAGCCCCTTTCTTAAAACAGAGATAGATTCATTAGACAACTTGACAATAGAAGCTGCAAAGTTGTTTATGAATGTAATTATTCTTCATTGTATCTGTAGTTCACCCATGGCTGGATTAATATCAAATTATCTACTTAAGTAGATTTTTATGTTCCTAGACTGATAAAACCAAGGAGCCGTCTGGGACTTACCCTTCAGGAATTTATTGTTCTGAAACTGATAACCTCACGGACTAGTGACCGGAATGCCACTGCAGCAAACAGCAAGAGGTGACACTGCATTGTCAGACTCTATTTGATCATGAACAGAGTCTGCAGAGTTGCCACCTCTGCTCTAACTAAGAGAGCCCTTTCTAATTGACAAACTCCCCACTGGGCACAACCAGCCATAAACACCTTTAAACCGTTCTTTTATCAGCTAAACATGTGTTCCCAGAGATTACCTGAAACTTATGCAGTTACTTATTTATTGTTCCTGTTATATTTCTGCTTCTATTGCTAAATATGTAACATATGTACCTGACCTGCCTCTTAAAAGTCAGTTTGATTCTACGCCAAGCATAAGCAACTCTGTGTCACAGTGCTCAGACCAGTAACACTGCACCATTGCAGTCAGGTGACTCAGAACCAATCACCAGCAAGGCTTGAGCACCTTCCCAGACCAACAAGATCACCCCATCTATAATGACTGACCAATGAGGTGAATGCCCTGCCCAGCTTGGCAGAAAACAAATGCCAGTGTGAGATGGAGGAGACACACAAAGACATACAGAACACAAAAACAAAGACAACAGAAAAGCAAAAAAGAAACCTGCTTCCATTCCCCACGCAGAGGAGAGAATCCAGTGACCGGAGAGTTTACTGCTAAGTTTGTGCCCTCCTCTGCCTGAGGTGTTCTATAGTAACCTCACATTATGCTGGCACTCACATCAGTAAAGCTCCATGGGACATTCCAGTAGAGCCAAAGTTCGGTGGCCAGATGAAGAGAGCAACTTGGTGATGAATGCCCTAGGTCTGCAGCCAAAAGACTTCCAAAGGATGCCAACACATCTCCTGGAAAGCTGCCAACTGGACTGCAGACAGACCAACCTGCAGCAGAATGGCACAAACCACAAACATGAATCCCGGCAGTCAGATAAGTAATCATGGCTGTGCTGATTGTCTCAAACCTACAGTGTCTCAGTTGGCCTACCTAGCTTACCTTCCTCCTAAACTGCCGTTTAGACCTCAGACTCAAACCCGAACATAAATTGATTTCAAAATCCTTTCTTCCTGAAAAATCACCTGCTGTTTATACCAGCATTTCTAAGGTGTTTTAATTTAAATCATCTGAATTCCCTGATTAATTTTCCCTGTTTTTCCTCCTGTATAAATATAATAAAATTTTAAAATACGTGTCTCACTGGCATCATTGATGTTTCTTTCACTCTATAAACTCATCACTGTATCGGAGAACCCCCACTCAGGTTAAAGACTGATCATCTTTATTGCTTCTTAACTGACTCCCTGTTGGTCCACCAGGGACCTGGTGCCCGAAATGATTGATGATTGTTTATGATATTAACAATCCATAAAACATTATATGCATTTTTATGCTTGTTACATATTGCATACTGGACTAGCTGGTCTCAGACATGTAATAGCACTCTTAACCATACTGAAATAGTATATAAATAAGCCATGGCAGTTTGATTTAGGCAGACAAATCATTTTGCTCACTGTGGTATTTTATCAAAATATGAACTCTCAAAATAAGAATATATTTACTGAAAAAAATTAGAATACCAGTGTGAAAATTGATGTATTTTTGTTCTGTTCTCAGTGCCTTGGGTTGTATGATTCTTTAAACCTGACCTATTTTGTGTATATTGTTCTCATGTATGATATATTCTTGATATGATATAAAAATGTGATTTATTTAATAAATCTATAAACCTCTTAGGAAAAAAATGTCTGTAGCCAAGATCATCTCGAATTTCATCGGTTAATGCACTTAAAAAGCTGTAACATTATGACTTGTTGCTGGGGTGTTTCTCTGAGAGGCTTGTTGCTGGTTCCAGAGAATGTGCTTGTCTGTGACAGTGTTGGAGATGGTGAGTGGTTGAACTTTTAGATAGGTAGGTAGATTGGTTCGAGCTGGCAGTGCTTGAAGTGATAAAGTAGGTTTGAAGTATTTTATGTCTTTGTGGACACAGGTTATTGTGATTTACAATATATATTGTGTTTACTGCTGTGATCAGGGAAGCACTGTGTATTCCATATATTGAAGTTTTAACTCTCTCCTTATGCACTTTTTATTTATCAAGGGACTTTCCACAGATATTTATTACCCTGGTATTTATTCATCACAGAGCAAACGCTGACGGTACCACTCAGACTATTCCAAGAGTGGTGCGCAGATTAAAGACTATTGCGACAGATGCACCCTGCTTAGTTATGGGCAACTATAACCACTGCAATCCAGGGAGGTTGATCATTAGCTTTCAACAATATGTTGCTTGTCTTCCCAGGAATATGAGATGTTTAGACCTCTGCTATGATTTCATTACGCTATTGATTACTGTTACCATTACTCATCACTATTTCATTTCCATGTCTGCTACACAAAGGAAATCTCTACCAGATGGCACCAACTGAAGAAAGGGATAGCAATGGCTGCTCTATCAACCCCACCCTTTTTACAGTGGTGGTGATTAGTGGCAGGTAGAAAGTCAGCAGAGTCAAGTCACAGCTAGGGCAGTGACTCTCAGCCCTATCAAGCTATATGGATGATATCACCCCTCTACTCCAGGTGGCTGTATGCACCTCCAGGTTCCTGAAGAGTGTTGAGGAGCTGCTCACGGATGAAGATCAAGCCAGTCCCATAGTCTCTCAATAAGTAAGGGGGTTAAGAATGATAACATCTCCCTCCTGATCAATGGCAAGAAGATTACATTTGACAAATCACTCAGTCCAAAGTTTTTGAAGACTCTACATGGCTAACCTATGACATATGGCTGTGACTGTGACATTCCTGCTTGTGGATGGCCCAAGTAAGATCAACCAAAGCTTCCTTCCAGGAAAATCAACCTGGGCTATAAAAAAGAGAAGGTGAGACTTGTGTTCCAGTTAAGAGTTTGGGCTGTTTGTAACATCAAGGCCCGAGTCAGAACAGGTCGCAGGGTGCCTGCGTTCAAGATGTGGGATCAAGCTGCAACATTTGTTACATTTTCAACTGGTCTGAGTTCGCTTTCACACTGCACTTTGCCAAACGAGCCTGCCCTTTTGAATAACATATTAGTTTGGATTGCTCAATATAATAAAAAACATTAAAGGAGATTTAAGAATATTGTGAGGATATGCAGCAAAATTGCTGCAACGAATTTCAATGAACTTGCTAATCTGTATAGATGCAGAGTTCAGCAGCAGAGAGGCCCAGGCAATTATGGCATACCACATTAAAATATTTTTTCCACTTTTTCCAGACAGTATTTTCCTAGAGCATGTTTAATTTGGCCTCCTCTTGTAATAGAAAAGAGTAATGTGTATAACTGCAGTGGTGCAGTGCTTCATTCCTCTTAAAGGCAACCAACCTTCCCCTCTCCACTAAAACAACCTCAATATTTGTGAAACACAATTGAAATTACAAAGGGAAATAGTATATTAGCTTTTATCCTTTAGATTTCTAACAATTTTTAAATCACCTTTGTGTCACAGTAAGGCTCATATTTATTATACTGTGTAATGAGGAACACTTCTCTCAGACATTTACTGATCTGTGGGTATTAAAGCAGATTTAATCAGGTGTTGTAGAGTAATAATGTTTTAAGGGCTTTGTTCCAGTACAAGAAACAATCAACTCAGTTTTAGCTCACCATGCTAAAGCAGCAACTGGATTACATTGGAGTGTTTTCCTTGATTTCATTCTTGCTAAAGGTTGGAGGTTTAAAGAGCTGAAGTTATAATATCTGTGTCTCAATGTGAAAATCAATAACTAAAGCAGACAAATCCAGAAGCAAGATTGTTTTTCTCACAAGGTTGTTAGTGTAGTTCATTAAAAATCCATTTCTCTGTAATTTCTTTTTCCTCCAGCTCCCTACAGCTCTTCTACTAACTCCATACATCCTCTCTTAGTGTCCTCTTCTCTAATGTCCACTTTCTCTAGTCTCAGGTCAGCACCGAACACAGGGTGATTAATTATTGATTCAGTCCATCCATCACCTCTTCAACTGCTCATCAAATATACAGTATAAGAGGTGTCCTGAGGAAATCAAATAGCTGAGGTGGCTGTCTTTTCATCAGTGGGACTTCAAGGGCTGAGACAATGTGTGCCAATGAAAATCAATGGCTGTGCACTGTAGACGATGTATAGGAGAACTCTACTAGAGTGTTAGGCACATCAGAGCATTCTAAAGATTGTAATGGCAACATTTAGGGCACTGAACTGAATGAGCAGAGACAGTAGGTTTCAAGTGACAGAGCATTATAAGATAATGTGGTTTAGTATGCTGTGGGTCAGTAACTACAAATTATTCATATTTAACCATGCCAGCAAATATATTTTTTCAGTTATTTCCTGTGTTTGCCTTCTTTGCTTACTCTTTCCTTGTATTGTAGCCAGTCATAATTGTAGCCAGTCTTGCTGTTGGTTTCTTTATGTACTGTCTCTGTAAACTAAAACTATTACCTGCCTGCAGGAATGAAACCAATGTATAAACTAATCATGCTTTGAGTAAAACAACTTTGCTGGTGTGATCCACTGTGGAAAACCTGCTAATTGTGACTGACTGCTGTGAACCCCCTCAATGTTACTTTTTCTGATTGACATGTTCAGTAGTCCTGTAGGTGCCTTCTCTTCATATTTCAATTTGAGTTGTAGTTACAGTATATTTACAGAGTGGCAAATCTTGATTTACACTAAGATTTTTGGATATACCATAACTGAAAGATATGGTGATGGTCAGGATTGACTGTCAAAAATGTGTGCATGCATGTGTGACTAACTTCAATTCAATTCAATTTATTTTATTTATATAGCACCAAATCACAATACAATCTTCTCAAGGCTCTTTACAAAAAGCAAAAAAAAAAACAACCCAACAAATCCCTTATGACCAAGCACTTGGCAACAGTGAAGAGGAAAAACTCCCTTTAACAGAAGAAACCTCCAGCAGAACCGTGCTCAGTTTGGGGTGGCCATCTGCCTCGACCGGTTGGGGTGAAATAGGAGAGAGAAAAGAACAACAAATAAACAATGTGCAGGTTGGTGGGGCCAGTAACTGCACATCAGCAATATACAGCTCCAGGACCAGGGACACCTTCAGAAGGTAGAGAGAGAGAGAGAGCATAAACTACATGAGAGAGAGAAGGCACCAAGTTAGTGATATTCAATGGTGGCATATACTGTACATGGAAGAGGAGAGAAGGGGGAACGGAAAAAGAGGAGGGGAGAAGGATTGAGAGGAGAGGTATGAAGGAGCTTGATCATGAAGGGATATGTATGTGAGAAGAAGGATTTTAAATTCTATTCTGGATTTTACAGGGAGCCAATGAAGAGAAGGTAATATAGGAGAAATATGATCTCTCTTACTAGTTCCTGTCAGGACTCAGGACTCTGGCTGCAGTATTCTGGATTAACTGGAGGCTTTTTATGGAGATACTGGGACATCCAGATATTAATGAGTTACAGTAATCTGGCCTTGAGGTAACTAATGCATGGACTAGTTTTTCACCGTCATTTTGAGACAGGATGTTTCTAATTTTGGCAATATTCCACAAGTGAAGGGAGGCAGTTCTAGAGATTTGTTTTATGTGTGAATTAATGGACATATCTTGGTCCAAAAACTCTAACTCCAACTAACATCAGATATAATTTTAAAAGAATGACAAGGTGTCCAGTCTGGCCTCCTCTGCTGTTTCGAAAATAGTCTGTTCCACTCACCACTTAGCTTGTCTCCCCTCAGTCATACTCTGTGCTCGGCAAGGCACCAGTTAAACACAGTTAGCATTTCCTGGAACAGAGCTCACACAGATATGTACAGAACACCTCAATTCCCTTTAAGTGTGACAGCATGTGTCTCTTCCTTTTCTGTTAAATAATTTGTTGACTTTGACCACACTGTGGAATTTTCTACTCAACTACAAAGCAGCATCTCTACAATGTAACTCTTTTCATTGTGCCTCAATACAGTCATGCAGCACTATGTATGATCAATGATGCATTGATAAGAAGCAGTATTTTCTAGATGCAGTGGGTTTTTTTTTTTTTGTTGTTTTGGGTTTTTTTTTTTTTTTTTTTTTCAATTTTGCAGTTTTGAAGCTATTTTTGTTGATGACCAAATTTTTATTCCTATTTATAATCAGGGATCAGAATCAATTCATGGTACAGTAATGTGGCTTTACATGTAATTTATCTGCCACTAAAATAGATTAATTAAGTTGCTCTTTAAATGGTTTCCAATGATTCCACTTGGACAATCTGAGCAATGATAGCACTGTACACAGCATCTAACATAATTGTGATGTTATGCTCGCTGAACAACCCCAACCAACACCACACATAGGGTTCAGGATGCAGCATGGCACCGGCTACAGCTGAATATCAAGTATTCTCAGAAGGAACTTGATATTCATGTATTGTTGGGTGTTTTTGTTCCACTGTACTCCCTGGTGTGAAGACATATGCAAACAGACACAGCAGTCTCCCTTCAACTCCAGTGCTTAATCAACCCAACTCTCTCTGACAATCACCATGATTAGTGCTCCACTCCACACATAATGAGCACATCTGTCTTCTCACAGGGAAAGCATTGATTCTCTGTAAGGTGACATGATGCCAGTTAAGAGAAGGACTGCTCTGACAAATATCAGCCTGCTGCTGCTGTGGCACCACTGGAAGCTATTCATGGTGAATATGAAGTGGAGAATCATCTGACAGCTGACAGATCACAGCAATTTCAGATGAGACGTCCTTTTGCACTTACTCTTAATAATGGTTAATGATATCTGTAAATTCATAGAACATCACAGTAAGTAGTAACTTTGTTTCCTATATGAATCCTATATGAATCTGTGCCCATTAGTATTCAGAAGGGATCTCTGTCAATTTTACACATCAAAGTGTGTTAAAAAGAAGTTATGCGAGGAAAGTTTTATGAAGACTTTAGTGTAAATGTCTTTGGTGATGTCTCTTCAAATCAGGTCAGTTGGGTCTAAAAAATACGAGTTGAGAAAAGGAAAAGATCTAAGTGTGTGGAGTTAGAAAGAAATGAGTTTGCCAGACCTTTTTATAACCTGATCTCCCCTAACTGTAGGCTGCAGGTTGCATTGTGGGTAATGTAGGTGTTAGGAAAGAGAATGCATGGAATAAAAATAATGCTATCCAAAAATCACATAGTAATCCAATGCTAAATCACAAGACTAACGAACAGAAACCAGGAAGGTAGTAGGAAGGTACTTAATACCACTCAATAGTAATTAAATTAACCCATTAAGTTAAAGCAAATCTCGATAGTGGTCTTCATGGTGAGGTAATGTTAGAACTAAAAAGGGTGGAATTTTTTTAATCTGGCAAACCAAATCTTATTCATTTTAACAAATCTAGAACAGCATTAGTAAATGATTTATTGACAATTAATATAACCATTAGTTGACTTATTATACCTTTATAAAAGGAACATTTGGGAATGAGAATGGTGCTTAGTGGCTCAAAAAGTCTGTTGTAATGTTTTCTTTGCCTTCCTAATAAACAGTATTAACTGGAAAGTATGGTGAAAATTAAAAAAGAGAATGCAAGGACAGAAAGAGGAGGTGTTGGAAGTCACAAAGTGGATAGAGTGGGGGAAAATGCATAACGATAAGGTGTGAAACTGTGTGTATGTGTGCACGTATGTGAGATTTAAGGCCTAAAGATGGGATGAGTGTTCATGCTCCTGTGGAAACATATCCAGTAAAAACAGATTAATATGTATTTGAGAAAGTAAACTGCTGAAGAAAGATGGATAGAGAGAAAAAGTGGATGGGTGTGTCATATCTTTAAGAAGGAGCATGATAATGAATTTTATCCGGTATTTGTGTGTGTTTTGTCTTGGCCTGATTTGCCTGTTATAAATAATTGATTGAGCCCAGCAAATGCAGCAGACCAAAAGTTGGTAAATCCTATCTTTATTCCAGGGATCAGCACAAGTATTCCTGCACGCCCACTCTATGAATGGATCTTCTTCCCTTTTTCTCCATTTTACATCCTCTTTGGCTTCTTACTTTTCCTGTGTTTTCTACACTTTTATTTCCATTCTGAATTGCCTCAGTTACAATTACATTTTACAAAACACTGCTCTGAATTCACCAGTCCTGCCTGTATCTGCTGTACTATGAGGACTGCAGTCTTAGTCATAGCAAATGCTGCATCTCTTCCACTAAAAGGCTTTCATCCCAGTTCCCACTCTAACTGCCAAGGTTACAATGCAGCAAGTTCCTGCAAGGAAGGCTAAATTGGTCCTGTTACTGCCAAATTTGTTTAAAAAGAATTTCCAATGAAAACCAAAAAGCAGATGCAGATCAGTTGCCATGCCAACCTAACTGACCCCTTGACCATCTTTGCTCCCTCCTCTTTCCTTCCAACATCCTCCCACGAGAGAGCAGAAATGCAGAAAACGGTGTGAAAGGCAGAAACCATGAGACTGAGTCAATTACTCTAAATCTACATGAATTTATTCAGAAGACCCTGATCCTTTTCTTAGGTTTAATGACACATACACTCAACAAAAGTCAGAAGCAGATACTGGGGAGTGCTGTCTGACCAACACTGTCTGATTTCTTTACCTTAATTGGACACTCTGATTTTCACAAATTTCAGAGATTTCTAAATCTTTCCATCCATGCTGTATTGACTCACCATAAATTTCCTTGAATTCAAAGGGGGGTAATAAATGACGCACTGGGTTCCCACTAGAAGGCTTTACACCTATCATGCTTGATGGTACAAAACTGCCACTGATTAATTTTATTAATTAGGTAACACTGTCTATTAAAGCTGTACCAGGAATTAATAAAAGAAATCATGAAGGAGCTGTTACAACAAAAACCAACCTAGCCCCCATAACTGAAATGCCTATATTTTTATTGCCTGCTGAAAGAGTAGCAGTAAAGTATATTTACTGGTTAAAAGAATATCTAGTTCCAGAGGATGAGGGCACTGTTGAACTGACTGAAGAAAAGAGGTGGAGAGATCGATGAAATTTTGCAATTCATTGTTTTTGCATGTCACTGTAGGGGACAGGGCAAAAAGGTTTTGGTTTTGAACCTTGGTTGATCCGGGGCTTTTCTGTGTGGAGTTTGGATGTTCTCCCTCTGTCTGTGCAGGTTTTGTCAGGGTACTCTCACTTTCTCCCACAGTCCATACACATGCAGGTTAGGTCGATTGGTGACTCTAGGTGTGAATGACCCGTAGGTGTGAATGTGACTCTTTGTCTCTACATGTGAGCCCTGTGATCTGTGATCTGTCCAGGATGTAGCCTGCCTTTCACCCAGTGTCACCTGGATAGACTCCAGCTCCACCCCAAGCCCTTCAAAAAAGTGGTATAGATTATGGATGGATGGCTTTAGAGACCATCACAGTCATATGTTTTAAATCCTCACTTCTACTTTTTACTTTAACACCACCCCATAACCTTACTTGGTCTTAGTACCTGCTGTCCAATATGACAGCATGAACATATAACACTGCTTAGAACATATAACACTGCTTAGAATAAATATCATACAGAGACATAAAGCATGCAGAGACACTCCATCTGCATATGGCAACATTGCAACTCAAAAGAACATAATGCCCTTCATGCAGAACAACAAATAGAGAACAAAGGACCTTGTGGCTTACATAATGCTGCCCAGCCGTAAGCAATGGTTGTGTTAATCTATGATCAGCCTGTTCATTTCATTTCAAGCCATACAGTTTACAGAAGTAATTAAAGAGTAACAGACTTTTCCCCCCACAATACTCATGAATCTTCTGTGTTTCCATTGCTTCACTCACTCTGGATTGAACAGATGAGATATCATTCAATTCAATTCAATTCAATTTTAAATCACAATACAATCATCTCAAGGCCCAACAAATCCCTTATGACCAAGCACTTGGTGACAGTGGAGAGGAAAAACTCCTTTAACGGAAGAAAAAACCTCCAGCAGAACCAGGCTCAGTTTGGGCGGCCATCTGCCTCGACCGGGTGGGGTGAGTGGATAGAGGAGAGAGAAAAGAACAATAAGCAACAAATAGACACTGCAGGTTGGTGGGGCCACTAACTGCACATCAGCAATATACAGCTCCAGGACCAGGGACACCTGCAGAAAGTACAGACAGAGAACAGAGAGAGAAAGACATAGAGAGCACAAACTAGGGGAGAGAAACAGCATCATCCTGACAAGTTAAGAAACTGTCTGACATACTTCCACATCACGAAGTGTGCTCAAAGCAATAGATATAAGGGACAAAAATAGGCTTGCAGCAAACAATCTCTTGATGCGCAATCAAAAACATACTCCAGAGTTATGAGCTGAATTTATGTTTGTTGGTTTGTCCTCACTAATGATGAATTTTAGGGCGAATCTTTTTTCTTAGATGTAAAAGCTTGGGAGCTACAAATCCACAATGAAACAATCCACCACAATTTTCTGTAGAATTTAGCAAAATAAGTGCCTGCCTTTGTACACCTTAAAAAACCTCTGCAGTCTCCATTGGTGCTAGGTCAGCACAGACCACAGATGGCTTTCCAGGTCCACTGCGATACCAGCAACATTGGCCTGGGAGCTGTGCTCATGCCGACTATTGATGGGGAGGAGAGAGCAATTGCTTTTCTCTCCAGAGCTCTCCGTGGTTCTGAAATCAGGTATCACTGCTGAGAAGGAATGCTTTGCACTAGTGTGGGCCGTGGAGAGATGGTTTTGTACACTCAAGTGTACTCAAAGTGCTTTTACACTATTTGTCCATTCACCCACTCACACAAATGCCCACACATAATACACTGGTGGAACAGCCACCGGTGTATGAATGTGTGGCTTGTGGACCAGGGAAGCCAGGGATCAAACCACCAACCCTCTGGTTCATGGTCGACCTGCTCTACCTCCTGAGCCACAGATGGGATAATAATAATAATGATTTGGAAGATGGAACTTTTGATTTATATACGGACCACAGTGCCCTTTCCTGGGCTTTTAATTCACCCAAATTCTCATTTCGAGTCAGTTATAAGAGAGGATGTTGCAATGTGGTCTCAGACGCTCTGTCATGTGCAACCTTGTTGGTATCAACAAGGTTGCCATCTGCGTTGCTGCTGCAAGATCAAATTGGTCCAGCCTGCCAACAACACTCCAGGAGGTCAAGTGAGCTCAGCAGACGGACCCCCTGTGCCAAAGTCTGGAGCCAGTTAGTAGTCAGCCTAAGCTGGAACGGACACATTATCAACAACAACAAGGAGTGTTGTACCACAGCGTACCTTCCAAGTATGGTGTATACAACTCCTAGCTGGTGGTCCCTGTTGCGCTAGTGCCAGAGTTTCTGTCCTACTACCATGACAGTCCGTTGGGGGCTCATCTAGGGTGGGTGAAGAAGCTCTTAAAGATTGGCATATGTTGGACTACAATCAGAAAGGATGTTTGGGGCCATGTCCACAGGTGCCTCATCTTCCAAAAATATAAGCCTAGCAATGTGAAGCCAGCTGGTCCCCTACAGTCGACAGAGGTCACAGCTCCTGGGGAGATGGACTACCCTGATTGTTGTTGTAGACTATCACTGCAAGTGGTGGAGCTGCCCTCAAAACACACAAGGTTTGATGAATGACATATTTACATGATGGGGGGGTTCCTTCTTACCTGGTATAAGATCATGGTCCTCAGCCAGTTGTTGTCTGGTCTGTGTGAAACCTGGGGTGTGACCCAAAAGCTCACAACAGTGTACCACCATCAACCTCACCAAGAGGGTTAATAGGACTCTTGAGACCATGATCACAGCATTTGTCTGCAATCAGGGCTGGGACAGATGGTTGCCTGAGTTCCGTCTGTCCATCAACACAGCTGTGCATGAAACTACAGGTACCACACCTGCTATGCTGGCATTTGGGTGAAACCTTAAAGGCCCTCTAGAAAGACTCATACATAAAACCCCTGCACCACACACTCCTGCATACAACACTGTACATTCACATACACATTTTTTAAAATAAGTCGATCGTCACATAGGGGCGGCTAAGGCTAGACAAGCCAGATATTACAATACACAGTGCAGGTGGAAGGCCCCTCTGCCAGGAATTATATTAATTCATGGGCGTTTTGTGCATCACCTTCTGTGGAAATACAAATCATACATCTTCAAGGTGGAGTGGTTCTCTGGACTTGAGAACATTAGCCTGGCTGGGAGACAACACCCGCTGTGGCAAGAATCATCTCCCTCCCCTCCAGCCCACGCTGCCTACTTTGTTTGAGAAACTTTTGCTCACTGTGGCCTTTTTGCCTGGATACTTTCTGTTGGATTAATGGACATTCTTATAAAGGACAATATAATTTAGGGGTTTTGGGGTGGTTGCCTTGTGTTGTGCAATTATTGAGGCTTTTGGTTTGTTGTGAAGCATTTTCTGTAGAATCATAAATACAAGAATATTGCTAACAGATCACCATTTTATCCATCTCTTTATTTCCAGTGGATGATAGCAGCACGAACAATTTAATTTTGCTTGTAATTTCAGATATTTCAATTAGACACGCAGACTAATTAAAATATATATAAATCTGCCTTTAGTGATCCACCCGCAACCTGATATATGCGTTGTGGCAGTATCTCAAAATTAGTAAGGCGAATTGTTACAAGCTGTCTGCTGTGATTACACAGAAAACTAAGACGTTTTCATGCACTGTGTTGAGACAGGAGCTGTAGAATTTAGAGACCAGAGAGAGCTTGAGACAATGACAGCAGCAGACACACAGGACACCTGAGACAGAGTTTGTCAGGCAGACATGAATGAGTAAGACAAGCAGTGATGCCTAATTAGCTTTATTTTCATTAGATCTGCTAATGATCTCAGTGGAGACAACACCATATCCATCTGTCACTGTGTCAAGGAAACTGGAGTAGGGCTGCCCCATAAAAGTTGATTAGTTGAGGCATCAGTTGAGAAGACCCCAAATTGTCACACATTTTCTGTATCCAATCACTGCATTGTTTTCTGTCTGCATCACTGCACACAGAGCAATACAGGGGCAATAGCAAGTGAGGCTATGATGGAAACAGTAGACAGTGTGACATGGGCAGGATAGGTGCTGTCTGCTCTGTCTAAGACTGTCCAACAACGTCTGAAATGGACTCTGCTACAACCTCCTGTACTGTCATCCAATGTGACTGAGTGTTAGGCTGCCAGCACTGCGAGCAACCTGGCAGGACAGCACTAGGATTTCATATTAATGACTTTCTCTGACTATGTTTACAGCACAGATGATGAACAAAAACACTAAAACGTTGGTCCTTCACATAAAACCTGAAGCTTGTGTTTAAAAAAAAAAAAAATTCTAAGAAAAAGGATGAACTAATCAACCACAAGCATATATCACCCCACCACCACCAAAGTCAGTGCATTGGTTAGTGCCATGTAAAATCTATAACTAAATTCATATTACAGAAAAACATTTTTGTGTGTCTTCAAATGATCACTACTTCCCAGCACCAAATGACAGAAGTTAGAAAGTTTCAACTGGGCAATATATCAAATTAATGTCATTAAGGCAGCGGAAAGAGAAGGCAGAATGTGATCTCTCCCATGAGAGAGCTGCTTGCATCCTGCGTTTGATTTTTGTGTTTCCTCCAAGACTATTACACACTCCCTGTAAACCTCCACTTCACAGTCAGCTTGAACGTTACAGCCGCTAATTACCCTCTCTAATTGGATTAAAAGACATTTTACACTGCCAAAGCACTACTGATTCCTAACAATACCATTCCATAGGTTAACATATTAATCTGCCACAATAAGGTTCTTATTGTGGCTGAGCTTTTTGTGCTAAATCCTCATGCTTCTCAGAACTCCTTCTAACCTCCAAGAACAGCAATAAAAGCAGACTATTACACCCATAAAGCACCACTTTTTCTCAGCATCACTGAGAATTATGTTGTTGGTTATTATATTCCACTCTAATATTTTCAATTCAATTCAATTCAATTTATTTGTATAGTGCCAAATCACAATACAAATCATCTCAAGGCACTTTACAAAAACTAACTTCCACTAGATTGACTTCACAGAGGAACACAGAACAGCTACAAAAGTTTAGAGAACATATGAATTACATATGTGGTTGTTGTATTAAACACTAGATAGATAAGAGACCCATTTGCATGGATACAGTAATTTTTCATCAAAACCATTGCAAAACATATGGCAAAATGAAGACTGTGTTTGCTTGAATAAACAGAATTGTTTTTACTACAAGCCCTAAAAAGCTCAGTATGACCAACTATTAATACAGCAATTACAGAGTAGAGAAGATGACTAAAGCATGTATTACAGCTATAAAGAAAGTGGACATCTCGATTCTTCTGTTAATTCTTAATGTCATAAGAGGGATGCGACCTGTCTGGGGTGTATGCCTGCCTTCCACCCAAAAGAGAGCTGGGATAGGCTCCAGCAGATCCCCGTGACCCTGGTTAAAGGAATAAGCAGGTATAGAAAATGGATGGATGGATGGATGAATAAGAGGGATGCATATAATGTCAGCTGCCCTTCTTCCCCTTCTCCTTTCGGCTGCTCCCTTCAGGGGTCGCCACAGCGAATCATCTGCCTCCATTTAACCCTCTCCTCTGTAACCTCCTCACCCACACCAACTATCCTCATGTCCTCCTTCACTACATCCAAGAACCTCTTCTTTGGTCTTCCTCTAGGCCTCCTTCCTGGCAGCTCTAACCTCAGCATCCTTTTACCAGTGTCTTCACTGTCCCTCCTCTGAACATGTCCAAACCATCTCAGTCTGGCTTCCCTGGCTTTTTCTCCAAAACATCTAACATGAGCTGTCCCTCTGATGTCCTCATTCCTGATCCTATCCATCCTCGTCACTCCCAGAGAGAACCTCAACATCTTCAGCTCTGCTACCTCCAGCTCTGCCTCCTGTCTTTTTCTCAGTGCTACTGTCTCTAAACCATACCCGGAACATGAAGACACTGGATTGTGCCCCCCTGTGGTTGCATTATAATGCCAGCTGCCCACATAGCCTAATTTCCCTCTTTAGATCCAGAATATTGTCCATATGCCTCCCTATAACTATGCAGTGATTCTCAGGCCCTATTTACATCAGTGAGCCACAACATTAGAACCGCCTTTATTACAACATCATCTGTCAAGTGGTGGGATAGGATATATAAAGCAGCAAGTTAACAGTCAATTCTTAAAGTTGATGTGTTGGAAGCAGGAAAGATGTGCAACTTAAGGATCTGATTGATTGGTGACTTTAAGATTAGGCCTTGGTTTAAGAGATTGTTCTCAAGACCACTTTCTGAAGGCCTTGGTCTCATCTCAGGATAAAGCTGTTTTACTCGGTCTTCTCTCAGTCTCAGACACCGCAGACTCTGAATTTCATTTCAAGACCAGTCACAGCTGTTGAGAAATCACCATCCTACTGTGATAAGTCAAAATGTCCTACTTCAAATGCAACTGAGAGAAGATGTCAGGCAAATCTTCAGTAATAAAATTAAGCTACTCATCCTACTCATCAAAGTTTTGCTAAATTGATACCGACCACATCGAAAAATCAGAATCATTGCTAGTAAATAAAAGTTACCTGGCTGAAATTTCAGCTAGCTGAATATCATGTGACTTATCAGAGAGATGTAAAACATCTGCATGTTCAATGCACTGTTCATGTCAGTCTCATACACATGTGGTGTATACAGCATGTAATAATTATAAAGCTTGAAGACATGCTTCTGTTTCTTACATAGTTTGCACCTAAACTATAAAATCATTCTACTCTTATTGGCTAAATCACTTTCAGAATACGGATGTCCTCTAATTGTTACTTTTTAGTCTCACTGTTAGGTTCTGAAATTGTCATAATGCTGCTAAGAGCAAATTTCCTCTCAGAGAGATCATTAAAGTTTTAGAGGATCTTAATTTTATTTGCAATGAATGAACAACACATAAATGCAGTGTCAAGAGCACATTCAGGGAGCAGCAGCACAGAGGTTACTACTGAATATTTAAAGGTGTTGTAGGCAGGCAGCAAATGTACCCCACTTCTGAAAATCTTTTTAAGGTTTGAAAATGATAATTTAATTTCTGATGGAATATTTCCATTGGTTTCTTTAATGGGACCAAACAAACTTCTGGGAGAAACATCAACATGGAGACTAGCCTACAGGTCACTGTGCTTGTTAATATTCATGAATTTATACATCCCTTCCATAGGTACAATAAACATCTTTTGTGTTCCAAAAAACCATTGACCCCAGTGTCAGACGTCAGGCAGTGTTGCAGTATAGGCTTTTCAAGAAAGTGACCAATATGGACATTAGACAGTTTTTAAAGAACACAGTACCATCCAATGTTGTTTTAGGTTGGTAATTTGATTTTACAGCTGAGTTGGGATACAATGAATCTGATTCATCACCACTTCCAAAATGCAAAAATCTGATATCCTCCTATAAACCCTCTACAGCTAGCCAAGGTCTTTCACTGCTGTGATATTTAGATATGTTGAACATGTTAAAGATTAGTCTCACATTTTGTTAATTTCAATACATCCATTAGTAACCATAAAGTTCACCAGAGGTCAGTATTTAAATGGTTATTTTTTCAAGAATTTCTTCGAGGGGAGCATGGCCACAGACTCCCCTAGCATTACTGGGCTAAGCCCCAGATGTTCACAATGTCTAGCTCCGCCCCTAGGTGAGGGTAAAGGATTTATGTCCATGAAATGTATGGTTCAAACTTATATTTAACAAGCAGCCGGATCCACCGCTGATACTAGAAATGTATCACAATACTTTGCCGTTAAAAGTGGTATACCTCGTTTTAAACAAACTTTTGAACTGTTAACTTACCAATTGGACTAACATAATTCTCTCCTGTTGTTTTATGGCCTATAACATTCTCCACAGCACTGATATTGTCAAAATAGTTCCATGTTCTCGCATCTGTAATTCCAATACTTTTCCTGATGGCGTAGTTTTTTCTGTAGTATCGTTTCAGTAGAGATATTAAGATACTTAGGCAGGTATTGTCTTTTTGGTATTGTGACAACACTAGTTACAGGTATTTATAATAGTAGGTACATGTATTTAGTCATGGGCTTTTGAAGGGAAAGCAGAAACTCTACTGATTTTTTTTTTTTTTTTTGTGAATTTGAATTTGAATATGAATATGCATGCAGTATGCCATGAACAGAAATCAGGTTCCTGAGAAGGATTAGCATTCTAATGGGGCACCTTTGGCTTAGTTTCCACATACTGTAGATACTGGTCCAAAAACTTTTTTTCCAGCCTCAGTTATTACACAAGGACCAGCTTGAAGAGATGTAACAATTCAATATTTCAGTAGGAATAGTCTGGGGCACCGTCTTGGTATACATACATGGTATAAGCTCATGTTTAGTTCCAGTGGAATTGCCTCTTGTGCAACACTCAAGACAAGTGATATTTTTAGCTTCACTAACAATGGGAGTCTGAGAATAGTACAATTACTTCTATGGTGTTGTCTTGGTCAGGCTTGGTGTGTATGTTCTACATGTCATTTATTTGATGAAAACACCAAATGCTGCACACTTCTTTCTTATAGACAGTAATTTGTATTGTCTTCCATCTTTTCAATTTCCTAATATCTGACATATTTGCTCTCTTTCTTATGTTGGATATAAAATTAACACTCCAAGCACTTGTCCTCCTCTCTTTCCAGCTGCGATCGAGGCCTGCTTGGGTCACCTGCTAAAGAGACGGGCAGCTGGCTTTCTCCGCAGCGACAAAATTGCCGCCCTCTTCACCAAAGTCGGCAAAGTCTATGACACAGCTGGCGAGGTCTGCCGCAAAGTGCAAGAGCAGCTACAGCAACAGGCTGATCTCAACAGGTTGGTCTTGCCGATCTCCACACACCTCACATGTTTGTTTCTCCTTTTAGCTTTACTGAATTCATATAAAACTAGCCTGTGTGCAACAGACAATGAGAGCTCACTGCAGTACATGATGTTTAACACACAGCTTTGATTTCATGTTAAAGTTTCAGTCCATCATTTTATGTCTGGAGCATTCCCACAAGACGCCATACCTGACACCACAATCAGAAATTAATTTGTGCAAATTGAGTGTATCTGCCATCTTAATTAGAGAGGAAGAGGAAGAGACACTCTTCTCCATTACTGTGATGGAAGATAATAAGACTTTGAGTGTAGCTTTAATTATTCATCAAAACATGAACTAATTAACGTTGATCAGAAAAAAATATCTATATTATCAGAAGTGATTTTTATACAGCGTATATAAGGATCCTCTACAATCTAGTAAAGTCTCCAGTACATCCAACATTTCAAGCCTTTCCACCTACGGAAATTTAACAACCAATAACTTTTCAGAACCTGTAAGAACTTGGCTCCAGGTTAGGCCTTTTTTTCCACTGTGTTTTACAGCCAGAGCATTTCAAATGTGAGGCATTCTTTAAAAGGCAACACCATATGTTTAATTTTATGTATTGCTTGATAGCTAGTGTGGTCTATACAGCTCAGTTGCAAGACAAAAATAAAATAAGTGGAACTAATAAAGATTTCCTTTTACATTTACATGCTGTAACTTTTAAATGTCAGTACCATTTAATTAATGGAAGTGCCTAACACACAGTAGGGGGTTGACAGAATGAAGTAAAAATGTAGCACACCAAACTGATTCCAGACAAGCTCTAATCTTAAAGCCAGATGAGTCCTGCAGAGAGGTTGCAGCCTTGAAGAACAAACCAACAGATGCAGGTCCCACTCTCTGATTCTTACCATCAGAAATGAGTAAGATATAATAAAGAAATCAAAAGGAGAACCTTTTTATTTTTTTAAGAAAATATATACATTGTCATTATTTATTTGTGCTATCCCACCACAAAGTGGAAAAAAGTTCAGTGTAGGAAATATTCATTCTTAAATGCCAATGGTACTTGAGAACTGCTGTAAAGTGTGATAGAACATTTAACATACTTCCTACATATTTCAGCAAAACACACGTTAGGTATTCTGAATCAGAGCATCACACATTTCATTTGCATTCCTTGCACACACAGTTTACATTTTTGATTGCTGTGTCCGACTGCAAATCAGCTGTTCCTTCCAGAGAGAATCCTGATCAGTACTGAAATTTTCAAGAACTCACAAACTACGACAGGAGTGCAGAGGGTTTACAACAGCAACAAGTATGACAATGGCGACAGCTTAAGTAACTGTAGTGAAAAAGGCTCTGTGAAAATTGTAGCACTATTTACATCTTTTACATCAACGACCATAAACACACTATTAATGTAACTACATACCCATACATTAACCTAAAATGCACAGTTGAGATTGATTCATGGAGCCTCTGCTGACTTAATGGAGTTACAAATTAAAAAGTGACTTCAGATGTTTTTGTATGCTAACATTAGTGTATGGCAACAAACAATGATCTTCAGGGCATTTTGAGGAGACATTGGAGAGGGGAGAGAAGATGCTGAGACTCAAAATAACAATGTTCTCAACATAACCACTCAGTTATTGGGGATGTCCTTTTGGCAGCCAACAGCTTTAACTTTATTCTCCGTCTTTCAAACTATGGTGTCAAATCCAAAATGTTTTCACACATTTGTGTGCAGCTCAGCACAATTGTACTTTTCCCAACATTTTCTCGCAACGAAAAATCTATTTTGAAATCAGATTTGTATGTGTGCGTGTGTGCGTGCATGGGTGGGTGGGTGTGTGCGCACAACACCACCCTCATAGTATAGTGTATTTCCACTTATTATATATCTTTCAATATGAAGAGATTTTGAAATCCTCAAATTTTGATTGAAAATTGAATTAAGACATTTTTAGTGGGCCTTATCATTATGTCCATGTAAAACACACAGTTGCAGATGCTCTCCATCACAAGCAGACACAATCTGTGGTCAGTTTAGTGTTTGCTAAAGCTGAGCATTCTGTGTACACACCATGATAAGTCTCAGGCCTTTGTGTGTGTGTGTGTGTGTGTGTGTGTGTGCGTGTGTGTGTGTGTGTGTGTGTACACACAGAGTATGATAGACTGCTTTGTCTGCAGGCACTTAGGTACTGGCCAAGCTGTTTGCAAGCCCATTAATTGTCCATTAGCCTGAATCACATGGCTACCATATATCTTGTCCAGGGCTGCACAAAGAGGTTTACAAATGGAAGAGACAACGCTTTAGGCTGTGAGAATGCACATACACTGTACACACAAAGACCATGTCTTTATAAATGATGCACAACCAATAAAACACACATAATGTGTAAGAAGTTATTATTGCAACAGTGCTGCATTATGTGATGTAAATCAGCAATGTTAAACCTGTTTGCATTCGCTGGGTACACAGCTCTCCATCTTTATCAGTGGGCATCTTGTTCATCTGTCACATCTCATTGGCCTTTATTTCCCCAGACAAACCACACACAGCATTAAAGATTATTACTGTGTATGGTTCTGGTTTGCACAAGTCACACCCCTCCACCAGAATGCATACATGCATTCATGCACACAAAAAATGCACACATACACACACTGCCATGTCCCCATCCTCCCCCGTCTCCCTGTCATTCTACCTTAGGGCTCCATCTCTCATTTACCCTAGTTGCCATGGCAATGTGGTTTGCACCACTGGCAGCAAAGACGGCAGAGAGCATGATGGGAGAGAGAAAGAGAGAATGTGAGCAGACATCAACAGTGGAATAAAGAGTTACTCTCATGAAGTAAATGGTACAGCAGATTAGGACTGGACATGTGCATTTGTGTCAGCAACATAGCACCCCTGTTCCTCTCTTTCATCCCTAAACACAGGGCAAAGAGCAAGACTAGTGTGTCATCTCCATTCATGTTCTTCAGTTGAAGCAGCAGACCTGCTGTGGTGACTCTCATACGAATTAAAAGATCATTTCTCTTTATTGCAATTGGGGGCCTATTTTTTATAGTTTTGATCCTTAGGTCTGTATAATGCAATCATAGCATGTTAGTTAACAAGTCTTTCTGTGTGTTTTGCATATGTTTTGCTCATTGTTCAAGTAAAAAACTATATTCTGTGATTTTGTTTATAGTACTTAAATACACACACACTGCCTTTTCTTGAATGTAGTGTACATCTGCCATTGTATCTGTTAAAACCTTTGAAAATGAGAGTGGATACTCCATCTGTACTGATGGAACAAATCCTTAAGCCAACAAATGTAAATCACATCATTCAAAACCAAAGGTCTAATAAATCACCCTGACATATTCTTTTTATATTTATTAATCAGCTAAAAAAGCAGTTTCATTGTAATCAATTCTGGTACCTACATGGTGACATTTGTTGACATTTTAAATTTGTGAAAAACAATGAATGAGGGAATTTACACATGTTATCAAACCTTCCAGTATGGCCTATCAGAACAAAAACAAATATACAAATATAAATATACAAATAAATACAAATATAAAATGGATTAAGCGTGTAGAGTGAAAAGCAGCTATAATGTTCCTCTTGGTTAGGAACTTTTTTTTTTTTTTAGAGACGATTTTGTTAAGCTTCGGAACAAGAGTTACTTAATTAGGTTGAGAAAAAGATTGTGGCTTGAGTAAAAATGGGTTTAAACAAAATGTTTCACCCTGGAAATGGACACACTGGAATTAAACACAGTATTAATTACATGCTTTTGGTCTGGAGAAACATTTTCATAGTTCGTAGAACTTTTGGAGGAAGTTTGAATGTTTGTTTGAACGTACACGTTACAGAAGAATTATGGTTCTTAGAACGTCATGTTGAGGAATGTTTTTAGCACCTATTTCAGGGCAGGTTTTCCAGTTGGTCAGTCTGTATCTGGAAGTCCCTCAGGATCATAGGTTGGTCAGTCTCAACCACCTTCAGGGTGTTTCCCACTTTGCTCTTGGGCCTTCCAGCCCATAATTGGCATAAATGTTACTGTTTCCTATGCTGGTCACTTGGTTGTGGTGTTCCATGTATGCCCTGCCTGCTAGCATCTTACATCCTGCTGTTATGTGCTGGATTATCTCAGCCTGGGTCTTGCCTGGTGTGGAAGACCTCATCCTTTATTGATCTTGTACTGCCTGTTCCTGTGTTGCCATGATTAGTGGCTCTGTGCTGTCCTTCAGTTCCTCAGTGCATCGTGAGGAGTTTCCCTGTCTTGATGTCAGTGGCCTCCACCTGACCCAGTGCCCTTTTCATTGTTTCCATTTGCTTGGGGAATTCCAAGGTACTTGTGTCCTCAACATCTATGTTGCCTTCTGATAGTACAAGTTCTGACTACCTTCCCTCTTCTTTTTACTATCCGACCAGACTTAGCCAATCTGGAAGACATTCCAGTATCGTTGCTGTAGATCCTAGAGGTATGGATCAGTGAGTCAGTGTCATTCCTGGCGTACAACTTGATGTCATCCATATAGAGGAGGTGGCTGGTGGCTTCTTACCACCAACACGTCTTCATTCAGTAGTTGGTATCAGTAACCACTTTTGGTAATGATCTCCATCCACATTCCCAGTTCTTGATGAAGGTTCTTAGAGTCCTGTTGATGTTGTACAGTTTCAAACTCCTGTGACTCCTGTGAAACCTGTGACTCAATGTGTGCAGCATTGAGTCACAGGCTTCCTTGTAGTCAATCCAGGTGTTGTGCAGGTTAGTCTGTCTAGTCTTGCAGTCTTGGCTAACTGCTTAGCTCCTCTGGTGTTCCTTCAGGATTTGGACTGTTCGAACTTCGTTTACTTTTCACTAGCAGCTAGGCATTCATGACATGAGGTTTGCTTCACTGGCCAGTAGGTGTGGATCATATCGGGCCTGTTGCTGTCCAGTTCTTTATGTTTGAGACTCTTTCTCTGATGTCAGCTTTAACAAACAACTTGTTTTCTAAGAGTCGCTGGAGCACGTCTGGCGTGACAGATATGATCATCTTTATTCTGGGAAAAAACAAGTATGTCATCCAGATAAAGACAAAATGGTTAATATAATCCCAGGAATAATCCTGCAGCACATTGTTGATTAAAACTTGAAATATTGCAGGAGCGTTGGTGAGGCTGAAAGCTATGACAAGATATGTCACTTTGGGGAAGCTGCTGGAGTTCTTCTGTAGATTCAGGCTATCCCATTGTCTTCTGTCTCATCATGTGACATGACTCCACACTGCTGAGATCATGGCTCTTTGGGGGTCGGACCATCTGCTGCAGGATTCCTAATAATGTCATTCTTATAACTTGTCATCAGTGTTGAAAAGACGGTATAAAGATGTTATACATAGTACAAGAAATAAAGCAACGTGTCCAACTCAAACTTGAACAAAAGTTCTTTATTAAGTATGTCATGTCAAAAGAACACTGCGATACATTGCATGTTTAATTTAGAAAAGGAATTGACTCCTCATTTTTGAATTCTGTCTTATTGTTAACATCATACTCCTTCCAGGCTTCTGGAGTGCTGTCACTACAAACACACACACACACACACACACACACACACAAACTTATTTAAAATGGTAGGGGACTGCCAAAATCGTGACTTCACCAACACACACACTGGAGGGATTTCTAACATCGTGACTGGCAGCCAAGCCCCCCTCAGAATAGACACACAAGGACCCACTCATTAGCTTGTTGAAGTGGGTGTGTGTGAGTGGTTTTGTCTAATTGCTGTAGAAGTGCCAGAGATCAAACTCTGTCTGGGATGAAAGTGCTCCTATCTTAGCCTGACATCATACATCTGCCTCCATATTCACTGAGCTGATTTCTCGGTAAAATCGTTTCTTGGACCTAACATGGAACATATTTATTAAAACCCAACAAGTAATTAGCTATTACAAATGCTGATGGGTTGTAATGAGGACAGCATGGTAGAGAACTGTCACCTCACAGCGTGAAGGTTCTGGGTTTGAACCTGCAACTGAGCAGGCCAGTTTCACGTCAGTGCTGTATTTTGGATGCTCTACCCATGGCTGTGTGGATTCTCTCTAGGTACTTCCAGTGTTTGTTTGTCTGCCCTACAATAGGCTGTCTGTCTCTCCAGCATGTACCTCACCTATCAACTATGTCAGCTGGGTTAGGCTCCAGTGCCCCTACTGGACAATAAGAGGTATAGATGGATTGATAGTCTTGAAATGAACAACTATGTAGTGGTGTAACGTGGTAAATGCTGCCTCCACATGGTCAAAGACACATTTTGTTTTTGTTTATTTTCCTTTTACATATTTTGCCTAATTTACATAACCTGACAATGTCAGAAAAATGACAGTTCTGTCATTGTGCATTTTGCGAATCCAACTACTGTAAACTATTATTAATACTAAATACATGTATTATTAATACTAAATACATGTACTATTAATTCCTGTCTGTGTTTTTTATGTTACATCATAAGTCATAGGTGTTCATCTTGCAGGGCATTATTAGCCAATACATTGTACAAATAAAATATATCTAAATATATTTGATAAATTTAAATCAAAATCAAAAAGTGGCATTTTCTAAAGTTTACAATATTACAATTTTACTGATTTCCGATTTGCTATAAGTTGAACCTCAAAAAATTACAGGTCCTAGGTGAATTCTCTCATTTCTGTTATAATATGTGGATATTGTATAATGTCAACTGACAAGAAATTGCAATACAAGAACTCAAATGTTTAAGGTAGTTTATACACAAAGTTGCCACTACATGGTTTGTCCAACCATAGGTATCCCTCTGAGCCTTTGGCTTTTGGTGTCTACTAAGCCACATGGCAAGTCGCAAAATTAGAACAGAATCTGGGTTAGAGTCATTTGAAAAATTTGCGCACATAAAAATTTTTATCTGTGCCAGATTCAAAAATACTATGTCCTCCATGCTGTAGATACAAACACTCGCCAGTAGTAATAATTATTAATGGTCTTGATCTATGCTTTGTGCCCTGTAGGAGAACTCAGAGTGTGGGACACGAACCCCTGAGGAGACAGGGCTCCTCCACCACCAGCCGGCCCCCTCAGCCCCTCTCTGCCCAGGCCATTAAACACATCTGGGTCCGTACAGCTCTCTTTGAAAAAGTTCTGGACAAGATAGTGCAGTACATCGTGGACAACGCCAGGTGATTTGCTTGATTCTTTGCTCCCCAGATCTGAACTTTCAGCACTCTAATGCAGGCTTTGTTATGGCTGAATGATGAACAGTCCCCTGAATTCCCTATTTATGTGTGCCTTTCCTCCTTTCCTTTCCAGAGTATATCATATATACTCATTCTCAACCAAGCACCAATCTCTGACCCTCAACCTGTAACACAAAGCAGTTTTAGCTTTGTCTGTCTCTCGTTGGGTTACCTGGCTTCACTAAGCCTAAAATCAATAAAGCTCCTCATAAATGAAAGACAGCTCCACCTACACTCTGAGCCACATGTTGAAACACCACGCAACTGCCCAGGAAACATTTAATAGCCAAGTGTCCAAAATACTTTGGGACCCCTGGACATTGGGCGCTGTGTGTCAAAGGGCTATATCTTTCTATCTTACTTGACACAGACTTTTTACATACAGTATTCCTTTTTTATATCATATTGAATGTGCTAAAGCATAGAGCCTGATGATACACAGGGTTGATTTTAACCTGCCACTTACAGCTCAGGAGGACTTTTCGTTTGGAAATGATCACATTTAATAATGTTTTCCTCCAATTCACATTTCTCTGTGTGTGCATCACTGCAGTAAATACTATGAGAGGGAAGCTCTGATGCATGACTCAGTCTTCGGGCCCATCTTGGCAGCCTTACTCGGTAAGTATATTACACTGTGCTTGAAGTGGCAAAATTTCCTAAAATTACCAGAGGCCACTAACAAAAGGTGCAAAATACAGAATCCTGAACAAATGGCCATACAGTCATATAAAATTGACTACAAATTACAGTAGTTCAATAAAGCAACTTTCAGAAGTATCTGTTACCTCCACTGACAGTGTGGCAGCAGGTGGTGAAAGCAGACAGCATAATGGGACAGAGAACCCAGACACAAAGTTTAATAATTCAAGAAACAGGGCCACACAGGCAGTCAGGCAGGATCAGGAAACAAACTGTTTAGTAGAGTTACCCAAAGAGGGGTTGAACAGTTGGACAGCTGAGGGAAAATTAACACTATAAACAGTAGACAGTGTGACTAGAAAGGAAGCATGGTGCAGCTGATAAGAAGCTAGTGAGAATGGATGAATGTATCATCAACAGGTTGAAATGCATCACATTATAATTCTTGATGTGTTTTAAAATAGTGGCATTTATTTTCCCACCGAATTCTGAATACTATGCTACTCAAGTCTGATATATCATCTTCCTTTATACCGTTAAGCTCCATTGAATTCAGAAAAATCACTGTCGCTGTTCACAGTATTATGAATACACAATTGTTTTGACTGAGTCCCGCACACACTCAACTACAGTGACCATGTGTTTTAGGAAATTTCAGTCTTCTTTAAAAATGAAACTGTATATTTGTGATGTGTTCATATCTTTATGTTATCAACCAACCAAATCAGTGTCTCAGAAAAGGTGGGAAAATATTGTAATATTATTTTGGTCTTTAAATTTAATTACAGTAGTTGCCAATTAGAAAAATAGAAACAACCTCAGGGGTGTATTCCAGAGACGAGGTTTAACAAGCTCTGAATTTAACCCTGAACTCCGAGATGATTAACCTCTGGAAGGAAAACTGAGTTTTTGGTTCCAGAACAGCTGAGCAGAGTTAGTTCAACAAACTCTCAGTTGATTAACTCTGAGTTAACCACGTGCACAAGGACTATAAAAAAACATCATCAATGGAGCTCATTCACCATGGCAATGGAGAAAGCATTCCTCACCCAAGTTGAATCACAAATTCTTATGCGCATTTATGCAAAATATGAGCACATTTCTCAAAAGAAAAGCTACACAGCTGCAGTGACAAAGGAGAAGGAACTGGCGTGGGAGAAAACTGTTACTTGAGTCAATGCATAACTTTGAAAAACACTGTTCCATTATGCATAGTCCTTTCATTTAACACTTAGCACACTTTGTTTCTTTTAACAGTAGGCTACAGATGAAAAAGTGGTAGGATGTGTGGGATTTTGTATTCATCAATCTAATGGGTCAAAAGTGCAGCTGGCAGGAGCTCAAAAAGACATATAACACCAAACAAACATGCATGACATACTGTATAGGCTCATCATTATAACCTTATTTGGCTTAAGTACATTTGACACATTGAAGAAATTAAACATTATTCATTGGTTATATTTGAACATGCAGTGGCTGTCATATTACACAATGCAGTTTCAACACATAAGCCTGTGTTTCACCTGCGGATCATCAATCCCCCTAAATATTATTTCAGCTTCAATGTAATTTCAACTTTATTCTCGACAATAAAATAAAAAATGAATTCCTTGTGGCTCTAATAGTCTTATCTTTAGATTTCACAGGAGATGATGTGATTAATAAAATGACAGTTGTTCTAACAAGCCTGTCCACACAGTGTAAGTGTAATAAAGGACTATACAGCCTATAGATTATATTTAGAACTGAGCACAAATCCACACTGTACATGTAAGGAGAGATCACTGTCCCTACACTGGGTGATTGATCATAAGAGCAATCACGACAGTAAATATAAATTAAAATCTAGCGAATAGTAAGCGTGTGCTGTGTTTTCAGTGGGGCCTTGTGCTCTGGAGTACACTAAGCTGAAGACATCGGATCACTTTTGGACTGACCCCTCAGCCAATGAACTTGTTCAGCGCCACCGTATCCATGGGGCCCACCGGGGTCAGGACACTGCAGCTGGCCGCCGGCCTGCTCTGGGGGTAAGTGTGGAGGCCTGTTGCTTCAATCTTCAGAAGGCCCTGCTGTTTGGTGGTGGATAGGAATGATCACTAAAGATGTGTGAGTAGTTGTAAAACTTGTTAGTTGTATGAATTTGCTATATTTTTTTGTTTCTAGATCCGCAAGAGGCAGTCCAGTGGCAGCATGTCAGAGGACAAGTTTGCTGCATCAGCGAGGGAGTATGTGG
Organism: Mastacembelus armatus; assembly: GCF_900324485.2. Classification (NCBI taxonomy): domain Eukaryota; kingdom Metazoa; phylum Chordata; class Actinopteri; order Synbranchiformes; family Mastacembelidae; genus Mastacembelus; species Mastacembelus armatus. The sequence goes on from NC_046645.1 coordinate 16,359,764, forward strand.
AGTCTCTTCATCAAAACTCCAGAACGCATCTTCTCTATGGCAAAAACAACGTCCTTGTACAACCGGTACAATAACACACTCTGTAATCATAAAACAGCTATGTCCCAGAGGTCTAACATGAACGAACACTCAAAGCTAAACAACTCTTACTGCGGTTTGTGGCAGGTTCAGCAAATGAGACAGCTGATGATAAAAAGTTTTCACAAGAATTACTGTTTTCACTATATTTTATGAAGTTTCAGAGGTGGTTTGTTTGAATATAATACAAAAATAGAATGGGCATTTACTTCATGTGCTACATGCCATAAAATTTGTAAAATGGTGTAATATTCAATCCCACTCCTGACAGAGATTCCTGATGCATGGCATGCTCTGCACTTGGCAGCTGTCTTCAATGGTCTTAATGAACTCAGTTCTTTCCATCTCTTATATAGTTTTTATGAACCAAAGCCATTAAGAATGATATCTAGTGTCCCATGGAACCTGGGTGATCTACAGTGGGTACGGAAAGTATTCAGACCCCTTTAAAATTTTCACTCTTTGTGTCATTGCAGCCATTTGCCAAAATCAAAAAAGTTCATTTTATTTCTCATTAATGTACACTCAGCACCCCATCTTGACAGAAAAAAACAGAAATGTAGAAATTTTTGCAAATTTATTAAAAAAGAAAAACTGAAATATCACATGGTCACAAGTATTCAGACCCTGTGCTCAGTATTGAGTAGAAGCACCCTTTTGAGCTAGTACAGCCATGAGTCTTCTTGGGAATGATGCAACAAGTGTTTCACACCTGGATTTGGGGATCCTCTGCCATTCTTCCTTGCAGATCCTCTCCAGTTCTGTCAGGTTGGATGGTGAACGTTGGTGGACAGCCATTTTCAGGTCTCTCCAGAGATGCTCAATTGGGTTTAGGTCAGGGCTCTGGCTGGGCCAGTCAAGAACGGTCACAGAGTTGTTCCGAAGCCACTCCTTTGTTATTTTAGCTGTGTGCTTAGGGTCATTGTCCTGTTGAAAGATGAACCTTCGGCCCAGTCTGAGGTCCTGAGCACTCGAAGAGGTTTTCTTCCAGGATATCTCTGTACTTGGCCGCATTCATCTTTCCTTCAATTGCAACCAGTCGTCCTGTCCCTGCAGCTGAAAAACACCCCCACAACATGATGCTCCCACCACCATGTTTCAATGTAGGGATTGTACTGGGCAGGTGATGAGCAGTGCCTGGTTTTCTCCACACATACCGCTTAGAATTAATGCCAAAAAGTTCAATCTTGGTCTCATCAGACCAGAGAATCTTATTTCTCATAGTCTGGGAGTCCTTCATGTGTTTTTTGGCAAACTCTATGCAGGCTTTCATGTGTCTTGCACTGAGGAGAGGCTTCCGTCGGGCCACTCTGCCATAAAGCCCCGACTGGTGGAGGGCTGTAGTGATAGTTGACTTTGTGGAACTTTCTCCCATCTCCCTACTGCATCTCTGGAGCTCAGCCACAGTGATCTTTGGGTTCTTCTTTACCTCTCTCACCAAGGCTCTTCTCCCACGATTGCTCAGTTTGGCTGGACGGCCAGGTCTAGGAAGAGTTCTGGTCGTCCCAAACTTTTTCCATTTGAGGATTATGGAGGCCACTGTGCTCTTAGGAACCTTGAATGCTGCAGAAATTATATTGTAACCTTGGCCAGATCTGTGCCTTGCCACAATTCTGTCTCTGAGCTCCTTGGGCAGTTCCTTTGACCTCATGATTCTCATTTGCTCTGACATGCACTGTGAGCTGTAAGGTCTTATATATACAGGTGTGTGCCTTTCCTAATCAAGTCCAATCAGTTTAATTAAACACAGCTGGACTCCAATGAAGGAGCAGAACCATCTCAAGGAGGATCAGAAGAAATGGACAGCATGTGAGTTAAATATGAGTGTTACTGCAAAGGGTCTGAATACTTATGACCATGTGATATTTCAGTTTTTCTTTTTTAATAAATTTGCAAAAATTTCTACATTTCTGTTTTTTTCTGTCAAGATGGGGTGCTGAGGGTACATTAATGAGAAATAAAATGAACTTTTTTGATTTTGGCAAACGGCTGCAATGACACAAAGAGTGAAAAATTTAAAGGGGTCTGAATACTTTCCGTACCCACTGTATAAACTTATGAAATGTTCTGTGAATTGTCCAACAGAAACACTTGTGTGTTGCACTTGATCACTAAGAGTTGCCAGAGCATAAGCTTGCCATTGAACTGAATTCCTTTAGACATGATATCAGTGTTGCATTGTGTTTCTAACACCTGGCTCTCCAGCTTATATGTGAATCTTGCCCTAAACTTATTTACTGGAAATGTCATCCGGATGTAGCAGGTCTTAAATTTGGGGCACCAGATCCTTTGATGGCGGATCAACCAGTCAATTAATAAGTAATACAGGTAATCAGTCTACAATCTGAATGGGAGTTCCCCAATTCAGTGACTTCAGTGACTGATTTACTGTGTGAAATAACATTAATGATGCCAGTCACAAAAAAAGATAAATGGTGCAGGGACTCTAAATTCAGTTTCTGTTTGCAGTAGTTGAAAATTTACATTTTGTGTTAGAGTCTGAGGCCTAAACACAGTTTTGGAGGACGCTGTAAGTAGTTAACTATGGAGAACAACTGAGATTACTGTGAGATTACCAGCACAGCCACAGGTTATTTTCTTGTCCTCGGGCTTACTGAGGCTCCGTTCGTTCCATTCTGGGCTGGTCAGACTGCAGTCTACCGGCGAGTTTCCAGGAGAGACGTAGTCCTCGGCTGCAGGCCTGGAGTCCGTTTCGTCGCCTTTCCTCGCTCTCTGTTTGGCCACTGCAATGTCGTCCCATGGAGTTTGGTTGAGGTGAGCTGTTTGTTGCACCCCTGCCACATGTAGGGAGGATGTCTTTGGGTCTCTCCTCTGAGTGGGCAGTAAAAGCAGTCTCTACTTCATCTTCTCCTCAGAGAGAGAGGGGGTCTTGAGGAGTCTGCAGATCTCTGGAAGTCTGCAAAGCTCTCTCTGAATCTGTCTGGAACTCTGTACAGCACTCTGTTCAGTGTTCCCTTCAGCATTCGGTTCTGGAATTCTGTTCAGCCATTCTGTTCTCTTCAAGGTCTGTTTTTTTATCAAATGGAGTCTTGACAGCTGTACCACTTCCTGTTGTTTACCTTGGTAGGTCACTAAACGTTTTAGGGCAATAAATTGCCTGAAAGGAGACAAGTCGTGCAATGTGAACATAATTCTGCTGCCTTGCCCTGGTTTCTGACAAATTACCTGGATGTTTTGCACATACAACAATTTCTGTGTTCTTGGGCCTACAGTAGTGTTGAGATGGCGGACTTCCTGTTGCCTCCCCCGTGCTCATGGAAGATCTAAAATATAGTATAATATAGGGCTGGGCGATATGGGCATAAAAAAAATCCCAGGTTTCCCTGTGCTCTTCTGGACAGAGATCTCAGATGTTGTGCCTGGGATCTGAAAGAGCCACTCTCCCAGTTTCGTGGTCACAGCTCCGAGTGTTCCTTATGTGTGATGTTACTATCACTTGGGATTTCTATATCTATCACTACAGCCTTGTTCTCCTGTTTGTCAACCACTACTATGTCTGGTCAGTTAACAATCACCAGTTTGTCAGTGTGTATTTGGAAGTCCCACAGGCTAACCAGCTCCAGGAGCATTTCCCATATTGATCTTGGGACTTCCAGCCCATAATTGGCACAAATGTTACTGTTTACTATGCTGGCCACTTGGTTGTGGTGTTCCATGTATGCCCTGCCTACTAGCATCTTGCATCCTGCTGTTATTTGCTGGATTGTCTCAGAGGTCTCTCTGCACAGCCTGCATGTGGGTCCTGCCTGTTGGGGTAGACCCCAGCCTCTATTGATCTTGTAATTAGAGCTTGTTCCTGTTCCATGATTGGTGCCTCTGTACTGTCTTTCAGTCCTGCTTTGTCCACCCACTGGTAGGATTTTTTCGATATCAGTGGTTTATCCTTCTATAATGGTTCTTGCTTTTCTTTTTCCATCTCCTGGGGTTTCTCCTGCCTGAGGTATTCACTAAGCATATCATCACTTGGGACCATCTTCCTGATGTACTCATAGATCTTAGATGTTTCATCTTTGATAATGCTTCTGAACCTCACTAGTCCTCAACCTCCTTCCTTGCACTTAGTGTAGAGTCTCAGGATACTGAATATGGGGTAAAACCCTCTGTGCACTGTGAAGAGCTTCCTTGTTTTGATGTCCTCCTTTGGCCAGGTAATTATAACAGCAGGGTATCTGATGACCAGCAGAGTGTAGGTGTTAATAGTTTGGACCTTGTTCTTCCCATTCAGCTTCACAGGACTTGTCTTAGTCAAAGTCTGTGCTGGCAATGCAACAGAGGAAATTCAGAAAGATTTAGATAGCCCAAAACAAAAATTTTCACTAGAATGTCATGTAGAAGTGATCGTGCTATAGCAACCATCAGCCGGTTTATGTTACTTCAATGTTCCTACTATAAATGCAAACAAAAAAAGGCCCCTATGGTCTGTAGTTCTCGGGTCTGTTCCTTAAACCCCGGTCCCAGGCGTGGACTGAAAACTGTATTTGGGCTGTATTTCCAGATGTATTACCAAAGATCGCCGGACAAATTTGAATAAAGTCCGACAAACTATATATCATATGAAAGCAGAGAGTCACGATTCAAATGGTATAAAGCAATTTAGGATTTAATTATCACAGTGACCACAGTTTCCTAATATTTAACAAGAGTACAAACGCTTCTTACCTTTGTTTTACGGTGGATTTCACCATTTTTTCACTACAAACAGATGGTAGTTCTACATTCATCAGGCTTCTGTGAATCACATGAGCTCTCAATCAAACTTGTTTGTTACGTTTTACAGCGTAAGTCAATACGAAAACCAATGGGAGTCACGACTCAGAGCAAAACCCAGTTGGGGAGAGAACAAATTCTAATGATAAAAAAGGTCACTATGGTCTGTAGTTCTTGGGTCTGTTCGTTAATGGGGTGGCTCTTAGCCAAGCCAAGCTAACTTAATTTATGAAGCACTTTAAAGAACAGCAATTGCTGACTGAAGTGATTAACATTAGAATAATTAAAAATAAGAATAAAAATGAAAAAGTACATGAAACAATAAAAGCAATAAAACAATAAAGTACAATAAAATAAAATCAACATCTCACAATGGGTTAAAAGCCAAAGTAAAAAGGTGGGTTTTAAGCCAAGATTTAAAAATGGACAGTGAAGAGGCCTGTCTAATCTGCAAAGGCAGAAAATTCCACAGTGTCAGGCCCACAACAGCAAATGCCATATTCCCCGTGAGCGTCTGCTGTGTCCCCTCACATCCAGGAGCAGCTGGTCAGCTGACCTGAGCGAATGGGAGGGAAAGTAGGCCTGCAGGAGCTCAGTGAGGTAGGGCTGGGCAAGACGATTTAGAGATTTAAAAACTAAGGAGATGATTTTAAAATGAACTCTAAAATGGACAGGCAGCCAGTGCAATGAGGCTAAAACAGGAGTCATGTGCTCTCTCTTCCATGTTCCGGTTAAAAGATAGCTCTCAGAACCCTTTGGTCCGAAAGCACCTTATTTTTTATGATTACAAACCAAGTTTTCAGGGGATTCAGTTGTTAATTTCATATCAGTTGTTTGGATAAAAAGTTTAAACAAAAATGTATCCTCAATTTATTTGCCACTGTCAAACCTCAAGTCTCACGTTGTGTCCTTACTTTTTTTCTTTCATCTCCTATTATAGAAGAAGGATATGGAGGTGTTACGAGGTTACCTGTCACTTCACCAGGCTGGGGATAACCTGACCCTGAAGTGGACACCCAACCAGCTCATCAATGGCACGCTGGGAGACTGTGACCTGGAAAAAAGGTAGTTAAAACATCCCTGCTGTATATTTCTGAAGTTTAAATTTCCACCTTGCCTTATAATCCAGAACATATTTACATCTCTTTTTAGTATCTACTGGGACTATGCACTGACTGTTCCTCTGCGTCAGATAGTCTGTATCCACTGTCACCAACGCCGTAAGTATACAGCCGGTGCTAACCCAAATCACCCCCCACTCACACTGACTTGTTGCACTGCATCATACACCTCCCATTAAGTATTCTGTCATAAAGGTGCTTTGTTTCATACACTGGTGTCACATGATGATGTTGATTGCTTGTCTGGATAAAGTGTAAAGTTGCTGGGAAGTGCAGGTCTTCTATTTTATGTTAGTGGCTTTCATGTATCTTGTGTGGCCAATTCTTTACTGCTTGTCTCTATCCTCATTTTGCTTGTGTTCATTTGTGTATGTGCCTGTACTCTTAATTTTATACTACTTAATTCACAATTATGAAGCTATAGCTTATAATAAAAATAAAAAATGTATTTAACAGTTCAGCCTGTTCCATTGTTCTTTTCCTTCTCAAACCTCCATCCTGTTTTTCGCCATTGTCCAGCTGACTGTGGTGGTACACTGGTTCTGGTCAGTCAGGATGGAATTCAGCGGCCGCCCCTCCACTTCCCCCCTGGTGGTCACCTCCTGGCCTTCCTCTCCTGCCTGGAAACAGGCCTCTTGCCACGGGGTCAGCTGGAGCCCCCCCTGTGGTCCCAGAAAGGCAAGGTGTGTCACTCTTTTGAGGCTGTACTATAGCTTTCAATTCAATTCAGCTCAGTTCAGTTGAATCAGATTCCATTCAATTCAGTTCAATTCAATTCAATTCAATTTCATTTGTATAGCGCCAAATAACAATACAATCATCTCAAGGCACTTTATAAAAAATCTAGCAAATCGCTTACGAGCAAACAGTTGGCAACAGTGGAGAACTCTCTTTAACAGAAACCGCCATCTAAACAAACGATATGTATATTTATATGAATGTGTTTAATGTCAATATTGGGATAATAGCACAATCAGAAAGTGACAAAAAGATACATACCAAATTATCCAGTAAGTGTTCAGAATTCTAGAAGACTTCAATATTTTTTTCTGCCTACATAAGGTAAATCAAACATCTGAAATAATTGTTGTACAAATTATATATTACACATTTGTTTATATCCTGCAGGGAAAAGTGTTCCCTAAACTGAGGAAGAGGAGCAGTAATGCCAGGCTAATTGACCAGGACAGGAACGGTGAAGAGCAGACAGCTGCTGACTACGTGTTTCGTATTGTCTACCCAGGATACCGCTATGACGCCAGTAAGTAACACTTTTACATTGTCATGCACACTGGTAAGTAAATATTCCCACTGCACTAGTGGCTACACATGACAAAAAATTGCACACCTGAAAAAAATTCTTGTGTTGATAAAGCTCATCTCTGTGATTGCTTTTGAATAAAATGTATGTCTGTCTTCCCATCATGTATCTACAAAGTACCAGTGTAGCGTGCTATTTATTCCACAGTGGGTATGAAGGCCTGTAGGATGGCACTGTTCTAACTATGTTCTCTGTTGTCCCACTGGTGCAAGCAGTCACTATAAACTACCACCACACCACGGGTAGCCGCGCTCCATCGCTGGATGATGATGAGGAAGAAGAAGATAGGCTCCATGCTATGATCTCAATGATCTGCTCGCGGAACCTCACAGACCCTAATGTCATGAAAGGTTTTTATCACCTTAACACAACCACCCCACCTATCCCTTACTCCTGAAACTTCACCGCAGCTTCAGATGTCCCTCCCTGTCTCTCACCATATCACACTCTACCAGGACTTCCCCCCACCCTTTATCCCAACCCTACCTCCACCAGCTTTGTACGCCTGTGTGTGTGTGCTGCCCGAGGCCAAGCCTGACAGTGTGGAGTAGGCTGGGGTTGTTAACAGGGACATGGGGATGTCCAGGGTGATCAACTCAAATCTCAAATGCAAAGTTGCTTTAAGATCTGTTTTAATGGCATAATTCTACACTTCATATACTATCCATCAATCCATTATCTATACCTGCTTATTCCAAATCAGGGTCACAGGGAGCCTATCCCAGCTCTCTTTGGGTGAAAGGCAGGGGTACACCCTGGACAGGTACTAAAATTAAGAAATGCCATAAAATAAAAATCTGAGAAGATAGTATAACAATATCACTATCAAGACATTTGACAGCCTCTGGCTGACTCTGACATTGTATTACCAGGTTAAATTTAGATTAAAAATCACTTATGCTGTTTTATTTCATTCAGGGAACCTGCAGCCTTGGAACTTCTGCCTCAGATCAGGATCACTGCACAAAATTCTCCAGAGCTGTGGGCTCATACCACTGCCATATAACATGCTGCACCCACATACTTCCCCTCTTTTCATCCTCCTGGTTGTGTGAGCATTATACCTCTAGATTGCCTCATACAAGCTTTTCTCCAGTGTTACATCGGTGTGGTATGAGCTGCTGTCAGCCTAGTGTTTTTTGTCGCCGTGCATTACAGTTCCACCAGCGTTGGATTTGGGCATTATCTCACGGGGAGCTGTGTTTGCCAGCTGTTCTGTAGCAGTTCGAATTGGCAGCTGGTTTTTGTGTCAAAGTGGCTGTCAGAGTGGCTGGCGTAGCTCAAAGAGATGTGCTGCATGTGCTAGCTGGTTATTGTTGCCTGCCTTTCTCTCTCTTCTCTGATCTTAGATGAGTTCTGTTGACTGCGTAAAAGCATCGCCAGAGAATACTGTTGGCCGTGTTCCTGATGATGACATGCTGCTGGCCCAAGATGTCATTCTTCCTACAGCTGGTGCCCTAACCGCTGGCCAGAGATGTTCCCTGAAGCAGAGCGAACAGAGCGGGTGGGAGGTGTCATATGATCCACAGGTGGATCTCCTGCAGAAACAACTGGATTGCATGCATAAGACCATTGGATATACTGCAGTAAAACAGTAGAAGATTTTTTTTTAAGCTGTGCCCCATTAGGTGAGACTTTTCACATTGATACTGTGCCACTTGTGGCATTAGATAATTTGCACCTTGCCTCCAGCATGGGTGAAGGCTCCTGCAGCCAAATTAGAGGGAGATGAGCTCAAAGGGGCTGAGGTATTGAGATGTTTCTTGAACAGGCTTGGCATTGGATATGGGTCACCAGTGGCAATAGAGGCTAGCTATTTTTGTCAAACGCCTACAGAGCTCTTGGAATAAGCCCAAGGAGGCACCTGCCCCCTAATCAATATCCTGTAGTTGGCAGAGGAGCATGGGCTTAGGGTGGGGGCAAAGGTGGGTCCCACCTGCTCTGTAGCACTCTGCAGTGTCTCCCAGTGAGGCCAGATATGTTGTTCCAGGCCAAATATGGCACCCACACCCAGTTGTTCTGGGCCTTCATGCATAGTCATTGCATGCTATGGGGCTAGGAGAAGAGGTGTTAAACCTGCAGGACTCCCAAGGTGCTTCTACCAGGATTCTATATTGCACCAAGTAGAGTGTGTCCCAGGGCTGGTGCCATGCCGGTGGGGATGACCTTGTCACCCTCACCATTGCAGTGATACTTCAGCATCTGCAGTTGTTGAGCCACAGGGAGTCCTTTGTCCACACTCAGTCTGTGGCTTCTGTCTTTGAAAACAATGTTTCTTCTGCCTGTTTCCAGGGTAGGAGAGCTTCAGGCTCTGTCTGTGGACCCAGCTTGTCTTCGGTTTGACAATGATGACAGGTTGTTTCACCTCCACCTGACCCTGGCTTTTCAGCCCAAGGTGTCTCTATTCTGGGCTGCACTCTCTAATGAGGCCCTCAGGCTTCACAGTTTGTGCCCTGAGACCCTACGTGGACCGTGCCACCTCTCTCCACACCACAGAGAGGCTTTTTGTGTCCTACTAAGTGGCCACCTTCAGTGGGATGGTGTCCACTGAATAGTGGGTAAAATTCCACTGGCTTATGAGCAGGCAGGTGTGGCTCCACCACAAGGCTTAGTGGCACACTCCACCAAGGCCATGTCACCCTAATGGGACCTGTTTCACGGGACTTCTTTGGAGGAGGCATGAGCAGCGGCCTGCTCATCTTCCCTAACCTTTGCAAGATTCTGCTGCTTGAATAGCCTCGTTCTCAGCTGTTGCATCTTTAGTGCTGGGAGCAGTACTGGATGTGGGACCATAATTTTGTTTTTGGCTGGATTGCCTTCTTGATTGGGACTATGGTTTTTGTTACAGACAGCCTGATGCCTGCCCCTAGTATGGTTGATCTCCAACAGCATACCTGGTTCTCTGTTTTTCATACTGTGCTATCCAACCTCACTCCCCAATACTGCTGTTCCATAGTTGCAGGTTCACTGAATATGGTTTGTGGATTACATTATGTTGCTGAGCTGGTTGTAAGCACATGTTTATGAATGAAACATGTACTTCTCCCAATCGGTGTAAAGAGGGGGAGGGTGTGGGTGTGCCACACCTATGACAATGATGAGACAAACTTTATTAATCTGTGAATGGAAATTCACATAGTCTTGTTCATGTCAGTTAGTCATCTGCCATTGGCTAAGGTGTTGTAGAGCCTGATGGCAGTGGGGATAAAGGATCTCCTGTATCGCTCAGTCCAGTGAGTCCAGCCTTGTTCCAGTATCTGATCCGGATTTTTGCATTAGTTTGTTCAGCCGCTTTACATCTTTGTGCTTTATGCTACTTCCCCAGCAGACTGCAGCACAAAACAACAAACTTGCTACCATATTTTGGTAAAACACGTGCAACATCTTCCTACAGACGTCAAAGAACCTAAGCTGCCTTAGGAGAAAAAATCTCTGCCCTGTTTTATATCGAACATTTGTATTCAGTGACCAGTCCAACTTATTGTCAACCAGATATCAGTAAAACACATCAGACCACCCTCACGTCATGCTCTCTGGGTCTTAACCACTGCCTCCAACTCATCACTTTTGTTCTGTAGAGAGCTGACATTCCCCATGATGATGGATGGTAGGAAAGGTTTGTATTTCCATCTCCTAGCCTTAGTTTAGCACCAGGTCAGCATCCACAAAGAGACCTCTTCAGCACAGCTGGAATAGGGTGATATACTCCAGATTTGCTGTGTTGTAGTAAAAGGGTCTCTTGTGTACCCATAAGTGATTAAGCAAAATAGGACAGTAGTTGTCAAAAATATATCAAACGAAGACTGAAAATCTCAAGAGCTACAAGACTTTGCTGCCATCTGCTCAGGTGCAAATCAGCTGAAAATACCACTATATGACAATGGTATGTGCCTGCAGCTGTTGTTAATTTGGTATAATACTTGTGACCTGAGGCAGAAGTCCGATGATTACAGGTTCATTTTCATTCATAAAACTATGTTTACAACCATAAACATATGCTTTACAGCATCAAAGGAGATGCTTTAGGAATGCATTAGTTCCTTCTATTTGTCAGCATAATAAATGTGAGATGTAACGGACAGTGTTTGAACTAAAAATGTGGTCTTGGTTTTAGCCGTAATTTATCTCTATCATGTTTTCAGAAATTGCTCAACTATTCACTTCAGTATTGTATGAATCAAAGAGCGAGGTTAAATGATATGGTTTGCCTGCTGTGTATCCCACAGAGAATTAGCACAGGGTTTGCAATTAGCTGCACTATTCTTTCAGCAGTTTGTTGAATTTCTTATTTGGCTAGTTACACAATGAAAAGTTTAGTTTGTTTAACACAGGTTTTTACAGTATATTTAATTCTGCTCCTAAAAACCATGTTTCCAGCCACAGCAGCTTGTGTTTTCCACAAAAAAAACGCTATGTTAAATCACCAAATAAAATTGAGCATATTTCTAGAGCCAAGTAATTGATTAAGTTTAAAACTGAGTATATAGGAAAGTGGATGTTATTTTCATTAGGTGGACATGACATCAAATGAATGCTATTGTTGCTCTATGTCTGCTGTAGATTAATAGATTGTGTGTTTTCAGCTCATTCCTGTGCCCCACAGGGCCACAAATTGAAAAAAACAATGAATGCAGGCATGACATATCAATTTGGTTCCACCAGAGCATGGTAATTCATTTACTAAGGCTACTGATGTTTAAGGCAACACATGGCACTTTTTAAAGCGTATAAAACCCTTGTTCCTGTATATTACTTTGCAGCCTCTTTTGTTTGTATTGTCATGTGTCAGGGGTAAAGCAGGACATAAAGTTCACATGTTTTAATCAGTGTCCTCTATAATGTGTACAGCATCCATTATCAAAGGCTCTCTGTATCAAGGTTTACATCCACCATTATAAAGACATATCCAGTTGTAGCGGAGTGTAAGACTTAAGAAAATTACAGTTACACAGATACAGTCATATTTACAGTTAATGCCTCTGCAGCTGCTGACTCCCCCTTCGCCCGTCACTGCACGGCAGGGATCCAAATGTAAACCTGTGAACTGCACATTAGAAACATACAGTCAGATGAAAAGATCTGTTTTATAGAGTGCTGCTAAACATATTGACTGCACACATCTGTCAGCTTGTTTCATTACACATGCAAACACTCCTAAGTCTCCTCATCTTGGTTTCCAATGGCTTTGCATTCTGGGATTTCCAGTGCTGACTGCCATAGACATATAAAAGGGTATAGCATTTAAAGCATGCCCCTGCACTGTTGGGTTATGACTCTGTGGCCAAGAATCAGGTTGAGAATTTGCTCAGTGTTTTGCACTTATTTGATTTGTGTGAATTCTGTTGAGTTCATTTAATCCTTTCATTTCTCACTTGCAACATGCTTGAAAGTTTTGCATGGGAAAAATGCACATGTTTCGTTGTTATTTAAAAAAGAACTGTGCTCCTGCATATTTGTGATAGAAAATTCTTTCTCAGAGTGTCCTCCTGTTCGTTTTGATTTCTCTCTTTTCTGACTTCCTCAGTTGTATCTCTTCTGTTTGTGCAGTTGTTTGCTGCGATGCTGTTCACTGTAATTCTTCACTAACCCCAGCACCCTCCCTTCTTCCCTTGGCCGCCTTGCCCCCTCCTCCACCCCTCTCATTACGGTCCTGTGGGGTTCCGCAGTAGTAGAGATGTGGAGTCCTTGTGTGAGCGGGGTTGCAATATTGAGCCCAAAAACAGTTGTTGATCACATAGAGCCCTAAAGTAAAGAGGGTGGAGGCCAAATGTCGGTCTCACTCCAGCATTTTTTTTTTTTTTTTTTTTTTTTGGTTTGCTTTTTTTGGTCTTAACATTATTTGTTTTCTGGGGTTAATGATCAACCAAAGCACAGCTTCATATTTATGACAGGTCATCAGCTCCAACCTGAAGAATTAAGGTGAAGAGCATTTATTTAATGTTGTAGTTTTTATGATTTTTTTCCCTTCCCCTTTGTGTGCCCTTTTACTGATGTCCATTTGTTTTTGTTGTTTCTGAGAGAATTTCTTTTGTTTTCTGTTGTTCTGGCTTTATGCATCCTGCATGGCCTGAGCGTCAGCCTCGTCCTTGCCTTCTTCTCTTCTTTCACCTCCTTCACATCCCCTCTTCTTCCTCTCCTGTTTACTCCTCTCTGCATCCTGCTGAGCTCTGCTGTCCCTCTACCTCCCCTCTGAATGAATTGATCCAGCATGGCTTCTCTGCATCTTCTCTGCTTGTCTCTCCCACAGCATCATTCCTGCCTCCTAAACTGTCCTGCCACTTTTGGTTTCCTCCTCTCTACACTTGTTTTTCCAGCTCCTTCATCTAACATGAATGTAAAACTTCCGTCCATCTATTCATCTCATGATATCATTATTACAAGGAACGATACATGGAAAGATGTATTTGTGGTTGAGCTGGGGGACCTCTGTCATAATATGTAAGGCATAAAATATAGCCAGTGTGAAGTGGATTTCAAGGTACAGAGAATCAGTGTAATCCATCCATTTTCTCTCACAGCACTGAGAAATCTCTCTTTCTTCTCCACTTTCGTCCTCTGTGGTCTAGACCATGGGGAGATGATGGATATGCAGGGTTTTGGAGGAAGCCCGTCGTCGTGGCAACAGACTGACGTAACCACTCACGAATCCCTGTGCCAGTCCTGCTCTACAGCTGGTAGCAGTGTGTCATTTGACTACCCAGCCGGCTGTACCTGCATACACGACCCATCAGACATTCACACGTATGCACTGTCAACCTTCCATTACATATGAAATGCAATGTGCCTTACTTGGATAGTGTGGTTTGCCATGTGGGAAACATCAGATCAATATGTGAACAATTGCTTGTCATCAAAAGGCTCCGAACTCATGACTGCATTGATGTGAAACTCACTATGTGAAACTAAATGCTTTTTTGAGGCTATTGTGACTTGGGACTTGAAATGAAATTAGGTCAAATATTTTATAGTGCCAGTATATACAACATAGTAAAGGGAAAAAAACATAGAAGAGCCATGGTGGTGGCTTACCTTAATAAAAGAGGTTTTTGTGTCAGTGACTGTGGTTGTTGATAATAAATAACCTCTTTTTTTCTACCAGTATTCCTCTTAAGATGCTCTGCCAGAACATGAAGAGGCAAATAGTGTCCAGAGCCTTTTATGGATGTAAGTACATCAATGTTACCACATCACACCACTCACAAACCAATTTCTACCTTCTAAATGTATTTTCCTGTCAACACCAGCAACATGTTTGCTTTAGTTGTTGTAATGCACACACATTATACTAAATGTTTTTGTGAAGAATTCAAATGTCTAACAGCAACATTGCACTGCTGCCTTTCAGACAAGTGCACCACTTTAAAATTATGACATCATTTTAAAAATCAAAGGTTAGTGCACCCAAGATCTGCTGCTGAAGACACTAATATGTTTGCAAATTGCAGTGAAATAGCCCTCTAAAACACTTTCAGACTGCAATAAATTGCTAAGTAACATAATACATTTAGTTTTAACAAAATTGTTTTCCACTGAGATTTGTTTATTTTTACAGCATAAGACCAGTCTGAAGACTTTATTGCATTAACAATAGTTAGCTGGCTAATTCACTTTGATATGACAATATGAAAACAAATATGCAACTTTACAGTAAGTGCATGAATGCCATGAGTTTGAGGAAATGACTGCATGTTGCCGTCTGTATGGTTTATGCCACTTAATCTTCAGGAAGGGTGGCTTAACCATTTCTGTTCAGTAGAAAAAGGCAAATCCAAGGCATTACAATGGTACGTCTTATTTTAAAACTATTTAGGAGATATTTCACATGTTTAGGAATCATATTTATTATTAGTCAGTAAAGCCATGGTCTTTCATGGAAACATGCATGAACGATTATTGTCTATCTACACAACAGTTGTCCTGAATACTGTGTGCTTGTACTTACTGACTGAAAATTGTAATTCTTTATTTCTAGGACATTGCCCAGGTTGTAAAACCTTCTGAGACAAAATTGGGGCTATATTAATAATTTGCACTTGTCCTGACTAAACTTCTACTGGGTCTCAGTTCTGCGTGTGTGTCTGTATGTCACCTTTCTACCAGGGCTGGCCTATTGCCGACACCTGTCCACTGTGCGAACGCACCTGTCAGCTCTGGTCAACCACAACATCGTCCCTCCAGACAGACCTTGTGAGGCTTCTGGGGGCCTCAGCAAAGAAGTGTGGAGCAAGTACCAGAAAGACTGCAAGGTAGGTGGCAACAGGACACTGAATGTGGGATAATGATTGACCTGCAGCATAACACCCTAACAAAAATCTGACACCCCTCCACTTGTCATAGCATGGTGAATTTAGAAGGCAGACTCCAAAGCAACTTGCCAAGTCATCATTGCATCGTTGGGACTGATCAGCCCCCAAAGATAAATTGTGGTCATCTTGTGTTTTGTGTGGCCTGTGCAGGTCTATTTTACTGCAATATTTTATAAACTGAGATAAATTGATGCAACCTGTGAGGACTCTTAGACCATGACACATCAGACCACATTTTTAGAGCACATATTTAGGTGAACAAATACAAAAAGCACTGCTGTATAAAGTAGTCCAGTCACTGTCTTGAATGGTGTCAAGTGGCATATTAACTCTATCTGAGATGAAAAGCTCCAGTTTTATGGGAAAGATGAACAAGATGATGGAAATCTTTTGGCTGGGTTATTGACATGCCTAATATCAACCTGCTGTGTGTGTGTGTGTGTGTGTGTGTGTGTGTGTGTCTGTGTCTGTGTCTGTGTCTGTATGTGTATTCCTTAAAATATAAAACTTGTATTTTTGAGCTGTCAGATCTGATGGCTCTGTAGATAGATGCTCCTGTGACACATCCACTATCACAATGTTCTGGCTTGTAATCCCAAAATAAATCTACTTTCTGCTTTTGACAATTTACAGTGTAAGGAAGCAGTATATTTAGACAGTAGTTCACCAAAAAAAAAGTCAAAAATTAGTCTGGGAATAAAAACCTCTGTTCCAGATACAGTTGCACTCAAAATTATCCAACCCCCATTGTAAATTATGGCAAACCGCTTGTTTCAAAGTCAGGTGACTGTGATGAAATGGAATAAATCCATCTTGCCTTCCCACCTTCCTCATGAAGCAATTACATTGTGTTAGACTGACAGATGTTATTTTTATTTTCATTCCTTTTATATCGTTGATAATAGACTATATAACATTAACAACACTTCTCTAAAGCTGAATATTATCATTGACTGAACATTAGACTGACTTAGTTTTATATAGGTGTACCTTATAAACTGACAACTAAGTATAGAATGGTATCAGTCACACTCTTAAATTATGTTTCAGTTTTTTTTTACATCTGTCTGTAATTTATGCAGCACTTATCAGAGGTGGATGTTTTCAGTGTTTCCTTGAGTAAAATTGCTAAGTGAACTAGAAAGAAATGTATTACAGTGATAGATTCTAAAGTATTTCACTTTTTCATCAGCATGTAATTGTATATTAATTGTACATCAGAGATCATGCACTGCTCCTGCAGTCTCCAGCCCTCTCCACACTCTCTTTCACTCTAATGAAAATTTAATGAGTTTCCGTGAAACAAAGCCTCCTTATGGAGTGCAGTGTGATACCATCGTAGCTATTAAAGCAGCCACTGTAATCATCCATCAATTCCAACAAAGTTAACATTACTAATTTACACTCCATTAATATCTGTGTTCTCTGCGCTCCTCTATGTCTTCCTACATATGGATCACAATCACTCTTCTCTCCTGCTATTACAGATGCATTTGTTCCACTCACACACTCACACCATGCTTCTCCTACCTCTCATACTTCATCCCCTGTTTATATTCCTATTATATTTTTCTCTTTGTGTGTGTAGAACTATAAGGAGCTGGAGCTGCTGAGGCTTGTGTATTATGGTGGAGTGCAGCATGACATCAGGAAGGAGGTCTGGCCTTTCTTGCTGGGACACTATAAATTTGGCATGAGCAAAAAGGACATGAGCCAGGTACACCCCGCACACACACACACACACACACACACACACACACACACACACACAATTATTCAATTTGTCTATAAATTAGTAAATTAATGTGTGGTTACCTTTTTCCACTTAAGATTGATGCAAAGATCAGCGAGCGCTACCAGCAGGTGATGCGAGAGTGGAAAGCCTGTGAGGTGATTGTCAAGCAGAGGGAGAAGGAGATGCATTCGGCTATCTTTGCCAAGCTGTCCTCAGGCAGCAGCATCGATAGCCACGTCCTGCGGCTGGTTCACAGAGACTCCACACTCAGCAATGAGGTGAAAATACGTGATATTTAATTCCAACACACATTAACAATATACATCTGATTCTATGTTAGACTGAGTCTTGGGGTCTTCAGGTGGGCATACAGTTTATAACCCACATTCGCAATGAATGAGGATGAGCTGTAAGGCAGAATAAAAATTGTAATACAGAAGCACCAAATGAGAACACAATGATGACAATAGTCATTTGCTTTAACTACCAGAATTTCAGGGGAATTGTATTCTAAGTTTATATGAATTTGTTTGCTTCCTGTAGACAACTGTAGACAATATCTTGACATATAGCTATTAGATGTCATTACAATTTATTAGATAAACTATATACTGTACAATTAACAACCATCCCATAACTTGCATCGCTTCATCTTTAGGTGTTTATGTCAGTGGATGAGCCAGATGCAGGGAGCCAGGATACCCCCAGTGGAGAGGACAGCACTCCTACCATGACCACTCTTGGCCCTCCTGCTGCCCTTCCACCAGAGGAGCGTCCGCTGGTGGAGTTTGACTCCCCCGACTCGGGTCTCCCTTCCTCCAGAAACTACTCGGTGACCTCTGCTCATTCCCAAATCCTGTCAAGTATCGATGATGGTCAGAGCACAGAGGAGGAAGGAGGGGGCGGGGAGGAGGGCCAGACTGCAGGTGTGCTAGGGGAGCATCAGGACTCGCTGGTCGAGGATAGGCTGTGCAGTCAGCTGGACAAACTGGTGACCAATGGAGCAGCTGCTGAGGGAATCTCACCATCTCTATCCTCATATACAGTATGTACTGTATGTTGATATATTTATTTAATCTGACTAAACAAACCTGTCTGCAAGTCCAGTCAGTCACTCATATTGGTTTTAAAGTTATGACCTACTTGAAAAATTCCAAGCCTGTCACTTAAGGACCAAAGTCCTGCAAGGCTCTAGAGTCTGCAATGCTCATCATGCCTTACAAAATAAAGGTATTCACAAAATTAATGAAATGCTAATGTTTTTTTTTCTTAGCAATATAGGACATGTGAGGAAAGTCATGCAGTTCAATCAAATCAGTCAATCAAAAGGGGTCATGGGGGTTGGTGTCATAGACGTGGAGTCCCTCCTTTTTGTAGCCATGGGTACCCAAGAAATTTCACTAGTTTTTGAGATAAGAACCAAAGTAGTAAATGGACAGACTGATGGACCTTACAGTAAAGAAATACCAAAACTTTAAATTTGTAATTGGTTACTCTCTGATGTTGACATGTGTTTCCTCTGTATAGATCGAGCTACTGGACACAGTCGCCCTGAATCTCCACAGAATAGACAAAGATGTGCAGCGCTGCGACCGAAACTATTATTACTTCACTACAGCCAACCTGGAGAAACTCCGCAACATTATGTGCAGGTAGGGGGACAAGAATTCAGATCCTCAGTCTAAAGCTGCAATATTTTATTTTGTATTTGACATGTTGTATTTATGTATTTTATTTAGCAATTACAAATTCAACAATTCACATGCTTATTGAGCAGTTTGTGTGTCCCATTGCTTTGTCAAATGATGGGGTAAATGCCCAGTTGACCCCCTGTGCCATCACCCTTGATACTTAGCTCCTCCAGCAGTGGATGGCACAGAGCCTAAGTGTAACATGCACATTCAATCTGCTAAATTGATGTCATGAGCTCTTTGCTTGTCTTTGTATGTCTACTTGCCTGCAGTTATGTGTGGGAGCATTTAGAGATGGGCTATGTTCAGGGCATGTGTGACCTGCTCGCTCCGCTCATGGTCATCCTGGATGATGGTGAGAAGAAAGACTTTCCTACAACTAATGATTCTAATTAGTATCAAACATGTCTGCTCTGTATGTACTGTAGGTTCAAAGTGAAAGTCTGACAAAGTAGATTTTTTTCCTAATAAAATTATCATGACATGAAAATGTTTTATCATCCACATCCCAGTGTATTAAGGAATGATCACAGCAAATACACACAAATTAAATTATTTATTGTCAAAGGTTTTTACACTGTTAATGTCATGGCTGGTTGTGATGGAGACAAAAGAGCAGCCTTTTTGTGGCTTCATGACCCTATGTACTTTATTTATGTGTGTGTGTGTGTGTGTGTGTGTCAGAGAGCTTGGCATACAGCTGTTTCACTCAGTTAATGAGGAGGATGAGTCAGAACTTTCCTAATGGAGGAGCCATGGACACACACTTTGCCAACATGAGATCACTAATCCAGGTGATGTATAACTCTTACTGTATGTGTATGTGTGTGAGAGAGAGAGAGACTGAGGTGGAAAAAGAAAGGATGTTTTATTAAAACCCACTGATGTTCCCTCTGTTCTTTTGTTGTCAGATCCTGGACTCTGAGCTGTTTGAACTGATGCAGCAGAATGGAGATTACACTCACTTCTACTTCTGCTACCGTTGGTTCCTTTTGGACTTCAAGAGAGGTGAACAGTCAGTGCTTTACTCTAACCCACCTCTGGTCTCTAACTTATTGACTTAGCTGCTTTAAAGCTGCACTGAGTCATTCTGACTACTGCGAGGCACAAAGGCTACTGATCACACTCCTACAGTTAGTGCTGTTTCCAGATGAGAACCTGGCAGGTGTTCTTGTTCGTCTACACCAAATACTGTTGGTTGGTTGAGGTGTTATGGTGGCGGTTACTGAGGGGGTAGCATAAACCTTAGCACGGTATGTTGCTTAGACAAACCTCATGACTGGTCGGAGACAAAAACTGTCATCAGTGAGTAAAAAACTACCTGCTACCAAGTTCTATCCCTTAATGGAAAACACAAAACGACGAGTCAAGTCGAGTAGTGCTAGTGGAAAAGCCCCATTAGAGACTCAGTTGCCTCAGGTGTGATGGTGGCTGCACGCTGCTTCAGTACACAGGGTTTATAACAGGTCTTCAGTAAGACCAGGTTGTGATCTGACCTGTCTAGTGGTGGTAAGACAGTAGAGGTATAGGCCTCCTTGATGTTTGCATACAGCAGATCAAGTGTGGTAGGACAGTTGACAAACTGGGAAAATCCAGTCAGGGGAGGTCTGCCATTCTATAGCCTGGAGAGAGGTGACATCATGGTAACATAAGACCCCTTTGTGTTTAAGAGTAACATGCATGCTGTAACAAGTTATTATTATGATAGAGATTCAACACCTTTGTATGTCTTCCTCTCTGCTGTACTATGTCTAGTTAAAGCAGAAAACTCACCAATGACTTTGCTGTCACAGCAGGAAATTACCACATGTGACAGTTTGATGATCGGAACCACAGTAACATGGTCCAACTGTTCAGATAGAGTTTTTCTATATACAGCGGATACAGAGCTTTTAGTAAACCAGACCAGAGATGGTTTAATGTAGATGTAGTGTTAGTGTCTCTAAAAATTGTGACTACAGAGGCATGTTTTGTATATATGTGTGTGTGTGTGTGCAGAGCTCCTGTACGAGGATGTGTTTGCAGTGTGGGAGGTGATCTGGGTGGCTCACAGGATTTCATCGCGGCACTTTGTCCTCTTCCTGGCCTTGGCCCTAGTAACAGTTTACCGTGAGATCATCATGGACAACAACATGGACTTCACCGACATCATCAAGTTCTTCAATGGTAAGACACAAACACATACACTGTAGCATGTATGAACAGTACATTTTGTTGTTTACTTCTCGATAAAGGGCCCATGTGATGCTTTCTGTGTGAGTGCAGTATCTGTTTACCTATTAAAGGAATGGTTCTTCATGCAGATAATGTGTAGACTGCATTGGATATGTATGGTTCAGTAGCTCCCTCTCCAATGGTGTGTCTGATCCACAGAGATGGCCGAGCGCCACGATGTCCAGCATATCTTGAAAATAGCACGCGAGTTGGTGCATAAAGTCCAGTCTCTGATGGACAACAAATGACTGAAGAGCAAGTGGAGGAGGAATGGGAGGATGCAGAGGGAGTGGGTGTCCAGCCACAGCACACTCAGCTCCTCGTCTCATCCTTCAGAGTGAGACAGTGTTTCCAAGCCCTGCACAGTCCCAGGTGCAGGAGTGCTGCTGAAGGTGCCTGGCTCTGGAGCTCAGCCTCCACCTGTTTACATTTACCTTCACATGGAATGCCCATGGTGTCTGTTCAGACATGTGGATTTGTCTGCATGCTTGTGAGTTTGATTACACTGTGAACGCATTCTTGAGTCTGCCCAGTCTTACAGAGCTTGTGTGGATGCATGAAAACACATACACACACTCCATGTTGGCTTTATCAATACTCAAATTTCTAAAAGCGTTTTCCTCAACTCTTAAACAGAATATAATGTATGCCTGTGAGGAAGGCTGAAGTGTTTGACAGATGTGTTCCTCTGTGCAATGCCAGCAGAAGCCACAGGATTTACACACAGCATTGTCAGAGGAGTAGAAGACCAAGCCACGAAGAAAATTTCATTAGTGACCAACTGGACTGTGCCAACTACCTTTTCATGAGTGTTTTCTATGTCAAGCATGTGTCCCCCCCCCCTTCCACACACACACCCTATTTTATTTTTCTGTTTGTGACTTCATTATCACACAAATGTGGCCATTAACCCATTAACAGAAACAGCCCAAGGTATATAGTCACACCTTTTGTGAGGTTTTCCATCATGGTGCTTGCAACCAACTTTCACGAGCATGTCACTCAGTGGTTACTGCATGTTCAATCCATGCTCCAAGACAGAAGCAGCAAACAGCAGCAAAGCACAACAGTAAAGACAAAAGCACACTTTACTTTGACACAAAATTTGCACTTCTCTCTTTTGTAGTACTATGTCCTGTAATATTTATAGAATTCTGCGACATTTCATTCTTCATGTTATGATTACTATGATAACTATTACATGTTAGGTCTTTAAGTCTTATTCTGGTATTATATCTATTTAGAATAAATGTGTTAATGTATTTCGCCAAAATAAATTTTAAAAAACCTACACTTTTAAGTGCACAGAAACAGGTAACTGCTGTAATATTGCTTCAAGTTTTAGAGGACATAGAGCCAATAAACCTAGATTAAGTTAAAAAAACGAAAAATGAAAGACTAAGAAAAGTCCTCAAAAACCTAGAGAAAGAGATTCCTTATTTTAACAATGCCTATATTTGGAATTTCCTATTCTCATTGTCAACAAAACCCATGAAAAGACCAAAAACAACTTTCCAAATTTCTTACCCTGTCTGTGATACTCCTCCTACTGAAGACAAAAAACGGTAAAACAAAGGTGCAGATTTGAAACATGGGAGTATGACCTGCAAGATTCAAAGCTGGAACCAAACCATGGACATCACTGTAATGTGTAATGTGTAATGTGGCTTTGCTACACATTCAGTGTTGGATTGGGTCTTTTCATGCAGTGTGTTCACAACTTCAAAAATCACCAGCTCTACTTTGAAATAATCAATGCTTTCCCTTGGAGCTGGAGGAAGACATGCACACTGATCTGAAGGCACCATGAAGACTGTTACATTCAGCAGTGCCGTCAAAACAAACTGGTTGCAATTGTCCATGTGAAACCTAATTTTTTCTCCTGCCTCAAGTCCAACCACTGAAAATAAAACTTTCTTGAAGTCGGTCAGTCTGAATACCAGATCTGTGGTCCCAGGTGAAAAAAAAATACCTGGGACAAAGCTGCTTTTAATGCCAAACCTTCTCTAGTGTTCACTGAATCAGTATTTGGTTGGCCTCACAGTAACAGCACATTCATGTTTGTATCTGACAGGGACATTTTTTATACCGTTTCCAACCCCCATGTTGGTATGACCCTTTATCTCCACCCTCTTCACATCCTTAAATTGCTGCATTGATTAGTCATCCAGCATGGACCTGCACCTGTGATTCAAGTGCCAAGAGTCTTCCCCAATCCTGAAGTGTACTGTAGTCATCTGGCTCTCTGATTTGCTAGTTTGATCCCAGGAATGGGTGGTGGTGTGGATGTACATTGCTATGGACTTTGCCCCTCCCCCATCCATGCTGTCACGGCGACAGAGGTGGGTTTGGCAGGTGAAACTGGGGCCCGTAGAGCTTTTTCTTCCAATCAGGACATTGTGTACCAAAGCCTTGAAACAGCCCCCTCTGTGGCATGATGACGTGCAATTTCATACTGCATCTTGAAGACTGACTGTTTACTCTGTGTCTAAAATATTTTTTGAAAATGGTGATCTTGGATTCTTTAACTACTGTGCATTTTATGTTGTTTGAGAAGACCCATTAAAGTCTATATTGCTGTAAATATGAACCAAAAGTCCAATATTTCTATGAAGACAGTCAGAACATATATATATATATATATATAACTTATTTTGAGATCTATTTTTTATGTTGGTTTTAGCAGCACTAGTCACAAGTGTATACTGTGCAGAAATGCAGAATGTGTGCAGACTATGTTACAAGTTGACTGTTAAGTGTTCTTTCTCAATGTTGTGCACTGACTTCAAGATTTCAGATTTCTATTTATTTAGGGAGTCAACGATTGCATTGCTGAATATGTATTGGAAAGGATGTATCATTTGCCTTGAATGTAATGTATTATTAAATAAGAGGTTGTTCAATAATATCCTGATCTTTTTCCTTTAAACCTCTGATGCTACATTGACTTTTAGTAAGGTCTGTAGTCCTGCTCTAATTGTTCTTTTAAAGGGCATAAAAGGCAGCAGAGGAAGATGATTTAAAGGCATCTACATCTTATCAAACTACTCTAATCATTACGATTTGAGGTGTAGCTGTTGGCTGTTTTTAACCAAAGAAACACTGAAAGCCACAGTCTACTACCTGCTTATCAGCAAACATCAGACCTATAAGACAAACTAATGAACACAGCAGTATTCAGCAGCTAAAGATATTTCCCTCAGGAATAAAAGTAAAGTGAATATTGCGCTTTAATTTGCTGAGTGGATGCAAAATGAATGCTCATGTCACTCTCTGCCTACACAGGCAACTGTTTGTGTAATGTAAGGTAAATGGTACTATTAATTGTAAATAAAGCTCTATCATCAATTATGTTACACGTTTAAAATGTAGAAATATCTGAATAATTTATTAAGTGCTCGATATGGAAGCAAATCACCTAAATTTTAATTGGATTTTCAATTAGTATGGAATGTAAAGAAATATTTTGCTTATGAATTTAGAGCATATTACTTCATAGATCACAGCTGGTAATCAATTTAGTTTTAGGACTGTGGGGAACAGCAACTAAAGTCTGCTATATTAGACCCTTATTTATCACGCATGTACTACTAAACTCATTCAACACAATGAAATGTTAAATGATGAAGTAAACTTGTAACATGCAATTAATTTTTGATAAAAATTTTCTTATATGTTGCAGCCACTGTACCTACCTTCTAATGGAAAAAGGTGTATAGACATAGGTCCCACAGAACTCTGTGATACAAACAGTATTTTCAGCTGTTTCCACTGCCATTGTTTATAATATAATATATACTTTATCATAAGTGTTACCAAGAACAGAGCCTCCATACTATTTACATTGTCAAACATTTGATAGAGTTACTGGTTTTAAGACAAAAACAAAACCCCCACATAATGTGCCATGGTAAACATCATTGTACTGTACTGTCCACGGTTGGATAACATACAGTGGTACGCTGGATAGGCAGGTAGATTCATGGAGGTAATGTTCAGTTTTTGTTGAAACTGCGTCAGTAAATCATCCTACTAGTCTTTAGACGTTGGTTATGTTTGCTTGAATATTGTTGTTTTAAAAAGAAAGGAAAAGAAACAGACAGGTTAAAAAAGCACTGTTTATCACGGTTGATACTTTAAACTGATCAGTAACCATGACAATGCACAATACAAAGGCATGAAAAAAAAAACATTAAACATCAAAATAGGTAATCCATCTTTCAAAAGCTAATTTTCCATTCATAAATACTTCTTGTGATTTTGTCCACTGCAGCTTCTTACAACAGAATCAGAGTTTTTTTCTAAATAGCCAAAGTAATTCTAAAAATTGGTGAGCATGATGTAACACCAAAATAACAATCAACAGACATTCTGTAGTTGTGAGAACCAGTATTATATTTTACAACATCAAAGACCAGGAGCTCTCCATAGAAAAGAAGTGGTGGCGACCTGCACTCTGGGAAGGACGTTGTCCAACTGGTGATGATCACAGTTGCTGAGACCGAACACAGATGGCGGAGATGGCTGTGACAATGATACTGTGTTCCACTCCTCCAAATCCTACACTAAAACATGAGAACATAATGTTAGTTAACATCAAAGCAAAACACACACACACTGTTTTATGTGTGTGTGGTGATCATCCCACAGTCAGTCAAAGGTTGACTCTTTCTTCTTGTACAGTTCATTAATGCTTTTATTATTTTATTAATGCACTACCACAACATTACCATGAACAGATGATTCCAGCATTTACTTATTAATCACAGTGGTCTTGAATGAACCTAAATTTAACCTCACCCTAACCTTAAACATTGATGGGATTGGTGGGAACCAGCACGTGGTGGAACTGTACCTGTGTGTTGTGGTGATGGCATTCTGCTCCTAACTGGGGTTGGGTTTCTCTGCAGACTTTTGGATCTGTGTGGAGGAATGGACAGCAGAGGTTACAGTATCAGCTCTCAGGATGACAGGAAGCTCTGTGACACGCTGTCTGGAAAGGTAAAACCTTGATATGCAACTTCAAATCCATAGAAAATGGCCAGTCAGCTGATTTTGTTTCTTTCCCATGTAGTCAAAGAACAAAATAGCTGAAAGCAGGAAATAGATGTAGATGCATCTAACTACCAGGAGGGGGCAGAAGTGCCCTTTGGCCAATATTAGCCCTTTGAGCCAAGAGACAACAAGACAACATAGGGAGGCTAACATACAAAATGTCCAATGCAGACCAAAAACAAGAAGACACTCGTGACGCGGAGACCAGACAACAACATTAGAGAGTGAGCAAGAGATGAGAAACTGTGAATAGATGGAAATCTGTAACATGATCTTTCACTGACTTGGTGGCTTAACTCAAATCAGACTGTAAATAAGGCTCAACTTAGAAAAATTAAAAAGCTCAACAACAGGCAGAAATGTTACTGTACCTGTGACTGTTCTTTTAGGAAATCTGGTAGCTGAAATTCTCCTTTAAAGACCTGGAAAAACAAAGGACCAGGCTTAGAGCACCACAAACTCACTGAATTGGCACAGATTTATCGTCTGGATTACTAAGGTGAATATTTACTGCATCATCAGCTTGCTTTAATTTGAATGACTTTACTTAATAATCATTAAAATAAATAATTTCAGAATTATTACAGGCTAAAGTCCAAGCTGAGCTGGCACAGTCTTGACACCTTAAATCCACTTTGGTGTGTAACTGACTTGTAAGGTTTCTTGTGTGTGAAATTCATAAGTAAAATGTACATTTTAATCAGCTTAACTTTCATTTTTTGAGTTAGTCAAAAAAAATTAAATTCAACTGTTGGCAGTAAAACATGCATCACACATCTGTATTCTCTACCAAAGGTAAATGTTCAAAAGACAGTGGGTGTTTCTTTTTCTGGAAAAACACCTTCCGAGTGATTACGCTGTCTGTTAATGCACAAATCTAGTCTTGGCTAAGCGTACGTATGCTTTTCTAGCCACACCTGCTGCAACTGGATAGCAATCTTTGCAATTTTATCAACGTGAAACTGTAATGTTGCCAACCTTTAGCTAATCCCAAAACAGTGTATGATGATATCAATATTTTGCAGCACTCAACAGGTGTATTGTTATGACACAATGCTGTGGCAATTGCTTTATTTGACACTCTCCCACATCATTTTAGCTCAAACACTGTATGTTGGTGGCTGCATCAAGTGTGTGTGCGTGTGTGTGTGTTTGAGGGGAGTGTGTGTGTGCGACTGTGGCAGCAGGAACTAATCAATCAGTGAGCATCAGTGTACTTGTGGAGGAGAGCTCTCTCCTGTGACACCAGCGACAACGGTGCAGAGACACAACAGTCAGAGCAGCGAACAGCTGGAGGGAAGAGCGGTGCCGTCAGCCTGAGCAGGAGAGCTGCAGGCACGCAGGCTGAATTACAGTCTGATGGTGAAACATGATGAATAAAGACTTTGTGATCTCTTCAACCATGCGTGTGTGTGTGTTGTTGGCTTAGGATGGCAATCCCACAGAAACAGAACAAAGTTTACAGAACTCTATACCGTATGTGTATCACTTGATATCTTCTCAGAAGACAGAAAAAAGGAGTGAATATATCAGAGATGATGATTTCAGAGCTCCAGAAAATAAAAAGCTAATATGTTTCTTTGTCTGAGTGTTACAGTGTTACTTCTGTAAAGACATCAGGTAGAAAACTAAAGCATTTGACCTAAATAGTGCTGGCTTAAACTGTTCTGATTGAGTTTTAGGTCACAGTTATCTCTTGTCCCTGATGTTCCTGTAGTCTTCTCTGTGTGCTCTTGGTAACAAAGTGCTTCTAGAGTCTCACGCAAGACACTATGTGCTGCATATGTAGCGCCTGTTATTTAAACAGCATCAGAGCTGCTTAGTAACAGTCTTCTTCTGTCATCTTCTAAAATGAATTAAATGAAAGAATACTTGTATAGTAGACACATACAGATCTTCTAAGCCTGCCTGCGTGGTGCTAATGTCATATATCAACATATTGCAGGTGCAGTTCTGAATATTTTACAGTTATTAGCTCTGCTGTCATCTTTCTTCTCCCTCTCTGCCATGACTCCTTGTTTCAAGTTTCCAACAGCAGAGCAGCAGTTTCGAGGTCATGTTACATACGCAACTGTCAGAAAAACATGTTGGCATTGAGGAAGGAAGGAAGGAATTGATAAGCAACGAGGCGTATGATTCCAGTGGATCGACAATTTGGAACCTGTTCTAAACTGGATTCTGATTTTGATTCCCAGGGCTGTGTGTAAAGCAAGAATGCTCAGCCATACTTAATTATACTAAATATGTCTTGATAAAAAAAATAAGCACAAGTATATTCCAAATACATTTAGATACTTCTGTTTACTTGTCTCTATAGTATAGTATACTTGAGTATAAGTAAAAGTACAGGATGAATATACTTCAATTATTTGTTTTTTCTAAGGAGTGTGCCTTCATGCTTACTTGCATGTTTGCCTGAAGGTGACACAGGGCCAGAAACAAAGCATAATCTGAAATTATTTCCAACACCAGAGATCAAATGAAGACTGCGTGTTTCCGATTTCCTACAGGGTGCCATTTTGCAGCTTTCCTCAGCATACAGAGGCACTGGGCCAGACTGCTTTGAGCCTGTCCAAACCCTCTGCTCAGACACACAAGGCAGAGCATCCAAAGGGGTGGTGTATGATTAAAAAAATGCAGAGAAGACGCTGTGCTGGCTCCTTTGCATGCTACAGGTCGAGCTGTCCTTCAGAGAGAAGATAGACAGACGGAGTGCTGCCTCAGGGAAAAGCCAGACATAAGGTCTGCATGCTGGGATCCCTGCATTAACATGAAGCCAGCCTGGTCTTTTCCAGCTCTATTACTGTTGAAGGATCTGTTAAAATGCCCATGAAAGGAGGAAGATTGATATGCTTCTTTCAGTGGTGGGAAAACACATTACAGAGGTAACAGCATTACAGTAGTACATTACTTTTTGCTGCAACATAGCAATATATTACCCGGTACAATCTCAGTAATGTGTGTTACAAATGCATTTAACCAAAGTGTATCATTACAAGGAAACTTTATGGCACCAGAGAAAAAAAAATCTGCGGGTGACCAATTAAAGTTGGATGCCAAGCACCGTAGAAGAAGAACTATTACTAGTTAGCTGTGTAGCTAGATCGTTAGTTAAGTCATGACTGGCTGCAGAGATGGATTCTACGTTTGTGAGATGTAGCCTGCAGCTCCTCTCTTCTGAGGAGATGCCTTCTGGGGAAAGGTTTAGTCAAATGTGTTTTTAAATCTGGGCAGGTCAAAAGATGTACATTCCCAAAGGTTATTAGACTACTGACTGGTAGATCTTGCTATTTTACTTGTAATTATTTGAGCTATCCTCCACACTTTATTGATGACGTCTTTGTTAAGAAAATATGTTAATTATGCTTTTTTGTCATATATTTATGGTGTTTTGGGCATTACTGATGTAGTTACACAATACTTTTATTAGTTCTGTGCCATGCGCAATCTGTCTTGCACTACTAACTTAAAAATATCCTGGCAATGTCTGTTGGAATGACAATAAAGTTGACATTTTGAATTTGATCAAAACTTACAAAAAATACAATCTAACACTCTGGGACAAGGCAAGACCTTTTGTTGAATTTATTTTTCTTTAATCTCTCCATTTACTAATCACTTTACTTATTATTGCAGCACAATTAAACAAGTGTGATTTATTAATAAACATAGAAACACAGAACTTTACTACTCAGTGCATCACAGTTTTCTAAAAAGCACACAATAAAATCAGACACAGAAACTATTCTGACCCCAGTCACAAGACGACTTCGTAGGTGAGCAGGAACTCTGAAGACTTGCCACAGCATGCCTCAGCAGAGCAGGCAGAGCCCAAGACAAATGAAGCATATGTTGCAAATTGGGACAATGTTGGACAGTATTTCCTCAGTGTTCAGAAAGTGGCAGAAGTGGCTTTTGGAAGAATGAAAAGGGAGAAGTTCATAACCTGCCTTCTTTCATACTCACTTATTGCAGAAAGCAGACATAACTGATGAAAAATTGTTGGCAGCAGACCACCGGCTTCCACTGGCTTTCAGATTCTGTTAGATGTTACAAGATGATTTAAAAAGCTCTTTGTTTCAAGCACACTGAGCCCTTAAGCCTCTTCTGTGCAACTACAGAAGAACTATTTGACCCAGCCTAACATATCCTGTGCTGTGGTAAGTTTGGCAATACCACAAAACACAAATCCAAAAAAAAAAAAAGAATCATGATTAAGATATCTGGAAATTATAAGAAGAATCTCTGTCATTACTCTGTGTAGATCTGGCAAACAAATTCAGTACAAGCCTTATCTGAGCTAAAAGAGTAAGATGCATGGATCAATAAACATTTCATGTGAAGCCCTCATTAATAAATCTTTTAGTCACTTTCTTGTTTCCATGGATGTCTAGTCATGAATATGAGTCTCTGTCAAGGTCTGCGAGCCAAAGAGCGCCATGATGGCCAAGCACTGACGATGACCCTGGATCAATAGGATGTGATTAGCCTGCACATCATTAACTGTCTTTGTATCTAAACGAAGGAAAAGGTCTAATCACACACCAACAGCACAACATGCTGAACAAGGAACTCTACAGACATTCATTTCTTATCTAACTATTATTGCTGTTAATGCAGAGAAACTGAGAACTTATTGATCCCAATATCAATTTCTCACCAGTGATCAGAACAGCTGCAACACTGCTTAAAAGCTATTGATTGCAACTTTAAGAGTCAGGTCTGACAACCTTCATTTATAGCAAACTGGAAGAAGCTCTGCTGGTCAACTGTCAGAGATAAAGCCTGGGCAAAGTGGTCCAGATGCCAAATGCCAAGTTACTGGTGGCAAAGATACATTAGTGTATCTGTGGTCAGCTGAAGGCACATTATGACATAATGACATCTGAAGGTACTGTGGATGGTAGCCTGGGTCGTGCGCTTACTAGAGTTTTGCTTGTTGTTGTTTATTTTTGGGGGGTTTCTTCAAAACATCTGATGTCATCTTGACAAGAGATGAGCTTCTGGAGATCATGCAACTCCAAATATTCCTTCTCCCGTCACTGATGCCAAAAGTTGCTTGGAGATCTTTGATAAAGGTGTAGTAGGTTCTCTATGCCAGCTGGAGGAGATGACAGCGTAGAAAATCAGCTGGAGCACTTGTTAAGCTACAGCAAGGGACCTAAACATCACTCCCATCTAGCCATCCGGCAAATTTCTGCTCGCTAGCCAATACAGTGGAGAAACAGCGGACTAAAGCCTGATACATACTCCACAAGAAGTGAGAACAAGGCGAGAACAAGAACAAAGTTCATTTCATAAAGACATTTCATACACCATGAGAAACTCAACTGCCGAACTCTTGGGAGGTCCGTCCCACTGCAGCTTACGTCACGTGTGCTACGCATTGTGGGAATCTGACAGAAACTACAAGCCGTGAGAAAAAAATGACGTCATTTTTTTCCTCGCAGCCCTAGGAAAGAGAACAAACTTCTTGCAGAGTATGTATAGGCTTTAACTCTGACTTCTCATATTCTACCCCTCTGTGTTTCACTGAGAGCTGGCTCCCAGCTCCACAGGGTGGACCATGCAGCAGTTATCTGGGAAAATGAGAGAAGGCTTGGAAGCTCTATTCATAAACTGCAAACCTTTTTATTCATCAAGGGAGTTTTCCTCATTTGTTCTGGTTGGTGTGTACATCCCAGCTCAGGCTTGCATTAGTGCGTTGTTACAACACTTGGTAGACCAGATTACATACATGGAACAAAAACACCCAGGGTTCCTGATCATTGTTTCTGGGGGATTTCAACAGAGAAAACCTCACCCTGGAACTTCCCAAATATATAGACAGCGTATCAGTTGTCTCAACAGGGACTAGAGCAAACTGGATCACTGCTGCACAGTAATTAAAGATGCCCATTTTGTTGTCTCCTGTTCAGCTTCGGGTATTTCTAATCACTGCTTGATCCATCTCATCCCAACCTACTGGCGGAAACTTAAAGCTGTAAAGCCTGTGGCTAAAACAGTGAAGAGGTGGTCTGAGGAGGCAAAGTCAGAGCTGCAGGCCTGCTTTGACTGTACACTGTGGAGTTTTCAGGGGTATTAGCACAGACCTGGATGAACTCACTGACACTGTGGCATCTTACATCAGCTTCTGTGAAGTCGTGTGTGCCAACAACGACTTACACATACAGCAACGATAAACTGTGGTTCACAGTAAAACTCCAGCAGCTTCGTCCTGCTAAGAAGGCAGCCTATAGGAGTGGGGACCCTGTACTACCAGGTCATGAATATACTGAACAAGGAAATCGAAGTAGCTAAGAGGAGCTGCACTTAAATGGTGAAAAAGGTTTTCAGGTAACGACCCTACGTCATTGTGGAGAGGCCTATCGAATATCACTGGTTACAGGAAACCATTGACCCAGTGATGAGGAGAACAAAAGACTGCCAGATGACCTGAATGAGTTTTACTGTAGATTTAAGAAGCAACATCTCACACCCGTCATCCACTCCATCTCAGACACTCCAACAGCAGCTGTTTCTCCTCCTACTACTATGTATTTATTTAATTTTTCCCCTGTGTATAAACTGTTATGACAGGGAAATATACCAGAGTCAAATTCCTTTTATGTGAAAACATATCTGGTAATAAAGATGACACTTCTGAGACTTGACCCCAATGAACCTGATTGGTACAGGCAAATCTGAGACCGAACCCGCTGATGACATTGCTTCATGTTATCTCTACTAACTGTTAGCTTTCCAGTCGAATGCAACCTACTGGCTGTCTGTCCCTTTCTCTTTTACCAGAAGGCACTACACATTTAATTGCATGCAGAATATGAAACCCATGAAAACACTGAAATGGATAGACCAAGAAAAAAAGAAAAAGGTAGAATAAGTTACATTTGAAAATAACTAAAACACAACTTGCCTGTAGCCACAATTTTAATTTTCCTTTTGTAACAGTATCATCAAACTTCAACAAGTGACAGTTTGTTGCTTTTGGTTTCAATAGTAATGAGAGCAACAGTTTCAGGCAAATTTACTTACTGTAATCTTAAGGGTAAAGTTGTTGATCTAGAAAAACTGCAAGAATAAGCTCAAAAGTAGTCAACCAAAGGAATTCCACCCTTTGGTTTTGAGTTCTCTCCAAAGTCACTCCTCCAGAACACATGAACGCGCTCTCTGTAGTTAATGTTAGCATTGAGCTAATATATATATAACAGTTATGTCAGCTAAAATTACAAAATTCAGGAAAATACCACCCCACCCCAAAAACAAAGTGAAACCGATGTGTCCAGCAGAAACACGGCCACCATAGTGTCACTTTTCAGACCCTTCTGCTCTCTCAGTTGTCATCACAGAAAATCAACAGTTTTTGAGCGTAAATGACAAACATCTGGTCAAAAGAATTTAAATTCATAGAATCACCATTTTAAGTACATTAGATTGTTTTTCTGACAATATGCAGGGTTATCGCTACAATTGTGTGTCTATAAATAAATTCTTTGTGAGTTAAATCAGTATAAACACAGAAGCTTTTAAAGGCAATGCATATATCTGCAAACTGCTTTGCCCCCTGGGCTAACACTTCTTAGGAGGACTAACCAAACAATTCTTTACCCACAGTAAAAACAACAAAGCACCAGAGATAAGAGTGCTCTTAACAGGTCAAGCTTCCTTAATTATCCATCCATCCATTGTTCTCTCCATCTCCACAATATAAACGTTGTGCTCAAAGAATGTTCTTAAGCAGCTCATCCGAGGCTGCATATTCTGTAGTAAAGACAGAGGGTATATCTTCAGATGGGGTTGGGTCAAATTCAAGGCATTTCAAGGCATTAGAGACAGCATTTCCACATGTGGTTTCATCATACAGTGGTTTACTTGTCTTGTGCAATGGAAAACAGAACTTTGGGGAGTGATACTAATGGAGTGTGACCTTGAATTTATTAAGTACAAACTAACCCTAGCATAAACCCATATCGTTCAAAGAGAAGTAACACTTTAAATATATGGAAGTCAGAGAAGCAGAAAAAAACTATAAAAAATATTTTTTGTTAGCTCTTACTCCTTAAAGGAACAAATGAACTGGAATGACAAGATGCCACAAAAGAGTAAGAAAATAGAGAAAACGTAAGAGGGTAAAGCTGCCGGAGCAGATAAAATAGATCAATAAGATTTAATCTTACTGGTTAATTCTGGATTAAGAAAACATCACCTTCTCTTCTGTATGCAGAAACTCCAGTCCAGGAGATAGGGGCAGGACAGGAGAAGGCCAAGCACACAACAATATAAACCCTGCAGAGGAATCACACTAATAATCTGCAGATGCTCACAGTGTAACTCTGAACAAATGAGCCTTAACACGCACATGCTGTCAACAAGACACGGAAGGTCTGTTGTGAGGGGTGTTAACTATTTCAGAGCGTAGGCAGAGGAGCAACCAACACACATAGATATGGATGTTTACTGCATTCACAACATGTAAACAGGGCCAGAGGCACATATGAAAAGCATTACTATGCATAACGTGGTGATAACACAGATATAACAGCATGAGGAGTTGATATCTGACCAGCCATATGGCAGCCTTCATTTAAAAAAAATGCTTACAGACAGTGTGTAGACACCATTTTAAAGGAACAGTTCAACATTTTGTGTAGTGTGCTCTTTGTACTCATCATCAGGAGCTATTGATCAACAGCAGCTGTCTGTTCTGACTGCAAGCAGTCCTGTAGCCAGAATCATAAAATTCTTAAGAGTTCAACAACTAAATAGCTGTGCACAAAAGACAAAAATGCATACATATTCTTTCTGTTAGATTTCTAAAACCGTGCATCGAATGTTTCATTTCAGAATACAATCATTGTGACTGCAACTACTTCTCCTCAAGGGCGTTGCAGTAGCAAGGCTTTGTACCAACAGCAGAGAAGATACTGCTGTACGGCTGCAACAAACAACTATTTTAATAATTGATTAATTTGTCGATTATGTTTTCAAATATCAAATTTTTACAAAAGAATATAGAGGTCTGTTTTCAACATTTTATTGTCAAAATTGGAGAGGTGGGTCATTTAGCGATGCACATAAAAGACGAAGCAGGAGGAAGGTGAAACTATTGTAGACAGAACTTCTGGTTGCAACACAGACCACTGGGAAAATTTTCTGCCAAATGCAATAAAACCACAACTCCAGACTCTGGACATGACATTGTCAGGAGTTCATATGTGAACATAGAAACATTTAATCCACACCGTCATCAGAACAGCAGTGTGTGTGTGTGTGTGTGTGTGTGTGTGTGTGTGTGTGTGGCATTTTCACCGTCATCTTGACAGACACCGTTAAAACAGCTAAAAAAAAGCCTAAAAGGCATGGAGGTTCAGGGTGACATGGGTCTCATGCTGTGTCTTAGAGTCAGTGTGGACTGACATCGAATACAACAGAATCAGTCTGCTCAGTGAGATATGGAAGTTACTGTGTGAATTGGCGTGAGAGCCATAACCATTTTATTGGATGACTGATTATCTTACCACATAACAGAAACAAGACGACACCACTACTATCCACATTATTAGTATAAAAATTGTTTCATTGTGGAAAACATGACTTTCCACTTCTGGTATTTTCATCTCTGCGGCTGCCCATTGTGTCACTGTATGCTGCCGGAAATACCTACATCACTAGATCTAACCAATCAATAAATACATTCATTGCCAACTTTTGTAATAATCAAATTTTATCAATAATATTGATTAATATCGACTGGGCCCTGTTCAAGCAGGCCAGAAACAAGCTGACAAAGGAGATCAAGGCAGCTATGAAAGAGCTACAGTGAGAGGCTGTGTAAGCTTGGAGTGGACTGCAGCACATTACAACTACAGGAGACACCCTTCCAGCCCCCCACCCTGAAGCAAACTTTACCCTCTGGAGCGTCTGCATGTTTTGTTTTGTTATTTACATATGCAAAATGCCATATGAGTTGTTTACACATGTGGTCTGGTGATTACTCTTATGTAAACACAACACAGGTAAGGTAACACAAGTCATACTGAGCTTATTTGTACAGCACTACTAAAGCATCTGAAAGTGCTTTATGTGGACTAAAACAGATTGGGAAAGATATATAGGGGAAAAAATGACATAAAACAACTTAAAAAAAACAACAGATAAATGCAATGTGACATACATAGCATGTTAATGTAAGACCTCTGGAGTTGATAGACAATAGAACATTGTCTTGACAGTTTGGCTAGCAATTTCAACTTCTTAAAGTTTTTGGGCTAGTTAAACTTAAAGTTAAACTAAACTGCCCTAGCTTTAATTACAAAGAATAAGAAGGCAATGCAATTATAAAACGTTAACCCAGCTACATTAGGAAAAGTTACTTACACATTTAAAGCACACAGGCAGTGGTGTTTGGCAGCTCTGCCCCTGTGTCTGTAGTTTCCATCTCTGTTCGTGGTCAGACACATTTTTCCAACAAATACAGCACCAGAGCAAAAAAGAAAAAAGAATTTTGTTCTCCCTTCACATCTTCCCTCCAAATGTTTTCCATTCAAGTCATAACAGCCCTGACAACATGACAAATTGTACCATAGTCATTCTTTTTCTGCATTCTCATTCGCCCTGAACAAATGGAAAAGCGATTGAAACCCTTCAGAAAAGTATGTTGGCTAAACCTCCAAACTGGGTTAAAGAAAACCCCACTAGAGATTATTGGAATGGTTCTGAACTTTTCCACAGACAGAAAAACCAGACTACCCAACCTACTGAGCAACGTCTAGTTTAAAGCCATCAATCTGAGGACATGTAACAGTCAAACTTTACAATACCTAAATCACAGAACAACTTCACATACACACTAGAAATGTGGAATGAAATTAAACACAGTCTGATGCAGCTGATGCTCTTTTCTGTTGTAAGATGGTCAAATGCCTGTTGTCTGCTACACCCATTCCTTCACAGTTAATATTCTGCCTTGGCTAGAGTGTGCAGACTTAGGCTCTTGGGTGTTGTTCTGCTTATGTACAAGTCATTGATTTATGTGACAAGTGAGAAACTTCCTGTTGAAATGGCAAAGAAATGGAGTTGATGTTATGCTGACACATCACTGCTGCATGATAAACTGCAGGCTAATTATAGGAGGGCCTGTAGTTTGCAACCCAGAAACACATGTAAGTGTACACAAATATAGCATAAACACACACTCTTGGCTACTGTGACTTACACAGTGACACTGATGCATTCCAGTTAAAGCAGAGTCAAGGCCAATTTAAACACATACGTATACACATTCAAAGGGGTTTAAGGGTAAGCATAGGTCACTTATGGTTGGAGACATTTCAATGCGTACACCTTCCAAATCTCAACTAGGTGTTGTGAGGAGCTGTGCATACTGCACGCCAAATGTGTCAAAATGCAAGAGCTTGATGATCGACTTGCCATCAAGGTGAGGAAATATAAACATGCATTCATTTTGCATTATTCTGCTTGTTTTGTGGTTTGTTTTGAAAAAGAAAGTCTTCCTGCCCCTTTTCTGTTTTTTTGTACTTGTTGTTTGAGCACCCCGTGCCCAGAATGTTCGCACAAATATAAATGCACCAGCTATGCAACTGTCCAAACGGCAGACACAGGTACCCATATGTGCTGCGACACAGAAGTCCAAATTCAGCTTAATACTAACTTGGTACTAACAAGACCAGAGACACTGATTAGTGCAGCAGTACTTTGTTTTCTCTATCAGACTGTGTGTGTGGTTCATATTACTCAGACTGTGGGGACAGACACTTGTTTACAGACACTCATCATGGTGACTTGCCTCCTTCATCAGGAACAGATGCTGGTGCCCAGCATATAAATGACTAAATTGTATGGTGATGACTTGGTTTTTGGTTAAGATTAGTGTAAGGACATCACACACCCATGACCTCACATGATGCTTGTAACACACACTGGGATCTGTGCGAATACACTGTGGGGCTACCAAAATGGGTATTTCAGTACTTTAGCCGTGGTGATATTTCTGAGTACCATCATACTGTAGGTAATTATATTTTTGACATAAAATGAGACCTGTCCAGTGGGTACCCCCTGCCTTTCACCCACAGAGAGCTGGGATAGGCTCCAGCAGATTCCTGTGACCCTATTAAGGAATAAGTGGGGACAGATAATGGATGGACATAAAATAATGTTTACACTGATCTATCATGACAGGTGTGGCAATTTGTATGAACCAGTACTATTCTGGTAAATAGTGATCAACTAGCAAACCTGAAAGATTAACCATTTAACCTACATAGCATTAGCTAGTAATAGGCATGTAGAAAATCCTCATGTTGCTCGCTGACATTATACCAAATTTTATTAATTAACATACGTATTTTATTTTAGGGAATTTATTTTAGGGAAGATAGTGCTAGAAGATGTTTACAGAGTCACATACTCAGTTCAAAGTGTGAAAGTTATATGCATTCAGCACCAGGGCTGAAGGCAATGGGTTATCTAACAGAAATGAGCTGCACTGCACTACCATCTCCATCACCTCTCACTGTTTCCTTCACAGTTTGTTTTGTAGTTTGATGATGTTGAGACGAAGCTGTGTAAACATTTATATCCTGCCATGCTCGTCATCCTAAGTGCAATGACCAAAGTTCATTTCATTTCACTCCGGTTCACTTGTATTTTATACCACAGGTTTGCATGGAAAGATAAGCAACAGAATCATCAATGTGCACAATAATGTTTTCCACAGCCTAACAGAAAATATGTTTTAGGAAAACAGCCACAAACCTGAAAAAGGTTCCCGGCTTAGTGCTTGGAAGTTAGAAGACAGCCAGAAATATTTGGACAGCAGTTCAACAGAAGTGACGTCAAGGCGGAAAGACATTCTCTTCAGTCTATACTGCCACTAAAGTACTAATCTAACTGTGAAGAACAATTAAGGAACTAGGGCTGGACGAAAAAAAAATAAATCCCAGATTTTTTCACAAAAAATCCAATTTACGGTTTAAATCGATTTTTTTCCCCCCAGCGGGTGTGCTTGTGCTGCCGTGGTCAGCAGCATGCCTCTGTTTGAGGTGCTGCAGTAAATTGATCGTACTGCTACCTTTGCTAGCAATAGAACACACCACTGCAAAGCCGCACTGCCGCAAAGCCGAACCAATTCCAAATTACAGACGACACTGTGCCTTTCTTGGGAACGAGTTCTTCTCTGCTGTTAAACTGGGCAAACAAGCACCAGTGACTTTGAAACCATAGCCTTTAAAGGTAATGCAAGATAAAAATAAAACAGGTATTCAGTATATAAAGAGCATGTCACCTGTTATATAATTTTAGGTGACCTAAAATTATATAACATATTCTGCTGCAAAAATAGCAGATGCCATGATATGGAAAGAATTTGACATCTGACAAGTTTATGTAATGTTATAAAGGAGTGGCCATCAAATGTAAAAATTATGGTTCCATCTTTGCAGCGTCTTCTAGTCCAGACCAATTGGATAAATATAGGAAAAGATGCAAGTCACCTTGGACAAAAGCATCTTACGCATTTTTTAGATACTGCATAATGAAAAGTGTTAACTAGAGACTAGTAGTGTCAAATACACAAAACACACTAAACATGGTCACTTTCTTTGGCTGCAATCTCGCCTTTGAAGGGCAATTCCAATTATTTAGTACGCAGTACCACTTTTTCACAGAAGCTGAGGAACTCAGAAGAAACATCATAAAAAAGGAAGCAGAAGTAATTTTTTAATCCTTGATATAAGCCAGAATTGCAAGCACCAGAATTACTCTATTTCCCATAATCAAACTTCACGGTGTCTCTTTATTGTACCATCGCTGCCTAGTAAACACCTATCTTTAATCGCAAAGAATGCATTATCAGGGTTTGCCTCAGAAGACTTTTCACAGGCTGAGTAGTATTCCTCATGACAAGAACTGTACACTGAAAATCAATGAAGTGCCTCTTTATATCAGGGGACTTTGAGGAGACACTGTTCCTGTGAAACCTTGTCATCTAAAAGTCAGTAAAACTCACGTTACATTATATCATTCATAAACTGATACTCACATCACTCACACAACCTGTAATTATTATTAATTGAATAATATATTTGAAACCAATACATTCAAAATAAGAGCTGTGACTTTAAAAGTATAAATTGGCTTCTGTGGATATCTGCATATTCCTGTTTTTCCTGGGAATTAGATGAAATTGATTCCACTCTCCCATCTATACAGTAAATTTGAATTACAATCATGAGCTAATTATATTACTTTAGCATAAATATAGGAGACTGAAGGAAACAGCTAACTGTCCAAAAATAGCAATGCCTTCCGATTAGCACTTGAGTACAATTAAAAATATCATGCAAAAAACTATTCATATGACAAGATGTGGTTTTATTAGGGATCACATGCTTGACTATTTCTTGGCCGGTGACTTCAACAGGATCCTTTGTCTTTGTGCTAAGTGACCAACTGCTGGATGTAGCTTCATATTTACCATACAAACATAGTATCAATGCTCCAATTCTCAGCAAGAAAGTGAATAAGCATATTTCTTAAGAACTGTCCAAGTATTCTTATAAAATATTTCTTTGCAAAACTGTTACTTCAACCATGAGTCCATTTTAGAGTGACTGAGAATAAGATTATATACATATCTAGTGAAAAACTTGTTGGAATGCCCAGTACTCACCCTTCTGGTGTTATCCAGGACTTTGGGGTCAGGTCGGCCATAGTTGGGAGGGTTGGCATGGGGGTCATACCCCAGCCTGGACAACATGGGGGCGATGACAGCCATGTCTCTTACTACATCTGCTGGGATCTTCCCCACCCACTTTGACAAGGCCTCCACATTGACAGGCTTGATGACTTGGTCTGTGGACCTCTCCACCCTAACAAAACACCAAATAAATGTAAGTCACTTTATAAAATACAAGGTTTCATTAGTTGCTAAAGCATGTTGTCAAAACCAAATATCTCTGGTTTTAATTCCAAGTGGACTCGTGAAATTAACCTGGCAAACTTTTAAATTACACATATCCATTTTAGCCTTGTACTTACTACCAAGTAAAACAGATTTCAAACACATTTAACACTGTTTTGTTACTACATGACATTAGCATTAATAATTAGTGTAGTCACACTGTTTGCTCAGCTTGTCCCCAAGTAGGCCAATTTACAACCAGCCAGTCCATCTTTCAGTACTATTTAGTGAAAGCATCTAATTGGCTGTAGTAGGACCCTTTAAACATACTGGATGAATTACCTTCCACTGGATCAATTCAATATTATTTACCATCCATCCTCAGTCAGCCACAATTATTCAAGTCAACCCATGAACTGAAGATGGTTCACTTGAGCTTAATTAGCCTATACTTTAAGCTCACTGACTATGCCATGTGAGAAAGACTATTAATGTTGTGTAGTTCCAGACAAATCTACAAAACTAGTGACTTGCATCAAATGACATAAAGTCCAGCTGTTCACATTTTGATATTGTCAGGTATCTTGATAGTGAAATTAAAATGTCCTGTTGTTGCTTAAGTGAAGATAAATAATGGTCCACCCATCTTTTTCCTCCATCAGCCACGGGCGTGAGCGATTTAAAAGGAATCTGCCATTATGTCATACCAAGGTTAAATTATTTATTGTGTGAAATTAAATATTAAATAAGCGAGGGGGTGGAGTTGCTGGAGTCAGTTTTTGTTTTCTGCCACTAATGTTTTTCAGCAGTGATGAGCTGGAGGGATTTGATGTTTGCCCTATGATGATTTAAAAAGCTGCATCCTAAAAATATCAGCCTGAGGCAAACTGATAGCTGCTTATCAGTACATACTGTGTTGCTTTAGTGCAACATAGGAATTAGGGAAATTTCAAACAACATATTGCATGAAATCAAGTTGCACTCTAAGTGTAATAAATCCCATTATGTCTGTACTAGACTTCTGAAAGAGACTCCCAGTTCTCATACTGAGGAGAGATAAAAGGCCGATGAACACTACAAACACATAAAATAGACATTTTGCGTGTATGGCATAATAACAAGCAACATTTTTCCTCTGCCATGCCATGACAGTCAAGCCACACTGTCATAGTGAGTGCTCCTAAAACTGCAATACTCAACAAGGTAAAAATGTGTTTAGTCAAGTTCAAACCTAAGTTTAAATGTGAAAGTTTACCTGAACTTTTGTTAAATTAGTGATAAACCAATTGCATTTCCTAAAACTTCACAAGCTAGGATTAAATAGCATTTTATCAAATCCACTTCTTAAACCCCAAGCCTTTCAAATTTATTACTGATCCTTTATGTAATATTTGTTTTAACTATTTTGTCATTTAGTTATTTCAAATTCAGAATGATTAATTTTAATTGTGATTTAAGGACCAATTACAAGACAAGCATGTCATGTCAGTGTTACTAACAGAAAGTATGATAGTTATCAATCAAAGCCATATCATGGACTTTCGGCTAAGCTGAAGGACTGTACAGCAACAACCTTACTGTCTCTGCCATTCTCTCTTTTTCTTAAGCCTTAGACATCATTAATACATTGTGTAAAACATTATAAAAATGTGTTTTTGTGTTTACCACATCTATAGTTGTAAATGACAACCTCAGAATGACACTGCTAATATGTACAAAACCATCCAAATTTATTAGAATATTTTCAAAAAAATCTTTTGTTTGTTGCTATTGCACATCACAGCTTCTCCTGTTATTTTTATTTATCAAAGAGAATTG
Organism: Mastacembelus armatus; assembly: GCF_900324485.2. Taxonomy (NCBI): domain Eukaryota; kingdom Metazoa; phylum Chordata; class Actinopteri; order Synbranchiformes; family Mastacembelidae; genus Mastacembelus; species Mastacembelus armatus. The sequence continues at coordinate 16,402,751 of NC_046645.1, forward strand.
TAAGATGTGAAATTGGTTGGTTATAAATTGCAAAATAAACCTATAGATCTGTTTTGACAAGCTGTTTCTTCTCTGTCTTTTCATGCATTTTGAATGGCTTGATGTCAAGTCTCTGAGTATTGCAGTTTATTGGGCAAAACACTGAAATGCAGGTTGCTCCTGGCAGCCAGGCCTGCACCTTGTATGGTAGCTTCACTGACTGTGTGCGACTGTGTGTGTGTATCTGGGTGAATGAGGAAAATTGAAAAGTGCTTTGTCTGTTAAAGTAATTAAGCTCTATATTTATGCATTAACTTTTAAATAACATTTCATGCCTATGATTTACATTTAAAATTGCTCCTAAATGTGAGTTTCTAACAAATAAGCAATTATTTGAGAAAATTAAGAAAATTATTGTATATTAGTTTTCCTTAATTGTCTCAGCTGTAATCTAGGGTATACTGTGACTTTGTATTCAAATCATTATCCATCTGCAGATTTGACTGGAGTCGACCTGTGGCACATTATATACCAGTGTTTCAGAAAAAGGCAGCTCTCTCTTTATGAAGGTCCCACGGTTATAGATCATGTTAAAGATTACAGTATGCCAAAAACTCTGATATACTGTGGTATACCACAGGGTAAAACACATCGCAATTGGTACAATATCATGAATTGGAAAAGAGTTTGTAAGAGGGTCAATGAGGGTCCTTTTAACCTGTTGCAGACCTGCTGCATTTCTAATCAGTTACTATAGGATATATACTGTACTCTGGTGTAATACTTGAAGCAAATCTTTCCTAAAAAGTCTTGACAATTTTTCATTCTCTTTTAAATGGTTCATTTGGTTATATTTTAGCTAAACCCTGACAATTTTTGAGAAACACTGGAAGTCCAGCCTAATATTCAAACACAAGAAACAATGGCTAAATGATATCACCAGCACTTCCAAATCCAGTGGGTTGTTTCATTTTCCCCAGGCAACTTGTATGAAAACCATGTTATTGTTGCTGCAATAAAAAAACATCTCCTGATGTACTATAACCAGAACCCTGGCTGATTCTAGCTCTTTCAGGTTACTCTCTCTCCCCACACACACATCTACTTACCGTACAGCTGCACCATCCCTATGTTTCCTGTCTGACTCTATACCTCAACATGGCAATTCACTTCTCTCTAATCCATTTACTTTGCAATTTAATCTTTACACTGTACGGGTATAGTCTCCTGCATGATTAATAGAGCAAGCTGGTTTTGTCATCTCAAGAGGATGGTGGAGATGGTTTCTTAGAGACGGGCCATGATCCAAATATCCACTCTGCAACAAATGGGTAGGGAATCACTTTAGGTAACTCCATCAAGACCCAAGAGGCTGCTAAGTGTTGATGTGCAACATAAACTGATAAAGACAAAAGCCCTTTTTACACTGCCTGTTCAAGGTAGGACTGTGGCAGCAGTTTGCCACCAAGGCATTCTGAATAAAAGTTACAGACCCTGAACAGGGGGCGAATGTTGACCCTACATTATGCCAGCAGTAGCGGTTGTAAAGCTGTCTCCCTGCCAGCTCGACATCTCATGGGTGTGATGTTTTGACGATGAATTGTGTCAAAGCAATGTCAAATTGCAACAACCTGGGAAACAGATTTAGCAATAAATTAAATCTAAATCATATGTGAAAATTTTAGCTTGCTGTAACAAGGTTTGGGAGAAGCATTGTAACTGTCCCCAACCTTGGAGTCAGGAGCCCTTCACTGGCGTCCAATATTAATCTGTCACAGATGGCAAAAGGAATAGGAGTAAAAGTATATTTCTGTTACATAAAACATTATTTATTCTGTCTTTTATCTGCAGTTTGTTTGCAAGGTTTGATATATGAATACCGCAGATGTGGTTTGCATCTGAAAAATCACTTTTGGCATTGAGTGTGCCTGCTGGTGGGTTACTCACTCATTTTATTGACTTACAGGATGCTACACAGCTGAAGGGCATCAATAAAGGGTGTCAAAATATCTCTTACATCAGTCAGATAAAATGCAAGTGGACATTAAGTACCCTGTGGAATATAAGTTTAAGTGCATGTTTACTTACAAGTAGTCTTTAAATTTATTAGCTGGTCACCAGCTGCTGGAGCAGTGAGTGTAAAAGTGTGAAAAGGTAGAAAAGGTATTAGTGCTACCAGAAGTTTAAAAAAAATGCATTAGTAATACACTTCATTGGATATGTAATATTCAGTAATAATGACAGCTTCAAAAATGGTGTTATATTCACAACAGCTATATGGCTACCCACTTGTGACGATAATAAACTGCTGCTAAGGCAGATCTATCATCTGACAACATAAAAGTCTGGAAATTTGAATTGAAATGACCCATATTAATACTATTAACAGCTCTGCACTAAATATCAGTAGCTTCAGAACCACAATAATTATTTGATTTACTGGATTGTTAAACAGCAGAAACATAATTGATCAACAATTATTTTGATAATTGATAAACTGTTTAAGTTTTTTTTTTTTTTTAAAGTAAAGATATCAGTTGATAATTTTTTCATGTACAGGTTGGACAGCTCAAAGAATTAATTTGCAATTTAAATTGCAAGTGGGAACCTGTTTGGCTTGAATAGTGCTTGACTTTAATGTTGCTCTAAAAACGGGCATGTTTGGAATGGTACCATGGCTAGGGCCAGATAGAGATAGTCAAAAATACAACAAAATAATAGAGACAGTACATAGTTAGAAACTTCCTATCTGTTTTTCTACACGTTTAAATCATTTTCAACCACACTCGTCTTCTCACCTTTAAATGTGATATGACCAAAAACCTTTCTGCCCATCACATGACCACTTCCCTTCAGGCGGATGCTCTTTATGGCCTCCAGCTTGTCAATTATTCATTGCTAGACCTCCTTTACCCAAGTTGGTGTTCTGTATCACCAAGGACTAATTCGGATAGAAACATCAAGATTGCAAATAGCATAGAGAGATAGGGAGGAGAGATGGAATGGCTCCCTGGTCTGGGATAAGTAATGGAGCAAGTCTCTCAGCTTGGCAGAGCTTCCACTAAATCAAAGGCAGGTAATTGATGTTAATGCTAACACAAGGTCCCACTCTGGGGCCTGGCTGCCCATTGATTGAGATTTTCATGTAGATAGAGACCCAGAACTGTGGGATAGTGGGGAGTGTTGGTGGTTGTAGTGGGTAAGAGGCATATTCTGCCAGGTGTCATGGGGGTTGACTTTAATGTACTGTGGGTAAGTACTTGAGAGGAGGTGGGGCAAAATGTTTATGATGGTAAAAGGTAGTCGTGCTGCCCTGAAGGCTACTTGTGGCTGGCTGTCTCTTACATCAAATTGTATCAGAGCCCATTTAGGGAAGAGGTATGACGCTGGCCAAAAGCCCATAATAACTCTGTGTAGACTGTGTACTGAGCAAAAACTACTGTGTATACGACACTAAAACCTACAAGACATTATATCCAAAGTAAAGATAGATTACTTTGTGAATGCTGTTTTTGGTTAGTGTCTTAACTCTTAAATTGACACTTTTTTTGATGTACATGAGATTCTCTCAAATGAAAATGAGACACGAATTATACCAACTATACCAATACCAAACGGCTTTGAATTTTGTGTAAGGGAGGTCAGAGATAGAAGACATGCGTGCAAATTCAATCTTAGATAAGCTTTTAAAGTGGCGCTTCCATTCTTCTCTTCTGCTTATCTTAGAATATTCTGGTTTAAGGTCCCCATTCATTAATATTTGATAGGAATTGTGGATGGGTAATGTGTGCAATAAATGACCAAGATCTGCATCTGGATCCCAAAAAACTCTTATCACTCTTTCTCCCTGTGTGAACATTAGGTCTGTTTTGGCCTTGATTTTCTATTTCAAGTGTTGTAGTATTCTATATTTGTGCTGGAAATAAATTGTTAAACACAGAAACCATGTTTAACTAAAACATGACCACCAAAGATTTCCCAGTGTCTGGAAACAACTGATGTTAAATTTGTTTTATGAGCGACAATGACATTGTGGCCTTAGTGAAAACCTTACAGGTCCTTGACATTGAGCCGTAGTGGTGCACCGTTGTAGCACCATGACTAAAGAGCACTTCAGAGACTTGAACCACAGCACACCAGACATCATCTTAAGATGAGCTTTTGAATTTTGCAGGTCTGGGTCTGATCTATGTTCTTGTTACAAATATTTGCTGTACTTTTAAGGATTAAGCCAAAATCTCAAAAGCAATCTCACTTCAAAGAAACTGGTAATAATCTTGCTTATTTACAAGCTTACAGTAGCTAAAGCTGTAGCTATAAGACACTTTCACTTTGTCAAAGTAACTCTAAGGAAAAAAGGTTAGAGACCTTGATTTTAACCCTTAATGTGAATCAGACTAAAATGCTAATCTGACCTCAAACACAATTATGAAAATGAAATAATAAAATAAAGGAGACTGATTGTAGCTGTGAATCTGTTTATAGTTGCCCTGCCTAGCTCATTCTTTGGTCACATACTTGTCCCATGACATCAGCTGCAACAACAGTAATACTGCATGTTTCAATGTTAGAGGTTAAGCTATAGCCTAAACTCGAAGAGCATTCTCAAGAAAAGAGAAAAGTGGTATTTTTGGGATGACATTTCATATAATGTTCTGATTAACAGAAATTATGAAATTTCTCAATGTACTTAACCCTATCTAGATGCCAGTATTTTGTAGTGTGTGACCCAATCTCTTCTTTACGTAGTTAGGCCTTTATTGCAAAGCAAGCCATACTGTATTTCATCCACAAGAAGTAGGTTCAAGCTCACGTGTGAACAAATATCAGCATGGCTAAAGGGCTGAAAAGGGCTGTTTATTGTTTGACATTCTGGCTGTGTGCTAAGGTTGGCTTTTGTCAAATTTCTAAATAATTTTAGCGTCTTGTTAATGTTTACTTGATGTCCTTTTGAAAATGCAGAACTAGTTAAACTTGTACTAGCTCTAAGTCAATGGTAGGCAATGATGGGCTAAATCCCTCCAAAAAAATTTAAGACCATTTGGGGAATGTTGAAGTTTCCCTCTTTTAAAGTTTATATTTAAATATATTTTATATACATTTTTACAAGTCTATTGATAATAAGGTTAATGGAAAGCCCACATTTCACCCTAATTACTAATATAATCAATGCCCCAACATGCAAACTGAGGCTACCTGCTTCATTCTGAACCAGGATGTTTGTCTAGAATTTAGTGCTAAAATGGTATCTGATAAAATTAATAGGTGAATAACAAAAACATCCTTTATCACATTTAAATAAGAAGTAGTTTTAATTCCACAGCTTTCATTGTTTGAACTAAATAGCTTTTACTAACTAGCTTATCCTTCAAACACAAAAACAGGTCAAAAAAGCTGATGACATTTTTAATATTGTTTGCATTCAACCATTACTGACAGAGAACACTGTGTATCACCTTTCATCTCATATTGTAACACAGAGCATGCTATTTATGTTAATCCAGTTCTTGAAAAAATTAGAATAGTACATGCATAAACTGCAACGTTAGCCCTCACATATGAAAAATAATCTACTGTGGAATAAAATCTTTTAACTGATTTATAACTTGATGTCAAATTAATTATAGTTTTAATCCCAAATCTGAATGGTGCAGGAAAAACTAGCCTACTGCTGAACTTATCTGCTGAACTCTGCTCTATAGTATCTCTGCTGCCTTTTTGTTCTTCAAATGGGGTCTGAGCATAGTCAAACAGATAAGAGCCATGAAACATGAGGAGAGAAACAGAAGAAAAGAGAAATTAAATACATACCTAATTCAAATTTTTCAATCAAACTATGAACGCCCACCCTTACTTTTTACCACAGAAAAAGGCAGATAAGTTGATAAAGACATGCAAGAAAGGCAAAAGGCATTTAGAGAAAAAAAAACTGCTGAATGGATGGTTAACTAATCTTTATAATAAGAACCATATGCAGACAATAACTAAACATGGTCCAAATCATCCCCAGGGGATATAAACTGTGTTCTGGTGCTACGTGGCAGAGGTGGGGGTGGGTGCATACACAGGCAAGGAATGGGGCTGCACCCCTTCAGCGTTTCCTCAACAACTTCCAGCAGCCAGCTTTCCAAATCCCTGAAACCCAAACAACTCTGACACCAGGCAGAGTCATTAGGAAAATCTACTTACAGTACAGTAGTGCAGACATTAAGTGACTAATGAGTAGGTTCCTTACTGTGCTTAGCAGTAAGATGTGTCTTTTCTAAACAAAATGTAATGACTGGACGTTTTGTGAAAACAGTAAATATATATTTTACAGAAGCAGGCGAAGTATGCTTTTTAAGGCCTACAGGAACTGAGAATACAGAGAAAGTGATTTACCATAACTTGATACCCTGCTTGACCATATGCAGTTTTTCTCTGGGTTAATAGTCAGTCCATGTTTTCTCTCCCTTATGGGTTTAGAAGTTAAAATCAAAAACAAGCAGGGCAAGTCCAAGCTCATTTCTGTTTCACTGGAATGTGATACAGAGTAGATCCAGTTTACCATGTGGAACTTGTGAACCTGGCATAAATCACAATGTCTTGCAACAGCAAATACTTATTTAATCACTACTGCAACAATTAAATATAAGGTACATCTGCAGCTGTTCTGAATCCTCCATTAGTGAAAATCTATTGCTGAAAGGCACTACACAAGCCTGATTGTTGTAATTTACATGTTATAATTATTCTGAAATTAAAGACTTCGGTCTGGATGTAACAAACATGGACAAGTCTGTCCCAAAACTAAAAACAAGAGGGATCAAAGACATAATGACAATGGCCAGGAATGCTTTACTCTGGGACTGCAATTACAACAGTCAGAAATAGGGTTTCACAGCATTTTATCTAGTCTGAATTAACATGCTTAACAAATTCAAATTTGAGTCTCTTACTAAAATTGTAGTAGTAAATCTGGAGTATAAATCATACTTTTTTCACTCCTCTGACTTGTAGTGCAACTTATATAGTAAAGCAACTTCTACATGTTAATTTACTCAACTGAAGATAATACTGTACTGCTAGAAAGTAAAAATACTTACTGTATGTTCACACAAAAGTATAACTACTAGTGTAACACAAATGCTGTCCAAAAGAAAGAGCTATACTGCAGTTTTCAAAGTGCAGGTAATAAAGTATGCAGCAACAAAATTTGGAGTTAGTGTCAGCATTCAGGCACCTTCCTCCTCGATGTTGGCAGAGTTGTTACTTGACATGAATGAATGAATTCAATAATGCATTCTGCTTGTAGTTATGCCTAGCATATGTTCTTCATAGGCTAATTTAGACTATAATTAGTATAATTAGAGATGTGACTTGTATGTTTTTTTCTGTTCAACAAGGCCATTTTTGCTAAAAGCTAAATTCCAGAAAATTCAGTAAGTATTTTAGAGCCTAGCCTTTGTAATCATGTTTATAACACAACTGGTAATTTTAATTGTCATTTTATTATTAAAAATGCCTGACACTGACATATAATTAGACCTAAACCATGGACATGATGCAGTGCTGAAATGTTGTAGGGCTTTCCCCACATATTTTATCACTGGTCTGTCCTCACGCATTCTCCTTTTATTGTTAGAGCCTCACTGTGGGGCTGTGCTGCAGCTGCAGAAGCTAAAGGGAAACAGTACAGTGAAATAATGTTGATTCCACTTTATCAGTCAGTAAATGTTGAGGATGTGCTGTCCTTCTCAAGTTATCAAATACAGCACAAATTCAACACACAATACATGACTTAATTGTTGTTAACAAAAGCATTGCTGAGTTGTCAAATTTTGTATTCGGAAGTCTGTTACTACTTTTCTGATGAGTTTAGTGTTCAGGGAGGCCAAAGAGTGTAAATTAAACAGAGGACATGAAAAACAGATTCAGCAGGGGAGTTTGTTTGACCTAGCAGCTTAACAAATCTTGGAATTTTACATACTGGGCACTGGATCCAGAATAGGATCAGTTCCTAGAGTGTCATGTAAAAGTTAATCTAAACTCATCCAAGTCAGCCTAGAGATTACACCAAATAAAATGCCACTGAATGTTTTTTCTACAAATAAATTTTGCTAAAAGGATTCAAACAAATCATCAAAAACACAAGATGTGGAGATACAGTCTACAGTCTGGCACAACTGTTTAAAGTCTGAGTACAAGGCTTTGGATTTGGTTGAGGCCAGGCAAAGGAAAAAGGAAATGTAGGAGCTGTCAGCATTACTTACTTGGAGAGGGACACTCCTCCAGCTTTTCCAATGAGCTCCTCATGGTGGAGGACGGCATCATTCCAAGGAATGTCAAGGAATTTCAGCAATGTCCTCATCCATTTCTCAGGATGAAGGACCAGCTGTTCATAGTGCATAGGTAGGCATTTATCAGCCACTTCTAGGCACTGAGTGTACATGGTCTCTATGGCCCGATTCCACTTGGTTAGGCAGTCCCGGTAGCTTCCCAGGTCAAAACCAGCAATGGTCACCTTCCGAGAGATCATGGAGTGGACTGAAGCTCGACCATCACGAATCATAAGTACAAACTTGGCATGGGGAAAGATCTTTGCCAGGTAGGCAAGTGACTTCAATGCAAAAGGGTCCTTGTTGCACAGGAAGTTGGCAGGTTCACCATGTTTGACAATGATTTCCAGCAGAAAGGCCTGCATAGCAGCATCCAGAACCTCATCTGTGACACCAGCCTCATCCAGGCGCATCTTCTCACGGCCCGAGCGGCTCCACATCTGCTTCATGGCCAGAATACGTGGAATTACACGGGTTTCTTCACCACAACGTATCTCTGGGTGAGCGTCTAGCATTGCTCGCATTAATGTTGTTCCACTGCGTGGCACACCACCAATGAAAATGAGGGGCATATCTTTATTGTAAACAAAGGGTGTGCTGAGATTCTGTCCTGTCCGTAACGTGGTTCGTATGCTACCTCCAGGTGCTGACAGAGTTAGGATTCCACCTGGCTGGCTGCGCTCCTCAATACGATGGTGGCACTCCATGGCATGGCGGCCCAGGTAGAAGACAGTGACCGAGCTGATGACTAGGCAGGCCACCAGCAAGTTCTGTTTCAGCTTGCCAATCATGTTGTAGGCCACAGATGGAAGAGGACAATATCACCGCAGGGGCAAATTGGGGAAGGGGGGAGGGGGACTTAAGGGTAATTAAGGTTCCCACACCTTATGGTTGTTTTCTGGGAACCAAGCACGGATCAAGCTCCCTGGTACACAGCAGGCGGGGAGTCCCACGCTCCATGAGGCCTGGATTGTGGTACAAAACACAAAAGAAATAATTAGTTCTAATTAACCACTAATGCCTAACTTATAGGTGAAGTTAACAACAAAACATAACCAGATGTACCTTTAATTTACCAAATTAAAAAAAAAAAAAAAAAACACTTTAGTGATACTTTATTCTCATTAATGTATCCAACCAAAAGCATGTCAGAGCAAAATGTACAGTAGAAATTGCCAGAGTCGCCACCACAGAAACTGAATTTACTCTGTCTCACAGACATTTTTTGCAAATAATTCAATTCCCATTCAAAGATAAATTACTCTGACTAGATGATTAGACACTCAGAATGTAGAACAGCAAATCTCTGTATTCAACCAAGGGCAGCCCTTTTTGTAATCTTGCTCGGCTCGTTCTCTGGAATGCATTTACAATCTGTGACATTTAGACTTCGGCACACAAACCACTTTGGCAAAGTTTAGGGCTGTTTTCACATGTGTTTTCACATGTTGGTGCGCACCCTGGTGCGGTCTCAGTGCGCACCAAATTACATTGTATCAGTTCGTGTTCACAAAGGTTCTTTTCACCGCAGCCTAAACGCCACACCAAAAATCATGTGGCAACAGTCACTGGTCACTATCAGTTTTGTTGGAGAAGTCATGTTTCTATGATAACCGACCAGAAGTGAGGCACAGTATGGATCCACATCTACGCGTTTGACCGCGATTGCTTGTAAGACCTCAGTTATGATTAAACTGCTTCTTTCCCATAGATCTCTCTGAACTAACATTGCTTCATCTAAACAATCACTGCTTAAAGACACCCTGCCATTAATCTATTCATCTTTGTTAAACATGGTCAATTTATCTCTAGTAACAGGCTACATGCCTCAGGCTTTTAGGAATGCAGTAATAAAACTGCTACTCAAAAAGCCAAGTCTTAGTCCATGAAGCCTGGGTAATTATAGACCAATATCCGACCTACCTTTTATTTCTAAAATCGTGGAAAAAGCTGTTGCAAGACAGCTATGTGACCACTTAGTTCAATTAAATTCAATTTTATTTGTATAACGCCAAATCACAATATAATCATCTCAAGGTACTAAAAAAAAGGAACAGAAAGGAAATATTTGAAGAGTTTCAGCTTGGATTTAGAGAATGTTATAGTACAGAAAAAGTACTAAGGCATGTCACCATCGATCTTTTTGTATTTGTATTTGACATTATCGATCACAGCGTCTTATTACAGAGAATGGAACATTCAATTGGGATTAAAGTAAAAGTGTTAAAGTAGTTCCAATCTTATTTATCAGATACATTCCACTTTGTTTGTGTTCATGATGAACCTCCCATGCACACGAAAGTTAGTTATGGAGTTCAATGAAGTTCTCTGCTAGGATGGATTCCTTTCACCTTATACATGCTTCTCTTAGGCAACATTATTAGGAAGCACTGCATTATCTACTATTGCTATGCAGATGACACTCAGCTATATCTAGCTCTGAAACTTGATCTGAGTTGCGTTTTTCCTCTGAGGACAAAGTAAACTCTTCGTCGCTATCTGGAACCATACGAAGTGCTTCTTCACCCACATAGTGTAGCATCATCCAAACGCACAGAAAAAGTGAGTAAATTCTATGTTGAAGGTTGACGTTTTATGCCATTTCTTGGGGGCGTGTACAGAACTACTTGGCTCAACCTCAGATTATTTCCATACGAGGCGAGATCACATTAGCTATAATGAGGTGAGACCGGAGAAACCGTGCCGCTCCTTACTTTCATACGGATTACATAAAAAGAGATTATTTGTTTTCGACTTGAATCGTTTCATTTAAAAGAAGACATTTCAAACTGGAATCATTCAAATAAGAGTCACAGAATTTTCATTTGAAAATTGATATTTTTATCCAGTGCATTAACATCTGAAAAAAGGCTCATTTTATTATCTGTGTGCTGCAGGTTTTCCCTGCCTACAAGGATTATGGAAGTAAACTCAATTATTATGTTCTAGGTTTTGTGTACCAATACATACATAGTCACCTTATTTGCTCCACTGTCTGTTTCTACACAATTATGAGCGTGATAGTTAACAGGCTCTGTCAGCATTGTTCTGCAGCAGTGCCACAGTAGGGACTCCGACATCATTATGTGACAGACTGCAGTTTATGACAGCAGAGCAATGAACCTAGTGCAGCTAACACCATCTTCATTGTATCTCAGGAACCATTAAGAAGCATCTTAGTATGAGTGGAGCACCACAGCATGGTGCAAGAAGCTGTCATCTACTTTGCTTCAACATAGAGTTCTAATTAATGATTTTTTTCTTACCACAACAAACAGCTGGGATGCCTTTAATATTTGGGGCTATGTAAAATTCTTAAGATACACAGATATCCCAAAGTCTTCATATACAGTTATATTTAGAAAAGTCTTAAGATACAGAGCTACATATTTGGCAGGCAATGTCAACTGCTGAAAAATGCAAAAAATCAACCATTTCCATCTGTACCCAGCACTGCCCTTATGAAGCAAACAAACAAAAAAAACAACACACCACAATATTTGAAGACAGAGGCGTACCTGAGCAAGGCTGACTAACCCTCAAAATATCAGAAGACGGCAGGGTTTGATGGTGGACACGCCACACAAGCTCAAGAAGAGAACTTAGTAAATACAACAAGCTACTATCATCTCTGCTATGATACTGGCCTTCTCTGAGTCATTAGAAGGCTGATGCTCACACCAAAAATTTAGAAGAGAATATCTATGCACTGCCGCCAGGTGGTTCAATGAGGTCATGAGTTCACAGAGGACTTTGACAGTACCTCCCCACAAATGTTTTGGAGCATATTTAACATAATGTAGCTTTAATAATATAGTACACATGAGTTGAATTTCAAAAGGTCACTTTTATCAAGGCTAGTAGTAACATTTCTGTATTTACTTGCTTATTCTGTATTTGGCTAAGTTTTTTCACATTGCATAATGTGCTTGTGCTGTCATGTCTGTATGGGTGGATGGGTGGATGGGTTCTATGGGACACTGTAGATACCAGATTTGAAATGTTTAGGTTTTGGATTGCGCTGCAATCCTTGGCAAGGAGATTTTAAAGATAAAAGGGGGAAGACATATCAGGACTATTTTATTAATCCCTTTATGAAACATGCCCATATATTCTTTAATACATTTGAAACTGGTTAGCTAGATTTGGACACACCAGGACAGGCCAATGTATCACTGTACCATCTGTTTCACCTTGACACCTTGTTGCCAAGTTTTTTTCAGTGTCATCATGCTTAATGAACCAAATAGCTGTTGCTGCTTTAGGCACACACCCTTGACTGTTAACACATAGTTATACAAATAAGGAGCAATTTCACAGTAAAATATCACTGCTCGTGCAAGGTCACAACTATGCAAAACTAAGGTGCAAGTAAACGTTTAAAATATTCCCTCTGCACTGTCACTAAAAAATAGAGAGAATGTGTAAATACTGCAGTAAAGTTCTTACATTGCAGCATTTAACAAACTTGTTTCATTTTTTTCTGTCATTCGCCTTTGTCTTTTCTCTCAGCCCACCCACGCAATTTCACATCTCTGTGTCTCTTCCTAAGTGATTCATAGTTAAAGGGAGAAGGAAGTCACAGTCATGCTGCCAACAGCTTTTGTGTATTAGTGTGAACACAAGAGGCTGCTGCATCTGTCCTTAAGGAGAAAATCTACCTTATGATTTACTTTTATAGGTGCATGTTGTTATCATGAGAGGTCGTGTGCACAATACAAATTAAGATCATGTTTTTATGTACGAGTTCACCAAAACAGCAGCTGCTAAGAAGAATACAGCCAGACAAGCAACCAAAAGTCAATGTATAGTAGTATACAACATAAGCTATCAACTACAAACAACAGGAAAGAACAGAGTTTTGCAGGAAATGAAGGTGAGTCTGAAAGATGGTGAGAAAGACTAGATGAAAATTGAGAAAGCAAGAGGTGGAAGGTGTGAAAACAATAGATGAGTCACTGGTATCATCCCAGGCAGGTCAAGGTAAAGCAACTATACAGCACTTTTCATGTAAATCAAGTGATCTAACTGCCTGACACAAACATGAGATTGAATAGCAATAATAAAAAGACAGCTGCAATAAACAAACTAAATATAAATGAAAAATATCATTAGGAGTGTCATGTGCATTGTTCTGTTATTACAGCTGGTGGAAACCTAGTGGGTAAAAAAGAGTTTTTAGCCTTAGGACTTATCTCAGACTCAATCCAACAATAAACCTCTTGAATTTTACATTTAAATTTAGAAGTATCATTCTCCTTAACAGAACATTGAGTTGTATCACCTATCAATATAACACCCACAGTCAGTGATAAAACAGTGAGATCATGCAGTTTTAATCAATTCAGTTATTAATGGCAATATATCACTGAAGTTAGCAAATTCTGATTAAAATCAATAATTATGTGATCCAAAAATCATTAACCCTCTGGGGTCTAAGGGTGTTTTGGGGCCCTGGACAAGTTTTGACATGCCCTGATTTGTGCTTTTTTCAGCACAAACTGGGCTACAAAAATATGTGAGCAGCAAGTTTATACATGATTGTGTTTTTGAGAAAACAGCGTTTAAGCATGGTCAGTGGAAAACTAAAATTTTTAAGTGCCTGAAATAAAGCCATAAAACACATGCAGAGCATTGGTTCACAAGACTTTTGAGAAATGCATCTTGTAGCCAAAAGTGTTTGCTCCAAAATTATGTGAAAAACATCTTGTTCAGTCATTCACAGAAAACAATACACTGATTTAAAATTTCTAAGACACTTTTTTAGAAGAAAGGGAATATGCAAGAAGGGGTTTCTGATCATGAATAATCATGTGATTCGCTTGAGAAGACAAAGACTGCATAATGGGCCTTTCAGTCAAGAATGTGGCTGAGTGGGAATTACTGCAATGCAATGCAATACAATGCAGATGCAAACGTTCATCATCTGAGTCGCGTTTTTCCTCTGATGAGAAAGTAAACTCTTCATCGCTGTCCGGAACCATTCAAATCATGGCCAGCATGTTCGTCAACCCCAGGGGGTTAGGGAAGATTTTGAATTTTGGATCAGACATTATACAGATGATATTTGGTGCTATAGTTAGGTTTTGAGCTGTATCAAAAAAGGAGCTTTTGAGAAAAAAAAATGGACAAAAAAACTAAAGATATGCTGTAGTCCTTTCAGATGTTCATTGTAAATGCCTGACAGATACACTGCGGTTGAGGTCCACAGCAGTGTCGTCTTACACCTTGCACCAGGACTGAAATGTGTTTGTGTTAAATTAATTGAGGCTTTTCTCTCCTGTTATTGATATTGTATCCTCCTCACACAATATTTTTCCCATTGATCTGTTAGGGGTAGCAGTACAGGCTGAGGCCGCTCTCCATGGAACAACAGCGAAACCCAACCACATCAACACTTAATAATGAGAGGGGCTTGGCACCTCACATGAGATATGATGCTAGACGGTCATGAAACTGACAGGAACAGAAAAAAAATAAAGCAAGATTCTAGTATGTTTCCTCTCGCTTTGCCATTTCTGCTTAGTAGGAAAGCCAGCCAGACTAAAAGATTTCTTCGATTAAATGCTCCACTGATTAATGGATGAATGAGCACTGTCTGGCATAGGCAAAGGAAAATCAGCTGGTGTGAGCAATCTGTCAAACACTGTCAGGAGCTGAACCATCACTTTATTGCCTCACATTTTCTGATATACTGCAGAGATTGAAAATAAACTAAATGTACTGGGCTGAGCAAGAGCGCCTCACTTCTTCCCTTGCACTTTACAACATAATCAAGGTTGTCACTCATCGCTATATTTACAACCGTTTTCCTCCTGCTTTTTAAGCTTGCTAAAAGAACTCTTCTGTCCATTCTATACACATGCACCGTGCAGATGAGACTGTCAGGAATTGTGTTTACACTCAGCCTGCAGTGGTGATGTTTGTGTTTCAGGAAGAAAGGCAGGAAGAAAAATTAAGTTGACAGCAACACAGAAACACACAGACTGGCAATTTAACAGTCTTTCCAGTCTGTGCTGGGTTAAACCACTCGTGGTTTCAACAAGTAAATGGTCCAAGTATTTGCAAACCTTTATGTTCATGCTAAACTATTGCTCGTTAGTGTAACACAAGTGAAAATTATGTCCAAAATAAAGAGCTATACTGCAGACTTCACAGTGCAGATAATAAAGTATGCAGCTGAAACAGAGTTTGGAGTGAGTGTTGGCATTCAGGCAACCTGAGCGAGGACATGTCACTTCACCTTCCTCCACAATGTTGGCGACATTGTTACTTGACACGGATGAATGAATTCAGTAATGCATTCTGGTTGTAGTTATACCTAGCATTCTTCAACATTCTTTATAGGCTAATTTAGACTATAATTAGTATAATTAGAAATGTGACTTGTATGTCAGCATTCAGGCAACCTGAGAAAGGAGGTTTGTTGTGTATCTGTTTTCTGCAGAGCCATGGTATATTTTAACTATTGGGCCAACTTCATCAGTTCAGGCAATCTTCCTATATTTACTGCTTCTGGTAGCATGCATCTATACTCAAATCCAGGGGGTATTCCATTATGAAGTTTATCACATCTTTTGTGTTAATTACAAGCATGTTTAATTATAGTATGCTTGTCTCAAACACTTCTGCTGTTCTAGTCAGTGTCAACCAAGGAGCTGCTCACTTTCTTCAGTTTCCTTCTGAAAGTGTAGTTTCATGTTAGCATGAGCCTCAGATACAGTTACACATCATCCCCTCCTCTTCTGCACTGTAATGTATTTTTTATCAAATTATTAACAGCAATTGATCAATAATCAATCAATCAATCCCATTTTCCTACTACTTTACCTTTTTGTTTTAGCTTCTCCATTTTATTGATTCATTTAGCCTCTCCATTTACCATTTCTGTGGCAAAAATGCAAGTAATGCAAGCTCTCTGATTGGCTGTCACTGGGCAAAGACTATCACACGTTTGCAAGAATCCATCATGGAATCCATGTATGAAGTACAATGAAAAAGAAATGTGGTGTTAAACTGGAGCCAACAGTGTAAGTAACCATTATTATAACACCTGTGATGCAAAGTGATAGATACAGTTAAACATCCTAGTGCTGCTGTACTCTAAATTAGAACTCATGGAATACCTCTTGTCCAATCAAACTACCTGATCAGAAATAACTGTTGAATAAATTATAATATAATTGGAATTAATAACAGAAGCAGTGTTATAGAGAAAAAGAAGTAATATCTCTAGCCATGTTTGTCCAACCCTAGCCTCCAACTGTATTCTTACTGACAAATGAATCTCTCTAAAGTTCATTAGGTTTCCAACCAGATATCTGTTCTGACGCATTCCAGAACAGTCCACAGGATTGCGGTCCTTACCCTGTGCATGACATATGGCCCCCCAGGCTTGGATGTAAATCACATGTTGCTATGAGCAATCCCAATCAGCCTCTAGCTAGGCTGTATGACAGAGAGAAGAAATGTCTCACTCCAGGCAGGACAGACTCATTCTAGTTGCTGTGTGCAAACAAGCCCAACAGTGTGACTTTCTGCTTCTTAATACATGGCTACAGTTCAACTACATCCAGGCACTGTCTGTGGGGATTACAGAGCAAATAAACTAGGGATGAGGGAAAACACAGTCGTACTCCCCCGTTATTTGCACAAACCTTATGTCCACATTGGGTTCCCCAAGGATTTCATTTGTTTATGCACCTGTCTGATTGGTTGTGACCTGCAGGGATCATTTTTGCATGTTCAGAATGAATGGGTGTGCAATTAAATCTAAGAAAATCTGGCATTTCCTTCACAAAAAGGAATGGCAACCCTATAGCAGCAGTCATCCTCTCTTATCTTTGCTTCATCACTGGGCCTACAGCAATTAAATATACATTTCTTATTTGAATTGTGTTGTATTCACAGTCAGCCTTAATATTTGAACAAATTAATGATGTGTTTGAAATGTAATACTATGCCCGCGACCATTTTTCCAGATAAAAGATCACAGACACACCCATGAAATCACAATCAAAGGATGAGGAAGGGATAAATACTGAGTGTGTGAACAGCATAGGGAGCAGCTTTATGATAATTTCCTAACAGCATTAGCATACCTTGTTCAGAGCCATAAACCACACTGCTCTGATGTCTGAAAAAGGAAAACCCTCAATTTAATAGGCTGCAAATGCTCCAAGCTTAAAATGTGATTCCCTTACTATGTCACCCAGGAACATCTGAAAAGGAAGGAACAACAATAGATTTTGTACTCTGTTTAAAGGTCAGCATTTGCAAAACCAACATTAACTGCATTGTAATATTCTGCCTCTGTCTGGATAATAATGGGAATGTTTCTGACGAGCTCCACAAACCTGTCGTGAAGAACTCCAGATGAACTTTTAAAGATCTTTCAAATGAAGAACATACTCATTGACATTTTGGCAATACATTTTACTTAGGGTATGTTCACGTTACAGGCCTCAATACTCAATTCTGATCTTTGGGCTAATGGTTCACATCCACAATTGCAAGTGGTATGGGCCAACACTGAATGATGACAACAATATGTGCAGAGGACTGAGATGTTAAAAAAATAAAAGCCCACAGGAATTCTGATCTGCCCATTGTGATCTAATGAATCAGATCTAACACACATATGCAAGTGGTCCCAAGATATAAAATCTGACATGAAAAATCTGATTTACCATGAAAAAATGTCAGATCTGAGTCAGCTGAAGGGGAATAAAATCTGGATTTGGGCCACTTCAGCATGTAATGTGAGTCAGGTAAGGCTGTTTATTGACTGGTAACTCCCCTCACACAAATGG
Source organism: Mastacembelus armatus (assembly GCF_900324485.2). Lineage (NCBI taxonomy): Eukaryota > Metazoa > Chordata > Actinopteri > Synbranchiformes > Mastacembelidae > Mastacembelus > Mastacembelus armatus. The sequence continues at coordinate 16,420,860 of NC_046645.1, forward strand.
CCTTATCAGTTACTTACAAACATCAGACAGAGTTTTGAGAAAATACTTGAGAACAACTGGCAGTAAATGTATGGCCTCTTAAACTAAATCTTACAAGATGTTGGATGTCTAATACATCACCATGCTGTGACTGGGCAAACATCAAGCTTCCTTTATCATGAAACTCCACTACTGCAAAAACAACTCACTAAATAAATTCACAACATCATTTCTTACTAGAATACACAAGTAGTTCACACAGGAAGTATTCACTGCTTTAAACCACAGCTGTCCTGGATGTAAGCATCTGAATATACTACAGCCTGCATGCATTTACCACAGTCAATTTCAATATCCCCTCTTCAGGTAAATCAACTTCACCTCTGTTGTGCAGCTGACAACTCAATATCTGCATACTCACTACCACAGTGTAGGCGTTATAAACAATGAATGACGCATCACTAATCAGTAAAGTGACTGGCCGAGATGCATCAGTAAACCCACTTGTGTCTAGTCACTGTGTGTATGTGTATGTCAACAGGAGTGTGGTTTGTGTACTGAGTAGGCATCCTGTGGTAAACTCGTTTGCATACAACTTTTAACATAATGAGACACAATTTGGCTGTCCAGGGCAGGAGTGTTGCCCTGGAGACTGTTATTCAGACTACTGTAGGACCAGTGGTTAATGTTTTTTAGTCTACAACATATTATACTTCAAATTATTTTTAAATCATGCTGAGTTGGGTTTTCCAGTCGTCCAAACAGGCAGAGATCTCTTTCATTTTACTGAGCTATGCTATGACTTCCAACTTTCTGGGACTTCAAACTTGCTTGTGATAAGTAATCTGTCAACATGAAAGGTGCTATACAAATAAATTTGCCTTTAAAATAAAACAGAAAAAAACAAAATCACCAACTAAATTAACTACATTAATCAATGAAAAACTTCAGCACCATAATTTGATAATGTTAGCCAAAGCATGCATAATGACTTAATGTATGATATATTATGCTACTTTTGTTATTACTGTGTATAATACATAAGGATACAGTCATCACAACTCCTTCAGCTGCAATACACTTGATAATAACATTGTTAATGGAACATAAAGTAGATTTACTTAAGTACAACCTTGTGGTATCTGTATGTTACTTGAGTGTTTGCATTTTCTGCTACTTTATACTTTGACTTCATTACATTTCAGAGGAAAATATTGTACTTTTACTCCATTATTGTTTTATTTATTTATAACTGTAGTTACTTTTTTGAATATTTAATACTAATAAAGTATAATGATCAAACGTTATTGAAAATTCCCAAGCAAGCAAGTAAAGCGACTGTAAATAAGTAAAATTATAACCATACATGATAGTCAGTTCCATCTATACCAATGCATTTATTTGAGACACGGCAATATTTTTGTAATTTCACTTATATAGTATATAATTATATATGCTAATATTGTGTACTTCCATTCAAGTAAAATTTGGAATGTTGAGTTGTAAGAGGGGCAGCATGGTGGCTGAGTGGTTAGCACTGTTGCCTCACAGCAAGAAGGTCCTGGGGTCGCAACCAAGCCTTTCTGTGTGGAGTTTGCATGTTCTCCCCGTGCTTGCGTGGGTTTACTCCAAAAACATGCATGTTAGGTTGATTGGTGACTCTAAATTGCCCATAGGAGTGAGTGTGAGTGTGTGAGGTTGTTTGTCTCTATGTGGCCCTGTGATGGACTGGTGACCTGTCCAGGGTGTACCCCTGCCTTTCACCCAAAGAGAGCTGGGATAGGCTCCAGCAGATCCCTGTGACCCTGGTTAAGGAATAAGTGGGTATAGAAAATGGATGGATGGAGTTGTAAGAGTATTATTACACTAATATTTATACCTTTACTTAAGTAAAGGGACTACTTCTAATTCTTCCACCACTGGTGAGTGGATGAATCTTTTCAGCACCATAGAAATACGACTTTCACTAGAACATGTCATCTGTTATCTTATGTCATAACAGTATCTCTTCAAGCATCAGTACAAATGATTAATAACTGTGCTGCATATTACCTGTTCTTTGAAGGCAAAGGTAAAAGCTTTAATACATAAAATGTAACTATGACTTCTAAAGTGTATTTTTGCAAGACTCAATCACAAAGTTTAAAATTCTGTTGTGTGACCTGCTGTGACAAACTGATTTAAACTCCCTACCATTCCTATTCCCATCTCTGACTGGTTTATCAGTACTATAGGACCTAAAGAGATAATATTCAAATAATAAATAGAAACGGTTTATCAGTACTATAGGACCTAAAGAGATAATATTCAAATAATAAATAGAAACAGGCATACAGGATGAAGAAAACCAACACTTCCAGAACCAGCGGCTCCTCCTGTGTCACCTCTCTGTAACAAGTCTGTTCTGTTCCCACTGGAACACATCAAGTCACTAGAGAAACCTGACCAGTGTGGCAGATTGGGAATTAGTGCCAGCCACCTGCTAAATACTGGTGTTTTTTTGTTTGTTTGTTTTTTTTCATAGTGACAGGTGAATGTCTAATCTATCAGCACCAACCGAAAAGCAAACTTCCCATCACAGAATCTGTAATCTAAAAAAGGGTATAAATTGATCCATATTTATTAATAGCATTATTCTAACTGAATATTGGGTTGCTATGGGCAATGCACTTAGGTAATGTCATCTTGAGGTTACATTCTCACCTGAACCTGGTTGTTTTCCTTGACAAAAAAAAAAAAATCATCAAAATAACCTTCATGCATTAACACACAAATGACTACTGATTAAAAAGATGATTAAGAAGCAACGAATTTATGATCTGACCATTGTCACCTTTGTAGTTAAAGGCAACCACACAGAAAAAACTGAACAAAGGCCATCAGCACTTTTATTCTCTGAGGTTTGATGAACATGGAAACCCACATCAATAAGCCCTTGAGAAGCACACAGTTTTTGGAGGACTTTCATAAATGCTCTGCAGTTGAAGCCCTGGCAGGCTTCAGCAAACAGACAGCTGCTTGACTCATTGTAATAAATGTGATGAGGGAGTAGCTGTTCTTTTCAAAAAAGACGAGCATAAGTGAATTGAGGTCTAACTGATCAAGCTCTGCAGCTGGGGAAGCTGACCCACTAAGAAGAGCCAGCACTGGAGAAATACTCTGAATTATAGCGCAAGTAAGTCTTTTTCTCCCTTGACCACCTGCAGGCAGCAGATGCACTCCTGGCTACCAAGACAATAATAGTCTATGCCCCTCACTAGACAATGGAAACGTTTCAGCTTTTGAACACTGATACAAAGTATTTTTATGAACTGTAATAACAACTGTATCTCTTGGTTTGAAGTCCATTGAGAAATTTCTTTGGCACCTGAGCCAAGTGTTGCCCATACTAACTTGTTAGTATGGCATATGCAATAAGCAATATTTAGTGGCAGGGAATGTGAAGATATCAGTGGTGATAATCATTTCACTAAGTACCTGGGGACACAGCAGTGGTAAACAATTAGGGATGCAATAATTACAGATTTTGTTGGTACGATTGTAGTGTGAGGAATAATCACGGTTTCATGATTATCACAATTATTATGCATTCATTAATATTACAAAACTATTCATGTACATGAACACTCACTAGGTTTTAAAGTGCCTTTGGAAACAGAAACAACACAGGTACCAAATAATAATAAAGACACACAAAAGTCCATCTTTCCCTTTGGAATTAAAAAACATGACCTCTGCTCCATAAACATCTGTCAGTATTTACCTTCTGAAAATTACAAATGGAAATAGATCACAACATTATTTTGTGTTTTCAGTTTGTGTATTCTTTCTATATTTCTTTTGGACCTGAGGTAGAGCCTCTACTGCCTGGACGTTAACAAGCTCCTGATGTTATGTTAGTGTTTTATTCCTGGTATATTAATTTACAAAACCCCACATTTTCTCAACACAGACAGGAGGAAGCAAAATATGTAAAGTTAAATGTTCACTGACTGAAGGAAGACTACATTCTGTCTTCCACAGACTAACGTTACATGTCACTTTGTTCATGTTGCACAAAAAGCCCAACTTTCACTGCTATGGCATTGATTGTGACACGTGTTTATTTAATTCCCTACAACCTCAATGCTTCATCATTGGCATGTAATTTAAATTAGTTGTTATATATTACCTTTACTTAGCCATGGAAAGCTGGGTGGTGATCCTGCAGGTGATGCATCAAATTTAATGTATTGGCTCCTTCAGCAGCAGCTGTTTTACAGCAAACAGGTGATCTGTCATCTTCAGTGACGATCTGGTCACTGTACCCAAAATGCTTCCACATTGCTGACTACAGACGTTTCTTTGATGGAAATAAAGCTTCACTGTTTGGTCCCTCTGCCATAGTTAATCTAGCGTGTGTGTAGCCTATGTGTCTCTGACATGCACGGCATTTTAAGCTGGTGCACTGCTGGTGTAACTTTTGTGCAAGTCTCAAGATTTTGTTCCATGCACCAGAAACACTTGGTGTAGCGAAGTTTTTACAATTAATTAACCGTGACGTGTTAAAGTGCAGTTCATCTTGAAATCGGTTCTTTGCTGCACCCCTATAAACAATAACACAACTGTGTGCAAATGATAGAAGAGGAAGATGCAATTAAGCACATTTCTCACTGAGCAAACACCAGATGAAGTGCCAAATTTGTTGGGCATCTGACAGGATCTGTATGTGTGTGTAACCCCGTCACCTAAATATTGTCATCCTGTTATATAGAGGCCACTTTGCACGGAGATTACCGAAGGCAAGATCTTTTTCTCCAACCCTGCATCCTGCACTCACAGGCCACACTTTCATATGCAACCCCAACACATTCCGTTATCTATTAACATTATATGGAACCTCAAACCAAACGCTATTAAAATAGTGTAGTTAAATTATGTCAGCAAAGAAGCCGAGCTCATGCAAAGTCAGTGTAAATTTCCCTCATGCTATGGTTTTCTGTTATATTCAGCATAACGTTACGTGTATAAACCACTAAGGCTACAGGCTTACATCAAATCTGAACTTAAGACGACGTTTAAAGTGCACCCAGCACTTTGGATAAAAAACGAGAGTTATAACAGGATAGAGGACATGATTTTAAGTTGAATTTCACTGCCTGGTCACCTAATAGTATGTCGACTGCCCCTTCGTAAAATGCCCCTTGGTAAAATGTCTTCGGTGATTTTTCAAGGTGTATCACAGCGTCAGTCGATATCCGAGGCAGATTAGTCAAAGCTGTGAGGTTTCCTAAGGGCAGCACGTACAGGAGCTTCATGTCAACATACATTCGCGACTAAATGTATTTATTGCACATGGGCTTGATTTGTGTGTGATTATGTCAGCCTTTTCCAGCCTTCACAGCTAACGTGCCAAACACTTACAATTATGTAACCGGCATTTAAAAGGAAGCGTAAAGCCAAGAAAACGACGAATTGCGGCTATTCAAACCCCACTGGCAAAACTGTGCGTTTAATTGTCGCAGCTCCTGTGCTAAAGGGAAGGGGAGAAGAGGGACATTACAACACCATAGCGCCAAAAAAACCTACCTAATGCTGCGGATACGGAGCAGGAGACTCAGGGTTATCGGAGAGAAAACCTACAGGGAATCCAGTGGCAAAGTCCAAACAGTCCTACCGTCTTCTGGAGTCACTTTCGGGGCATTTTCTGTGACCATAGATCGTGTGAACCGCATATAGGATGGCTTGTTGCGCTGATGGACTGGAGGAGATACCAACCAGACTGCTACAACTTACTGCTCGGCTGGTGTTGAAAGACGAGCTGTGATTGGTCCACAATTTAGAGAGGCTGGTGTGTGAGACATGCTGATTGGCCCATACGGTGCTGGGCGGATCTAACGTAGATTTAAAAGCACAGTACATTCAGGTTCCGCAAAAAGACAGCGATCAATAAAATTATCACTTCTGAATAATGATTATAATAATAATAATTGATTATTCAATATTTCAAATAACAATAAATACGTCATTTAATAATATAAATACAACATAACATAGCTATTCCTTCCACAAGTCCCTGGGTCAATATAAGCAAAAATTGTTAAAAAAAAAAAAAAAAAAAAATCATGACAAATTCCAGAGGATGTTATTTCTTCCTGTTACTCATATGTAAGTAGTGAAACGTGGCGTTGTTTCTTTCCTGGTTTGAATTAACATCACCCAAATCATTGTGATGGTAAGTTTTAGCTTGATTGTTTTCTTGGCTCATAAATAAACACATGATTGACATAAGGTTAGCCACAGATGTTATTGTTGTGGTATAAGCAGGAGTCATCATTATTATTATTATTACTATTATTATTATTATTATTATTATTATTAGCAGTAGTAGTAGTATGCAGAAAAAAACTAAAAACTTCCTTAAAATGAGAAAAACGCTTGAACACACATATTAGAATATAACACACCACATTAAAATGTCAGTTTAATCTTTTGGATTTCTTATACTCGTGAGCTATACTTTAAGTGGAAGGTCATGCAGTAATCTACACTATTTTTACTGTTTTCAGTGCCATATACGTAGGCCAACAGTCATTTTAGAACCTCTGTGAATGTTAATATCATGTATTACACACATTAGAGATGAACAGAGAAATAAAACTGACAGATTTTATTTGTGTGTTTTGCTTTGTGGCAGCAGTTGCTTACCTTAACAATATTTCTAGCTTCTCCCCAACAGAAAGGGAAGATTTTCATAATCAGTGTTTATAATCCTTTTTTCTCTTAATAAACGATCTTTTCTTGCACTAGTCCAACACCTCCAACTATTTATTTGGTTAGTTTAACATATTCTGCATCAGCATAGGTCTGTCTCATCAAGTACAAATAACCATACTTTAGCAAATACAAACTGTGGCAGGCCAGCAGTGGCAAATTAGAGCCAAACACTGTCAACAGGCATTTTAATGTTATAGAATCTGAACTGATATGACAATGAAATGTATAAATGTCTTTCATACTTTAGACAATGGAAAACGGACCCATATAGTAAATATACTACATAGCAGCTCTCCTAGTAGGATTTGTACCCTGGTCACTTCAGTTGGTAAATGAAACAGTTGTAGTCCCCTAAAACAGAAGCCACTAAGCAAACACAGTTATCTTTGTCTGAAGGTCAGAGAAAGAATATGTGCAGACCAGGTTTCAGAAGGTAAGAAGCAGCACAGCTAAAGCCTCTCAACACAATAAAAATTTTTCTGTTTCAGAACTATTTCTCATGGTAGTAAAAGCTTTGAAGGCAGCGACAGAGATGGCCAGTGATCAATGATGCCATTATTGTGGATGCTCTGGTTTCAGTCATAGTGAATAGTCAGCAGACACCAGCACTCAGCATCTCCAGCAGAGTTCAAAAGTGCATGTTAACTGATCTGAGAAGACACAGAGAAAAATGAGCGAACATTAGAGATTGAAGGGTTTGTACACTGTAAAGGCTTTGAAGGCTGATGCTGATATGTAAACTTTGAAATCAAGTTTCAGAAATTCAGCATATTTGAATATTTAAATTTGACAGTTCCTGTTCAATAAAATGACAAGCACTCTTAGTATATATATATATATATATATGCACACACACACACACACATATATATATATATATATATATATATATGTGTGTGTGTGTGTGTGTGTGTGTGTGTGTATATATATATATATATATATATATATATACATATTGCAGCTGTATTCCAAAAGAATCCTCCATCAGATCAGATCAGATGACTGGATATCTGAGATTTATTTAAATATTTAATCATATATTGATTTATTCTGATCAAATATATGGGCAGTCAATGGTTAATGAGCAGTTGACATGTTTATGCCATTAAATAAGGTGCTCACTGTCACACAGTGTTAATTGCCGCAACATAGTATTAGTTTGATATGATGATATGGTTTAGCCAATGCTCACATTTCCCATGAGACTCATTTACAGAGAGCAGCCACAATGCACACTGCTGAAATGACTGTTGACTGCAGCCCTTTGAAATATGGGCATCAGGCCATTACATCATCACTGATTTCTTTATCTGAATCTGAGAATTGCCACATTTAAGGTGGTATAACTCAACATACACTGAGACGATACAGACGTGAGGGCAGAAGTAGCTCCTGCCACAATGCGGTCCCTGAAGACTGCTCGCTCCTCAAGAGTCTGGTGAAGTGTGAGAACGGATGGGAGTCATGGGAGGTGAATGGGAGGAAATGTGTGGTGTCCAACAATGTCTGTCTCCTCTGGGAAGAGATGTAAAGGTCAAAGTGTTGAGGTAAGAAATCGCTTATAGAACACATGACATTTTCATACATAAACACTGAATTCAAAGGGAGGAAACTGTCACCAATCTGCAAACACTAATAACCTGTATATCACATTATTAGTTCAGGCCTATTAGTATGCTGGCTAACATTAAGTGCATGAAGAAATAAAAAAAGATTCCTTTCTAATAAAACAAAGTTACAAATCAGAGGACAGAACCAATTCAGTGTGTCAGTGAGGAAAAAAACAGTGAGAGCAGCAGCAGAAAATCCAAACAAAGACAACCAGACAGATGGTCAAAGTAAACAAAGAGTTTTATAAGATGAACACTGGACATGTCAAGAAGAGTTTTTTTTATTTGTCCTCTAACCCTTTCGCCCCTCCCCCTCCCCGGCAGTTGAACTATATCACTACATTGAGTCTAGAATTGATCTGTCTGAAGAAATGCCAAAAAATAAAATGATTGTTAGAAATAAATGTAAATGCTGATCATTCATTTTTGAGAACCAATGTGATGTGACACAGCATGTTGCATGATGCGTAATGTTGGATCAGAGTTCAGTCTTTCAGCTCTTTCTGTTATGAACAAACAGTTATCGACGTTCAGTGTTTTCTAAAATGAGTGAACAGTTTCAGATAAAGTTCCAACAGTTGAACCAGAGCCACCTGAGCCTCCCAGACTGCAGCAGCCAACACAATGTGAAGACACAGTCACACAAACAACCAGAGCAGCTGGTTGGACTGGCCCGCCTTTTTATGCTTATGACAAAAGGCATCTGGTATAAGTGAAAACATGCTGGAGGTTATAGTAGAAAATTCTGCCGATTAGCAAAGTCAGTAGGACACGTATGACTTCATTTGTCTTTTTTGGCTCATTCTTACCTGCAAACTACAAATATTTGGGATATACTCTTTTCTGTCAATTTGTGCTTTAATGGAAATCAAATTAAAATCAAACTATCTTAACATTATCATTTCAATTTTGAGACAGCAACAATGCAACAAGACAAAAGAGATATGTGCAGTCTAATGTTGATGTACAGTATGACAGTTGTGTGACAACTCATACTAACAATTCATACTAATCATCAAGTAAAACATTTCATATATTTGTATCTACATCCTAGTAGAGTATTAATATTATATGAGCTAATGAAATTTATTTCTGAGTGCTGAAATGTGAAACACTCTTGGCTTTTACTTTGAAGTATCACCAGTTTCAACAGCTTTATTACAGATCGTATTCCTAAGTGACTTTTTACCACTAGAGCACCATTAGGTACAGTAAGCTTGACTGATGATGACTTTTATTCCAGGTAATATGTTAGAAACTACTAGTCAGCTGATGATAATAGTTGAGTAGTTATGAGAGAGGAGAATACAGGTATACATGCTACAGGAGGTAATGAGGCATTGAGCTGTTGGTGGGTGGGGAAAGAAGGTAACACCGATGTCAGGAACACAGGGGTAACTGCAGGGCACGTGGGAGGGGCAGGTCCTGAAAGTGTTAATGACTGACAACAATAATAAGGAGCAAAATGACTAAAAACAGGGTGTTTTATTGTGGTCTGTCAATGTAAAGCGGCATTGTGAATAATGTAAATATTCTCACCTGGTGTTACACAGTACCCTGTTTCTCCATCTCACTTTTGGTTGTCACGTTATTGCTCTGGCTACCCCAGGATGTAACATAGGTTATTACAGTGGTTCCCAAACTTTTTCTGCAGGAATGCTGTTATAGAATGCTGTTTAAGAGGATGTTTTTAGCTTCTACTCCAGGGTTTTTTTCCAGTGCAGTAGGGACCATGAGTGACATACTTTTCCATTGATTCATCAAACACAATGTGGTACAGACAACCAACATTTCTTAAAAGTTCATTTTAGTAGAGTAAACAACCGCTTTTGGCGCAGGAAAAGAAAAGCTCACACAAATTGACCGATGTGAAAATTCAGAGAGATTTAGAGGGATCAATATGAAATGTCAAAATTTTTGCCTGTGTTGTTGTTGAATGTCATGTAGAAGTGATGTCACTATAGCAAAGATCAGTCAGCTTATGTTACTTCAGAGTTCCTACTGATGGTGTGAATGCAAACAGGAAAAAGGTCCTTATGGGCTGTAGTTTTCAGGGCCGTTCCTTAGTGGGCTAGTTCTTAGAACTGAGTCCCTAGAAATGTTTGGTCCATAAGCGCCTTATCGTAGTTCTCAGTTTATACGGCTCCTACACAAAACATGGGAAATTCCTCCAGAGGTTCTAAGAAATATGAAGCTGTTCCTCTGGTCTAGAAGCACCCGATTTTATATCAGTACTCAAACATGCCTTGTGCCCCTCTGCAGTAGCTATGTCCCCCCAGGGGTCATACTCCCCACTCTGGGAATCACTGGTTTATTAGAAGCACACTGATGCTCCAACCTGTATCCCTAGTTAGTCTGCAGTATGACAGAGGTACACGACTATAGTCCTATATCAAGGATATAGGAGTAAACTTCCAGATATTGTGAACAGTTCTATAATGTACCTGTAGACAGAATAGAAAACATGGCTGATCACTGAGCTGGATAACTGAAGATCTGTCGCTAGAGGTTCATTTGTATCACATAATACCTAGTTGAGATTTGTGTTAGCGCTCTAAAATACAGTATTTTTTACCTTACAGCAAGAGGGTTCTGGGTTTGAATCCTGGTCAACCCAGGGTCTTTCTGTGTGAAGTGTGCATGTTTTCCTCATGTCTGCTTGGGTTTTCTCTGGGTACTCTAGCTTCCTCTCACAGTCCAAAGGCATGCATATTGAGGTTAGGCTAATTGGTGACTCTTAAGTTGCACATATGTGTGAATATGAGTGTGAGTGGTTTCTCTAGGCTATGTGTCAACCCTGTGATTCGATGTTAGTGGTGAGAATTCAAATTCAGACTGACTCGAGCCTGTGTGACAAACTGCTGCCCCCTCTTTCATTTGAAAGAAGGTGGTCAATTCATGAAATGGAGTGACAACCCAGAATGCAATAAAATACCATACAACAGCATTCTGTGTTGGCCACTCAAATAAAACACATATCCTTGCAACTCTACTTCTTAACCCTCCTGTTGTCTTTGAGTCAATTTGACCCATTTTCAAAAGTTAATATGTGATAACTTTGGTTTTCTTCCATATAATTAACTAAAAATGACATGGATGGTTCCTACTATAAGTGTAAAATACAGTATATGTTAATATGTTGGAAAAAAGTTCACTAAAAAGGTGAAACAAAAAAACTGGTGATCATTTTATACCTCATGCTTTAAAAGCAGTCAAAGCAGAGTGGGTAAATTTGACCTGGGAGGACAAAAGGTGTGTCGTATTGTCTTCAAATTTACTACACACCTTTTGTCCTCCCAGGTCAAATTTACCCACTCTGTTTTGACTGCTTTTAAAGCATGAGGTATAAAATGATCACCAATTTTTTAGTTTAGCTTTAGGCTGCATTTAAGACAGCATAATTAAAGAAAGAAAGGCCATGTACAGTCTGAGCTGTTTGACCAAAGTCAGACCCTGAGGCTTCTGTACCAAACAACCCACTCCCTCCGGCTGCATCCCAATTAGCAGCAGTACATCTGTGCTGATTAGTCAACAGCTTTTCAACTGCTGCCAGCAAATGAAACCAAAAAATGAGAGGTTCTTGGCCTAGATACCAAACTATTCAGTGTCTGACAAGGTGAAATGACATTCATAAAATTCAAGGCGAAACAAGTCTATGCAACCAAACTGTTTGTGTTTCAAGGGACGACAGTGGAAGACAAAGAGATTCAGCCTGCATGACTTACTGCTCAGAAAGACTGAATCTAAGTCAAGGTTAGTGGGTGAAAGAAAGTCTTAGAGGCTGATTATAATAGTTAAAGGTGCAAAGTGTAAAATGTGTGTGTAAAAAAGAGTTAACAACATCCAGTGAGACTGCAGAATGTGACATTCACCTTTATATCCCACCTCCCCTTTTCCAGGTGTGGCGGAGGGTACAGTGGCCAACATCTTCAAAACTACTGTTTTAAAGCTACTGCAGAAAAATGGCAGCATAACATGGCTGCCTTTGTGAAATGAGGTACAATTAAAGCAGATGTCTGATCATCAGTGCCTGAGAACCTGGAAAGTTATTTTCTAAAAATGACAGTGACTCAAAGACTTGCTTCCATACATCCCCCTGGATTTCCATGTAATGGGATGACACAGGCTGGGTGCTTGAATGATTTCAAGCACCTCATTAAAGAGGTACCACAGAATGTCATCTCTTGCAGGCCAGAAGAACCGGCTGGCACTAGCATAATGCATACACTTTACTAAAACGTGTTTCATGTGTAGTCAGGATAATCCCTGTGTAAAAGTTATTGGCATATTTTTTAGATGACATCCCAATGGCATCTCCACTTTCCTAAGTTTACTGCTTTGGGGCTGTTTTGTTAAAAGAGAAGTGCTGTATGCTGAAACACTGACATCTCAGCTGCTTCTGCATGAAGCACATGCAGCTGACCTCTGGGTACAGGATTGTGACCACTTGGTGGGTTTACGTTATGGATGGCACTGGGGGAATCTAGCCTGGCATCTTTACTATTACAGTGTTAACCAAATCAGCATTTAACCAGCATCCTACCATTTCGAGATTAAAAATATTCTTAGGGAAACCCAAGCTTGAAATACTAATATGTTCATTTGTTTCTTCCAGGCTGGACTACTGTAATGTTTTTTCTAGTCACTGGTGACCTGTCCAGGGTGTACCCCTGCCTTTCACCCAAAGAGAGCTGTGACAGGCTCCAGCAGATCCCTGTGACCCTGGAAAAAGCAGGTATAGATAATGGATGGATGGATGTTTTCTGGTCTTCCAAAGTCTCACCCCAGGGGCCTAAAGATGATCCAGAATGCTGCTGCCAGGTTAATTACTGGTACTCGTAAATTTGATCACATTTCTCCCATTCTGGTGTCCTGGTTACCTGTGCATTTAAGAGCTGACTTTAAGTTATTACTGCTAATGTACAAAGCCATTATTGGTCTCCTTTATTCCTTATTCCTTAATATCTGTCTGATCTTCATTTGCCTTATAAACACCTTCGTTCTCAGCATGAAATGCTTTTGGTCATTCCGACAGTCAGTAAACTTTCTGCTGGTTAACGTGCCTTTTCATACCAAGCCCCAATGCTTTGGAATCCTCTGCCGTTAGACATCAAACCTGCCCCATAGCGCTTCTGTTTTTAAGAGGAGACTGAAGAGATTCTTATTTTCCTGTGCCTTTGACTAGATTACTAGTTTTTATTCATTATTTTAGCCTTATTATCGTATCTATTTTAGCTCTGTAGATTTTATTAATTTTATCACATTTATTTTTAATTGTTGATTTTAATTGAGTTTATTGTACAATGTCATTTTGTTTGTGAAATGCACTTTAAATAAATAAAACTGAAATAATCATGATTGCTTGTTACATCAAAGAATTGACCTGGTACTGACCTGGTAACAACAACAACAGTTGTAGAATACTGTTGATTAATGTTGAATGCATGCTTTTTCAATTCTCATTAGTCTGTCAGTCCAGAAGTGATACACCTCTTACTACCAGTGAGTGTGATAAGAGAGCATTTTCCTCTAATTTCCTCATTAACCTTATATCACACAGAAGCTCTTCTGATTCCATCTTGGGGACCCAGTCTATGTGCACTTCCGCAAAGCTTTTATACCTCTAAAGCAGCATAATAAGCATTAGATGTAGTTCATGTTCTTGTACTAATTCTTTTTGTATTGTGGTAAAAACATAGTCAAAACATTACTAAGCACACCCTACAATCTTGTGGTCTTTGGACCCAAACAACGCATACAGTGTTTTGTCTATTGACATGTTGATTTTGGAAGTCTGCATACTTTACTTGCAAAAAAAAAAAGACCTGAAACTGTGATCCGTTAAACATGTAAAGTTCAGTTTAGGTTTATCGCGTCTTTTACCTAATTTATCAAATTTATTTAAATTGATAGAGCAATCATGAAATGGGTAAAAGTTGTTCCATCCATCATTTATTATGAAGGACTATTATTAACAGATATTAATACTATAGGGACAAATGCAACCACAAGGGGGAACAATCCAGTGTCTTCATGTGCCGGTCCCAAGTCCGGGTAAATGCAGAGGGTTGTGTCAGGAAGGGCATCCGACATAAAATTTAATTTAATCACAAATATGACTTCCATACAGGATCCGTCGCGGCCCGGGTTAAGGAGAGGAGGAAGGCGTGTTCGTAGGCAAAGAGAGAAGAGGAAGGGCAGGAGTGTAGGACTTAGAGTAGGGACTTTGAATGTAGGGACTTTGTCAGGGAAAACTAGAGAGTTGGCTGATATGATGGAGAGAAGAAAGGTGGATATCTTGTATGTTCAGGAGACCAGGTGGAAAGGTAGCAAGGCCTATAGATTAGGAGCAGGGTTCAAGCTGTTTTATCATGGTGTAGATGGAAAGAGGAATGCAGTAGGAGTTATCCTGAAAGAGGATTTTGCTAGGAATGTTCTGGAGATGAAGCAAGTGTCAGATAGGGTGATGAGTCTGAAGCTGGAAGTTGAAGGTGTGAATGTTGTCAGTGGTTATGCCCCACAGGTAGGATGAGAGTTAGAAGAGAAGGAGAAATTCTGGAGGGAGATGGACGAGGTGATTCAGTGTATCCCTAGTGGTGAGAGAGTGGAGATTGGGGCAGACTTCAATGAACGTTGGTGAGGGAAACAGAGGTGACAAAGAAGTGATGGGTAAGTTTGGTATGCAGGACAAGAATGCAGAAGGACAGATGGTGGTAGACTTCTCAAAAAGGATGGAAATGGGTGGAAATGGCTTTAGTGAACACATTTTTCCAGAACAGGGAGGAGCATAGGGTGACATATAAGAGTGGAGGCAGGAGCAAACAAGTTGATTATATCTTGTGCAGACGTTTCAACCTGAAAGAGATCAGTGACTGCAAAGTAGTGGCTGGGGAAAGTGTAGCCAGACAGCATAGGATGGTGGTGTGTAGGATGACTCTGGTGGTGAGGAAGATGAAGAGGACAAGGGCAGAGCAGAGGACCAAGTGGTGGAAGTTGAAACAGGAAGAGTGTTGTGTGGTTTTCAGGGAGAAGATGAAACAGGCTCTGGGAGGTCAGGCGGTTCTTCCAGATGACTGGACAGCTACAGCTAAAGTAATCAGGGAGACAGGTAGGAGGGTACTTGGTGTGTCATCTGGAAAGAGAAAAGCAGATAAGGAGACTTGGTGGTGGAATGAGGAAGTTCAAGAGTGTGTTAAGAGGAAAAGGTTAGTTAAGAAGAAGTGGGACACTGAGGACAGAAGAGAACTGATAGGAGTACAGGAAGATGCAGCGTAAGGTGAAGGTAGAGGTGGCAAAGGCCAAACAAAGGGTGTTTGAGGATTTGTATGATAGGTTGGACACTAAGGAGGGAGAGATGGATTTGTACAGGTTGGTGAGGCAGAGAGACAGAGATGGGAAGGATGTGCAGCAGGTTAGGGTGATTAAGGACAAGGATGGAAATGTGTTGACAGGTGCCACAAGTATGATGGAAAGACGGAAGGAATACTTTGAAGAGTTGATGAATGAGGAAAATGTTAGAGAGCACAGTCTGAATCTCCATGGACCATGATGTTTGCAGATGACATTGTCAACTGTAGTGACAGCAGAGAGCAGGTGGGGGGAAATCTAGAGAGGTGGAGGTTTGCTCTGGAAAGGAGAGGAATGACGGTTACCCACAGTAAAACAAAGTACATGTGTGTAAATGAGAGGGACTCAAGTAGAACAGTGAGGTTACAGGGAGTAGAGGTGAAGGAGGTGGAGGATTTTAAGTACCTAGGGTCAACAGTCCAGAGTAATGTAGAGTGTGGAAAAGAAGTGAAGAGACGTGAGCAAGCAGGTTGGAACGGGTGGAGGAAAGTGTCAGGTGTGATGTGTGACAAAAGAGTGTCAGCAAGAATGAAAGGAAAGGTGGACAAGACAGTGGTGAGACCAGCAATGTTGTCTGGTTTAGAGACAGTGGCACTGAGAAAAAGACAGGAGGCAGAGCTGGAGGTAGCAGAGCTGAAGATGTTGAGGTTCTCTCTGGGAGTGACGAGGATGGATAGGATCAGGAATGAGGACATCAGAGGGACAGCTCATGTTAGATGTTTTGGAGAAAAAGCCAGGGAAGCCAGATTGAGATGGTTTGGACATGTTCAGAGGAGGGACAGTGAATACATTGGTAAAAGGATGCTGAGGTTAGAGCTGCCAGGAAGGAGGCCTAGAGGAAGACCAAAGAGGAGGTTCTTGGATGTAGTGAAGGAGGACATGAGGATAGTTGGTGTGGGTGAGGAGGATACAGAGGATAGGGTTAAATGGAGGTGGATGATTCGCTGTGGCGACCCCTGAAGGGAGCAGCCGAAAGGAAAAGAAGAATAATCCTATAGGGGTTACATTATGGAACTGTTCACAATATCAATATGTTTGCCATATCCTTGAACAGAGACTGTAATAGAGAACAACCCAAATCACAGCAGCAGATAAACATTACTTCATACTGGGCCAGTATACTGTAGAAACAATCCAATCATGTATGTTGCATGTATGTATATTATGTTATGTCATTGTGTTATTTATGTACTTATTTTCAGTTATGATATGCATGTTTTATTACCTGAATGTTAAAATGAAAATGTTATGGTAATGGCTGATGGCTGAGGAGTGAAGAAGCATGTTGCTAAATTGTGTATCTTCCAGTAAAAGTGCACTCATGTTTTTCTATGTCTTGGACCTTCCACAAAGAGGTGAATTAATGCCCATAATGGCCAGGATGGAGTCATCTGCAACAAAATTGTCTAGACATCATGCAAAAGGACTGGCAGCAACTTTCCAAGAATCCTTTTTCTGCAAAGAAGCTGGTAGCGGGAGAGCTGGACCTAATGCATTTATAGTTTAATTGGCCTTGACACTTTATTGTATTTGCTTCCCACTTTGCTAATTCTCTGGGGAACCCTGGCCCCAGCTGGTGCCTCATTGGCGAAACTTGAGCTCAATCAAAACTATAGACTCCCTCAGTAAGGATCTTCTGATTGTGCCATGTTAAGAGATTTTGCTTCCAATTGGACCTTTTGGAGGGTGATAGCTTTAGAAAGTAAAATATTTCACCCAGACACACTCCTTACGTTTGACTAGGCCACCAGTAATCATGCCTTCAGTTGATGCTGCAATAACTGAAAGTCAGAGGTGAGGAAGTGGAGATTTTGCTTTCTTTGGTAGTCACTTTGATTTTATCACTGTTGTGTGTATAAATAGCTGCAGATAAGCCACTAAAGTCACCTAAGTCTATACATACTACTACAGCGTAAATCAGGGGTGTCCAACCCATGTTCCTCGATGGCTACTGTCCTACTTGTTTTCCAATGTGCTGATTCATTTTGTCCAACGGGTCCTCTGTCAATGGCTGACATCCCTTCGGTGACCGTATGACAATGTTAAGGCTCGGGTTTGTAGCATATCCTTTGAGAATGCGCATAGTGGAAGAGAAGGGTGGGAAGAGCTGGCCAGGTTGAAGCAGAAGGATCTAAAATGAGCTGCTGAATATGGCAAACATGTTTTGTTTAAACAGTGCAATTCGTAACAGCATCACAACTATGCATGCCAACACTAGTGATGACCTAGCAGCAACCTGATAATGACTGTGAAACTCTAATCAACAAGCAACAATATATTGATGAGTGGTGAATAAAAATGTGCCATGTCTTTGGATTTCAAGATATAGTCTTTAGTATTGAGCTTATGTAAGCTAATTATTCTAAGTTGTATTATTTCCTCAGTTACTCAACTATTATGAATAAGTCTTATCAACTCCTCACTGTCTCTGCATTTGTGTCCACAATGCCAATCATAACAGAATCTTCTGACCGTAACAAAGACTCTGTAGAGATGGACAAAATTAAGTACGCATTATCTATAAAAGGTGCATTGGTAGGCCAACTCAACCAATGTGGCTCCTCAGAAAGAGACTCCTTATATATACTTTCCACAGACTGATATAGGAAAGATGGTCCTCATGAATATTCATCTGCTGAACCAAAATAATCATTCTTTGGTTTCTGTTGACAAAAGTCCCATATTGTTTTGAAAAATATAAAATAAAATATTAATTAAATATTTGCCCAGTCAGTTATGACAATCCAAATATAAAACTCAACAAAGCACGCTGGCTCATCTGCTATTATACTACCTCAAAATTGTTTTTGGGAAGTTGAAACAAGAATGAAAATACAATACAAGCAGCTGGTGAAGAGTGAGTCAGACGTTTAGAGATGGTGAGCTAGTCTCTGCCAAACTGAATCTTTCCATTGCCCTGCCCTGCAGCACTGCTGACATTAAGCACCATGTCATAATATTACACAACACTGATGTACTTCCTATGCTGAATGGGAGGAGCTCACAACTTTGAAATACATCTTATGTGTTTTTGTGCTGGGAGCATTCTGTTCCAGTGACTGACACTGGAAACTGGTGAAACTGGTCTCTGCAGCAGTACAAATATTTTTAGAACATCTGTTTGCAACCATAAGATATCTGTGTTTAACACCAGGGGCTAGTACAGTGCCATGAGATTGCAATGAAAGAATTTGGTAAGGGCCGAGGGGAGACAATTCCGTTTTACGCATATCTAAACTTTGACTCAACTCCTTTTGAGAAAGAGAAAAAGCAGTGCAGGGGCTTTGTTAACTGTCATAACTGTTCCCTGGCAGGAAGTTAGTGAGGCAAGAGGACAGACAGAGAGCTGGTATGGTAAGTATGACAACAGCATGATTCAGCTCAGTGAGAATGCAGAACAGGCCAGCAGCACTCAGAAATCAACCCTCTGCACACTCACTGACATCAAGGGTATGGTAAACAAAGAAATTAATAAAGTGTGTAATGTTGCTGTATGAGTCACTGCCTGTGGGTGGGCAGTGGTAGCAGATGACAAACAGCTTGAGGCACAAAAATACCCCTCATACTACCATGTATATTCAGACAAGAAGGGGATATTATAGGACAATAAAGAAATACTATAAAATAGTATTATTTCACTGCTCTGCTCCACAGCCAGTACAGGTCACATTTCTCACTATGAATTACCTCTAAGCCTTGTAGGCTTGATAGATTATATCGCAATATTGTATCCGATGTTGTATGCATATCAGTTTGAAGTGGTTTAAAACTATTTATGTAAAATTTGTAGACGTCTGGTGAAGTTTTGAGCATGGATTTAAGTTGTCAGATTGCTGCTGATGCCAGAAAATCCAACATTCAAAAAACAGTGGACCTATTTTTGTTTTGTCTTCTGGTTTGATCAATGTTTACAATCATATAGTGTGCAATAGCACTGTATTTTCTCTGTTTTATCACCCACGAAATACCACAGGAATTAACATTATTTTCTCAGCTCAGGGGACAGGATACATGACAAATACCCTTGTGGAGTGCACCACAGGGTGGCCTGCCTTCCTCTGTTTTAGCAGTGCACAGTGTCCTGATTTACCTCTAAAATATTCTGAATATCTTTATTTGTTCATTTATAAAACTTGCTAATAAAGTCACTCATTCCTAATTTTTATGTATTTGCACACTTTAAGATGAACTGAGATCCTAAAACTAAAATTCTAAAACTTAGAATCCACTTTGAGAAAACTTTTATTAAACTCAAATATCAAAATTGCTCAACCCAACAAAGCAATCTGACATACTGTATCTTCAACATTCAGTTCTTGCGAGTTCCTCCAATCCTCTCACTAATTTGCACAGTATTTCTGTGCTGGATTACTAGTACTACTGCCCAGGTTTACTGTGAGGTCATTTGAAAAGAAAAAATATTTAGGAATATATATCATAAACACAAACCAAAACAGAAGGTTTTAAAGCTTTGAAGCAAGACCCATTTTCAAGAAGCATGAAATGTTGGCACCTCAGTGATGGAAACTCTCTCTTACCCTAACAATAACCAGCTATCTCAGCCTGCCCCAGAAGCTGCATGTTGAAGAGCAGAGATGCTCATTTGTCAAAATAAAAACATACTGTATTCATCTATATGACATCATTTGACAGGCCAGTCAGAGAATAAACTAAAAGCTCTATCAATATCACTATCCTGGTTCCTGGAATCAGCCTACAGGCTCTAAATATCTGCCATTCAAAAAGACTGAAGCATTAATAATATTATTTATTATATTATTATATGTTTTTAGTAACAACACTGGTTGGTCTAATGTGAGTAAAAGCATGAAGAATATCTGAAGCTGTGTGAGTACTTCTTATCTCTGAGTTATGAACACAACCCATCAAATACAAAATGACAAATA
Organism: Mastacembelus armatus; assembly: GCF_900324485.2. Lineage (NCBI taxonomy): Eukaryota > Metazoa > Chordata > Actinopteri > Synbranchiformes > Mastacembelidae > Mastacembelus > Mastacembelus armatus. The sequence continues at coordinate 16,441,459 of NC_046645.1, forward strand.
TATTTACATTTATCTGACATCAGAGCAGCTCATTTAAACACGGAAAATCCCTGCTCCAGGAAATCATGGATCTTACACTGTTTGCCCAACAACCTTAATCGGGGTGGATCGAAGCACTGTGTACAGATGCCTAGGAACACCATCCGTCTATATGGCAGCCTTGATAGATGGTAAACAATGGTGGACTTCCAAACCAATCAATACACAAGGCTCAAATTCATGTCTAGTCCACACAGTACATTTGAATCGTACATTTGCAAACAATCTAAATGTAAAAGCTGGTTTTTAACTGAGACAAAACCTGTTTGGTATTGTTGATTGCAACATTAACTGCTTACTTTGATGGACAGCATGTTATGTAGAAGACTGGAAAAAAAGAAAAGAAAAAGATGAGAATGTCCAAATTGTCCAGTTCAGTTGACTAAAAAAATCACTTACATGAGATTCATAACATTTGACAAAAACAGACTTTGGAACATGAAACTGTGATGACGTCTAAACAATAGCTCACAAAATGAATACAAAGGAGAGGTGACCTTATTTGGGCAACACAGTTCTGGCTACAACCCTGTACTATCTTAAATGTGAAGTCATTTTCAGGACATGAGTATTATGAAAATTGACCAGGAATATGTTCTCCCTATTACCACCTAGAAATTACCACCTATTGCTGCACAGTGTGGTGAGACAGAGGAAAAAAAGAACATATATACTTAGTTTAAAAAATTACCTGCAGGTTGCACTTTAAAATTAACCACAGTGTGTTTTTGTGAGTAACGTTGAATAACTTCAGTTTGCTATAAAATATAAACCTCCACAGTACACAGGTTTCACCGTAAATCATTTTAACAACACATAACCAAATGCAACATTGTGCAGTGAGAAGGGCATAGGTGCTGAGAACACGACAGGAGGCTACTATACAAACAGCACCTGACGTCAAATTTGTTTGCCTGGTACTCGAATAATACCATCACTTCCCAATCAATTTCTCATTACACAATGAAACCGCTTGTTGTTGCTGAAGTCACAGTGACATCAGAGTCAATGTGTTTGTTTTAGATAGCAGCACCTTGTCGAGCACACTAATCTATAAGGATTACTGCAAACTGTCATTCTGGTAACTCTGTGTCTCAGTGACTGGCTTAGTGGCTTCCCAGGACAATCACAAGGTTATGGTTTGATTCACCACTCTTTTATATAGCGTTTCAGCAGGCAGTGAGCAGGGAATGTTCCAGCATAAATACAGGATAAATTACAATCTCAGCTTGGCCCACTCAGAACAAAAGCCACTATTGTTATCATTCATTCCTGCAGGATCTTAGCATTAGGTGTCCTCAGCAGGGAGCATGATTTCCCCACAGGTTTGATGCCAGGAATGACTGTGGGATTGTCCACACAGTAGACAGTCATCATGTCTGGAAAGCATCAGTGTGAGACAAATGAGAAACAGAAAGAAGGTCACTGACTAAACTTAGAATTTGGCAGCTGGGTGCACACACTAACTGTCAAATACTGTATTTTCAGACAGTAAACACATTTAAAGTCTTTTCATGCAAATTCTTATTTATTCAGTATGTGAGCTCATGGCTGTTACAGTTGAGAAATCTGATGATCACTTCTTAAAAATCTAGTTGTCAATAAAAAATTGTATCGATTAATGATTTCAGTTTTATTAAAACATCAAACTACTCAGCAGTATATATACAGTCAACTAATTATAGCGAGCTCCACCTGTACCAATATCGACAACATTATCTATGTATTATTTTATTGTTTGCTGAATTTTTAGGTTTTCTATTTAACATGAGAAAGAAAGAAAGAAAGAAAGAAAGAAAGAAAGGAAGAAAGAAAGGAAGAAAGAAAGAAAGAAAGAAAGAGAAAAGCCTAACACAACTGCAGTTAGCGCAGACAACAAAGAAAAGAAAAAAAACACAGTCAGGCCACTGAGGTTTGCCCGTGCAGGGAAGAGGTGAGGGAAATAGGCTTTTAATTCTTATTTAAATTGTTCCATGAATTTGTGGATTTTGGCATTTTTAGTACACTGTTGCAGACAGAATAAAACTGAAGCATGGTATTGAGAGTAAAAATATGTGTCAACCATGTGAATTTTAAAAAGGTATATTCTTTATATGCTGAAGTGTGAAGTGTTCATTGTTCACCAGATGTCTTCTTACATCTGCGTCATTGCTGACACCAGCAACATACAACACTGGGCACAGTGTCACTGGGTTGATGAAGTCATATATTGTACATTTAGGATGTTAAATTCCTCCCCATGAATTAGAGCTTTCCAAACATGAATCACCTTTCTCTAGAAACAAAACAATTATTGTAAAAAGCTTAACTGTCGCCTGTCAATGACAAAGACATAAAGCCATTATGTTCTGAGCCATATGTTGACATGATAATAATCCAGTAGTCAGAGGCCATTATACCTCCACAATCCATACTTTAATTATATACTTTTAATATTTAGCTGATTATAACAAACATACACAGTATGAAGCAGATTGCTCTCGTTTTGTTCATTTCTATTTGTGTAGGACACGTGAAATAACTACATCTCTCAGCGAGCGAGTGAACAGTTACTATAGCAACATTAGTCAAGTACTGGGAAATGGCTGTCACAGATTGCAGGATGCTGCGATTTACTGAAGGCTGAAATGTATTATGTGAAGGTGCAAGGCAGAGCAAAGACTTGTCATTGTCAAGATTTCTGATTTACTACACTAACCTGTAGATCATATTTTTTACATCTAAATTGAATTTGTTGTTAAAGAATAAGTCATTCTTTTTCTGCTCAGTTGTATTGAAATTGAAGTCATTCGGTTAAATAAATGTAACTTCAAACTTGATGACACAGCAAAATTGTGGTAAGGTGTTTAAATGCCACAATACGATTCCTATTAGAGTGTATATATAAACCAATATTGGTGAAATATGTCAGTAAACTGTTCTTTTCATCTTTAAATGAAAGCTTTTATTGTTTTTTAAAATGCCCTTTTGCAAATGTCCTTTTATTTTCTTGTGGCAACAATGATTTGTCAACAATATAAAACTTTCAGACCTCTAGAGAAGGGTGGGGGGAATATGTTGAAGTAAAAAGTGCTAAAATTAACTATGTGAAAGCACCACTTGAGCACATGTATCAGACTTCACACAGCTGTCTCTGGAGACAAAAAAAAGCCTTCATTGCATATGTTTTTCACATAGGCAGTAGCACTCCCCAAACCAAGACCTGCAGACATTTGGAGGTGAAAAATTTGTGGAGAGCCTCTTTAATGCCACCAAAACAATGGATATGTCAAATCGTGCATAATTCTTTGTGGATTGACAATTAACTAACCTGTACTGTTTGAATTATGTTGAAAATCATTCCTATAGACATTCATATATCAGCCAATGTATACAACACAAACTACATTAAATTTTAAAATGCTGTATATTACATGCTGATAAACTATTAATAAGCTCATTATACAGACATGTACAATTTATGAGTTAGATAATGTGTTAAAGTTTGTGGAGGCCAATTTAGTCCCTTTGTGTTTGGTTAGTGAGTTTCCACATCACATTTGTCTAACAGCTGTATTGTGTAGCCTACATTTCACACCACTGCCCCAGGGCACTGCACCACTGAAGATATTGATGAACACTAGCATAATCAGGACAACAAGTAAGTAGACAGCAGAAGCCATTCCATCCGCCATATCACAACACAGTCATCTCAAGGCACTTTACAAAAAACAAAAAAACCCAACAAATCCCTTATGAGCAAGCACTTGGCAACAGTGGAGAGGAAAAACTCCCTGTAACAGAAGAAACCTCCAGCAGAACCAGGCTCAGTTTGGGCGGCCATCTGCCTCGACCGGTTGGGGTGAGTGGATAGAGCAGAGAGAAAAGAACAGCAACAATAAACAACAAATAGACACTGCAGGTTGGTGGGGCCAGTAACTGCACATCAGCAATATACAGCTGCAGGACGGGGATGGTGGGGATGTTTCAGGGTTACCTGAAAATGGCGGGCGTCTGCGATTTGTGTATAGGTAAAGCAACCTGTCAATCAAACTTTGTCAATTATCTCCACGTAGACGTGAAATGAGGCGATGTGGATTAAAGGAGGTACCTGATTGGTCAGTTATATAGCTACCTTAGTATCTGGTGTCACTGAGCAAATGTCGAGATAAAAAAGATCAGGAATATTAAAAGCGTGTTCAAACAAAGACGACAAAGCCACAATGATTACTATGGCAACTATAGTGACTTAGCGCTGATTTTTCAAATGAAGTCAATGGGAACCAGAGCTTGTTGGAGCGACTTCCTGTATGGCCTCAAACCCAGAAGGGTGCTTGCTATGTCCACCCCTTCTACAGTCACTGGTCAAGACGTGAAGCTCTAAACTCACCTTTAGAGAGGATCACTTTCAAAACAGCTGCATTATTCATGAGATGTCAGCAAGGACAAAGGAGTATATGAGATGTGAGAAAATAATGTATCTCGTGTGCCTAGCTGGATTTATCCTCTTAAAGTAGTAAGTGCCTTGTAGAATGAAATACAGAATATGTATGTGAGGAGTGCTGTGGGTGTGGCTTACTGTCAGCAGTGTTCAGTCAGACAGCTGCTGGGCTGAACAGTCTATGGCAGTGTGATTTACAGCGTACATAGAGGACAAATGAGGGCAAATCTCTACGAAGGTAAAGTCACAGACCAGTAGGTTTCAGAAGCATTTCCTCCAGTACATTAGTGATCTCCAAATTGTATATATCACAAGACGTCAGAAAGACGGGGTGATGTCAAGCCTGCTTATCTACACATTAAAATTAATTTGAAGTTTCTTCTGTAAATGTCAAGCTAATCAGTGAATCCAAAACTCAACCAGCACATCTACTAATGCTTTTCAGACAAATGGGACAGATTGGGGTCGCCCAGAAAAGTTTACCTAAATTCATGGGGACTGACAACAAACTCAGGAGGAAATATAAGGGGCCGCAGTATCCTCAAATACCCCACAGCAAAAACTGTCCCAGTGCCAGCTGAGGTCCCCAGAGACGGTGAAGCCTGGATGGATCACCAGTCTGTCACAGAGGTGACACATGGAGACAGATACTCACATTCACACTTACAGGATATTTAGTCACCAGTGAACTTAACTTGCATGTTTGTTTTTTTTTAACTGTGGGGGGCTGTAGCAGTAATTCTTTTCACAATCATCATTCTGAAATTATAATCATTTACTCATCAATGCTGCTTACATCCAGTCACAGACCTATTCTGCAAAATGGTGATTTGTTGTTACAATAGTGACTAGAAATAGCACATACCTTAACTTCAATAACAGTGAAATTAAGCTGCATCAATAACTGTACATAAATGCCTGAGGGCTATTTCTAGATTCCACTTTTCAGCTCAGCGTCTAATATCCTACTACTGACACAAACAAGAGAGAGGTGTACTATTTTTAGTTTTAGTAGGAAGTGAAACTGTATTTGTAGACATGAAAAGGTAGATAAGGATTTTGTGCTTCCGCTATGGAAAACTGGTTTCCTCTTAATGGTCTGGTTATGAGCCATTCCCTCTTATTAATACAAGCATATTATTAATGTCCCTCTTATTAATACAAGTATATAAAAGCATGCAGTCAGGGTCTGAGTCAGACTAAACTCTGGGAGGAATCTGAGTGGCCAGACATATGCAACTATATAGAGAGTATGGTGTTAAATTGTTCCTGATGCATCAGTATATAAGCACCTTAATTATACTTATTATAATACTAATTATAACTGCTTAATATATAGGTAGACAGGAAGGGGGGAAGGAAAAAAACTATGATGCAAATTTATTGTGATATTATAGTATTTCCTGTTTTGTATTTCTTTACCACAAGCAACTTCACAGCCATTATTATCCTTGCTTGTTTTCACCTGCAGCTTGTTGGCAGACACTATTAGACAGCCACTCTCCTGCCAGAACGTTTTGTGCTACAGCACCGTTCTAACTGCCTTGATTCTCAAAGCTTTTTTCACTGAAAGATTTTTTTTCCTAGATCAAGTTTCTATTTTTGGACCAAATCTTTATCCTGCCCTTTTCTGGATATCTAACCTGTGTTGTTTATTTGGATCTGACCTCTGCCTGATATAGGATCAGCCCCTGCCTTAACAGATTTAGATTGTTTGCTGCCAAGTGAAGCGTTTTTGAGATTTCAGTTTTTTTTTCATGTCAGTGTTTGGAGATTGACTGTGTGACTGATAAAATGTAATGTAACTAAATGATGATATGCTGCCCGTATGAGGATCAAAGTCTCTGCAACATTTCAGCACTGTCCTTAAGCATTACCTCGAAGGGCTGAAGCTGTTCTTAAAGCAGCTTCAGTGGGTCCTACCCAACCAGAAGCAGCCAGTAAAATCAGCAGGAACTTCAGCAGCACCGACAGTCTTAGCCCTGGGCTATGGCCGCTAACTGACCCAAATAAACTCTCATTGACACATCCAGTTAATTAGAGCAGTCAGCAGTGTGCACCTGTCGTAAACTGTGTCTATACAAATGACTGACAGTTTGACCTTCAAAGTTAAAATGTGGTGCTGCACTTGTGGTCTCATTGTCAGGTTATTTGTTAATGGTTCATCAAGACTATCGCTGATTTATTACAGTCACTCTGTGGTGCCAGGCATTACAAGTCTTTGCTGACCGGATTTTAAAGTCACTACCAAAAAGTAAAAGTGTATATGTAGATAGCAGCAGGACATTGTTTTCCTGGGGAAGTCTTGGAAGGGGGTCTCTGACTGATCTATCATCCAGGCCCAGTCAACAATATGACTCTACAGCAGAATGCTGACATGGCAGCTGTTTCCTCTTCCTGGTTTCCAAGCTGAAGGCCTGGGTATCCACATGCCCATTAAGTGATAAAACAGCTAGTTTAGAGCTTAGCAGGGAATCTCAGAGGAGCTTAAATGATTCAGAAGGGCATGAACTTACTTTAGCCAAATTGGAAAGGAGCAAACTGCAACACATTAGTCATGATGTGTTGTTTTGAGACAGTGTAATTGCCTTTTTTACCACAGCTGCAGAACCTTTACACCAACAGGAAAGACTCAACACTTCCGCCTTTGACTGTATCAGATCTCCTCTTGACATTGCTGTAATTCAGGGTTGATGCGTATATATTTTTTAGTTTCTCTAATGAGTTGGACCCTGAACACTGTCCTTTAGCTCTCTGCTGCCATCTGGTAGCCACACAGCATACTGTAAGTGTAAAGAATCAACAGTATGGAACGCAACACACCTGCACTGACATGTTGTGTATCATATTGTGTCATTAACCCTTTAACAGTCTGCTCAACTGTGGCTATGTTTTTGTTAAAAAAATGTGCTTAACTTAAGGGGAGGAAATATTTGTTAATCTTAGTGGTTATTTTAGATTTTTTTTCCCTGCTTTTTTTTTAGTGAGAATGTTAAAGGGTTTAGGGACAGTGTACAATGAAAAAATACAGTTAGAAACAGAATTTTTATAAACTGAACATATAAGGTATGTATATAAGGAACATATATAAGGACATGTTCAGACTGCCCCCTTTGTTACAACCCTATAATAACCGGCTGCACTGTATGGAATTTATCATCTAAAATTGTCATTTGTTTACATATTCAGCTTGTGTACCTTAATTGATGGAGGTGGTGTTGGGATGCATTTAGCAAGAAAACTGATTTTAAGCAATTCGGATCAATAAATATACATTGTGTATTTAAATGTTTTACTGTGAAATTATCTATTGGATAAAAGATACCTCTGTTGTAATTTAAAATTAGTTGATAATTATTTTCTTGAGGAGGCAGATAGTAGGAGCTCAAAAGGCTAGTGTCAGTCTTCCTTTCTGTTTTTTCAGTCCTAATGGCTCCACACTGTAAATATGCTGCGCAGGCTGCACCACTAAAGAAATACTGAAAAGTTAGGACCTCATTTTGTCTTCACTGACATTATATTCAGGAAGAAAACCAAACATTCTGCTTGTTCTGTTTATCTTTGGTAAAATGAGTTTAATAAAAAGGACAAAAATGACATGAAAGACTTGATACTCCATGTGCCTGATGTATCAGTCTGATCCAGACCCACGCTGTCAACAGGCAGACATTTTATGTGACGTTATTTGATAAATAAAGTCTGCTAAATACAATAAGACATCTATCAACAATCATTTTATTTGGGAACAAAAAAGGCAAAAAATACATAAATGCTTTATCTTTTGAATATTGTAAGTAAACTGGTGATGTTCGTCTCACTGCTCAAGAATGTGGTCTGATACAAAATATACTTAAAATTAAAGGGGTTATCCTGTTTTTTTAAATTCAAAAAATCTGGAAAGGAGAGGAATGAAGCTGAGCTGCAGTAAGACAGAGTACATGTGTGTAAATGAGAGGGACTCAAGTAGAACGGTGAGGTTACAGGGAGTAGAGGTGAAGAAGGTGGAGGATTTTAAGTACATAGGGTCAACAGTCCAGAGCAACGGAGAGTGTGGAAAAGAAGTGAAGAGACGTGAGCAAGCAGGTTGGAACTGGTGGAGGAAAGTGTCAGGTGTGATGTGTAACAAAAGAGTGTCAGCAAGAATGAAAGGAAAGGTGGACAAGACAGTGGTGAGACCAGCAATGTTGTCTGGTTTAGAGACAGTGGCACTGAGAAAAAGACAGGAGGCAGAGCTGGAGGTAGCAGAGCTGAAGATGTTGAGGTTCTCTCTGGGAGTGACGAGGATGGATAGGATCAGGAATGAGGACATCAGAGGGACAGCTCATGTTAGATGTTTTGGAGAAAAAGCCAGGGAAGCCAGATTGAGATGGTTTGGACATGTTCAGAGGAGGGACAGTGAATACATTGGTAAAAGGATGCTGAGGTTAGAGCTGCCAGGAAGGAGGCCTAGAGGAAGACCAAAGAGGAGGTTCTTGGATGTAGTGAAGGAGGACATGAGGATAGTTGGTGTGGGAGAGGAGGATACAGAGGATAGGGTTGAATGGAGGCAGATGATTCGCTGTGGCGACCCCTGAAGGGAGCAGCTGAAAGGAGAAGAAGATCCTGTTTTTTTAAATATCTGAATATAAAAGAGAATTCAGTGTTCTTAGTGCTGAACACATCTTGTATGCACTCAAAAAGAAGCTGCAGTATCTCTAGTTATAAAAGCCTCTCCAGTACCAGCAAGTACAATTGAGACCTGCAGCTATGAGCAGGATGATCAGCAGGGCGATGAAGAGGCCGAAGCCGATGATGGTGGCGACAACGGCCCAAACCAACGTTCTCTTGGACATGTCAATCAGGGGGGACTTGAGGGCCATTCGCACCCTGCGTGCCCGCCTACGGTCCTGTGGAGGGTACCTAGCCAGGTTAACACTCTCCATTCCCAGAGAGCGGACCAGACACGCCCTCTGGTGGCTCAGCTGGTTAAAAGTGTGTTTGCCATGGTAACAGCCCATACCGCTCTGCCCTGGAGGAGACACAGTTAAACACGGGCAGTCAAATGTTGTTCTCAAAGAGACAAGTGTGTGAGGACTGTGTGCTGTAAACTGATGTTAGTACTCCTCTTATTTAGCCTAAACTAGTACTCTCAGTAAGCGTAATTCTAATTAGCCTTAGCCTATTTTCCTTCTATTTGATTTTTGCAGACGTCACTTAATTCAGGTGCACACAACAAAAGCATCAAGTGTCAAATTATTAACTGGCAACAGATGATCACTTATTCCATATTCCATCACCTTTCATTACCTTTTATGATTACACACAATTTTACATCCTAGCCAAATTTGTTTGCGATAGTTAAGAATTCTTTCAAAATGAGGGCGTTTTACATTTAGACGTGTTATTGTCTTTCTGTTTTGCCCCCAGGATAAAGTCCATCCACGTACACATAGACAATAATGCACTTAGAGTCAGTCTTACCAACACCACCAAATGGGAGAGAGCTGAGTGTGTAGTGCATCATTACGTCATTGACCGTCACTCCTCCACTCGTCGTCTCCTCAATCATCCTCTTTGTAGCCTTCACAAGACAGGAGGAGAAAAATAAAGAGGTAAAATAAAGAGTTTCAAACATGTTTTTAATCCCCACCTTCCTGTTGTTTTCTCCCACCTTCTTATCAGTGCAGAAGATGTACAGAGCCAGCGGTTTCTCTCTCTCATTGATGAAGTGAATGGCATCATCCATGTCACTCACAGTGACTATAGGCAGCAGAGGGCCAAAGATCTCTTCCTGCATCAGTCTGGAGTGGGGAGGCACATCCTTTAGCACTGTTGGGGCTTAGAGTGAAACATCAGTGTTCATTAAACAAAAATATAGACCAGACATTCCTGTATTTTGTATGATCTGACTGTGTGATCTTCCTAGTGTACCAATGTAGCGCTGTGGGGCATCACTCTGGCCTCCCACCACAGGAGTGTAACCCTCCATCAGACTCATGATCCTGTTGAAGTGACGCTGGTTGATGATTCGGCCATAGTCGGGTGAGGATTTTGGATCGGCACCATAAAATTCCTGGGAGGGGTGAATCAAAAGTTTGTGAAAAAAGCCCTGCTGGCAGAATTTCATTTATGATCCAGGTCAGAGAAGATTACAGTTTAGATGTTACCAGTAGAGTCTGTCGGATGCATTCCACCACTCGCCCCTGGATGCAGGGTTCACAAAGGATGTAGTCTGGAGCGATGCACGTCTGACCGCAGTTGATGAACTTTCCCCACGTGATACGACTGTACACAAACAAGGCATGTAAGTACAAATGAACAGTTTTGATCACTTTATACTTTAATGTACACTGTGAAAACGTGATTTAATGCTTTGGAGAGGTCCCATTCACATTTGTGTAGCTGTACAAAAAAGAATACACCAATTAGAGCTGAGGTATCAAACTAAAGGTTTGCTTGTTCTGTCCTATTAAACCACAGAAGGTAAGGTATCTGTCTAAAACCTAATGTATTGACTAAAACATCAGTGTGGGCTTTTAAGTGCTGCAAACCCGGCAGATGTTGTTGGAACGTAGTCATCAGAATCTTGTACAACACGCTCAGCTCTGTGTATGACTGTCGGTATTATGGGCTACTCTGGTGAGTGTGTTACCGGCAGGCGATTCTGATGTCACAGTTCTTGTCGATGTAGCAGGGGCTCTTCCCTCCCAGCTCCAGGGTCACTGGGGCGAGGTGGCGAGCTGCCGCCTCCATCACCAGTTTTCCAACTGTGCTGTTTCCTGTGTAGAAAATGTGGTCAAATCTCTGCTTCAGCAGCTCCTGAGTCTCTGACACTCCACCTGTCACCACTGGGTACAGATCCTGTAAATAAACAGTTTGTTTAGGATAAGATGAGTCAAGTCAAGTCAAGTCAAGTTCAGTTCAGTTTATATAAGATAAAGTTTATTCATCCCTGATGGGAAATTCAGGTAATATCACCCAATCAAAATCTCCCTCCTTCATATAATCAAAATTCCCCTGTGATGACATTAAGTCCATTTTACCATCCATCATGAGTATTTATATCAAGTGTGTGCCTAAATTGTCTTCAGCTCAACTGACCTACAGTGAAAATGAGCCATTCTGAAAACTGATACTGACATTTTGTTATATAACAGGTACTGCAACTCATTCACAACGGACAATGGGTTTAAAGAGATCAAATTCAGCCACATACTCTTGCTTTTCTGTCAGTGATGCAAGGTGTTAGTCACATGTTAAAATTAGCAGCACTGTGCTTCGCTGTAACGTTTTGCATTCCTTCTGTTGTGTCTAATGGTACTAATGCTATCCAGTCTGTGATGTAGTGCACTGTACTGGCACGAGGCTTTGACGTTTCAGCAGCCCGCAACATTATTCCACAAACAATAGCAGCTGCTGTTTAGACCTTGTCCAGATAGCGAGGCAGCAGCGCCCGGAGGAGGAGGCTGGAATACTCGCTGAGCTCTGACGGCTTCACCACAGCTGCGTTGCCTGCACAGAGAGAACACGGGTTTCTATAAAAGGGATGAGATCACTGAGTCACAGAGGGCAGACAAGCAGAGGCTGACGATGCAGAGCTGGAGAGGGTTGTCAGATGAGGCACACAGTAGGATGTTTCATTCAAGCTTGTAGGTTTTACAGAAGTTTGATCAACATGAATATGTAAAACCACTGACTGATATTTTTAATAGAGGTGTATACCTTCATTTCCCAGTATGGCATAATGGTACATATAAGTGTGTTTGTCCATAACAGACTGACTATGGATGAAGATGCTGCTGTCACTTACTGCCACATTCATGTAATAATGCCTCTTAATTTTTATGGTAGAGGACACGAGTAGCTTGGGCAGAAATGAGATTGAGAATGAGATGATTTAGAATCACATGTCATTGTTTAAACCCTTTAATGTCATTTAGGCATTTCACTTTGAGTTAAGAGTATGAAAAAGGACTAGATTGTATGGGTTTTTTTCTGGTTACCTGGTAAATAGAAGTCTAATATTCCCTCCCGGTGTTTCTAAGGTTACACCATCATTATGTAAAAGTGAATATCTGTCTAAGTGGCCATCTTTTGATACTTAGTTTAACCATTAGCTCCAGCTGAGATATTTGATATTTGTGGACACTTTGAAACCTCCATTTTCATGCAACACCCTAAGACCTGTGCTCTACTTACTGATACATGTACCTAATGAGACCTCTGCTGAGGACACTTTGGGTGTGTACAGACTGACAGGATGAACAGTCTAATACTCTCCTGCAAGATTTGTTGCATATTAGTATGTGACAATTACACCTTTATCACTTTTATCAGTACGTGGACTTTTGTCAGGACATTGTTTGCGGTGACTTCAAATAACCTCTAGCAGAGCTCTATCCACCCTCAATCTGAGCAGAAGTCTAATCTAAAAGATCTGAAACTGCCTGTGTGGCTATGCAGGATTTTTAAATCTCATTCCTGCGTGAATTTCAGACTGTTGTTGCAGTATCCTAATAGGCAGGTATTGAAGGACTGGAGTGGGTTCCCTACCTGCAGCAATAGCTCCAACCAGCGGGAGGAGGGTGACAGCCCAGGGGTAGTTCCAGGCCCCGATGATGAGCACCACTCCCAGGGGCTCTGGCTGAACGTAAACCTCATCCGATATAGTGAGGAGGTTCTTCTCCACAGGCTGAGGAGCTGCCCACTCTGCCAGCTTCTCTATCGCAAGCTTGATCTCATTCTCAATGCCAATCAGCTCCAACAGTGGAGTGTCGTACTGACTCTGTAGGAAACCCAGCACACTGTCAATTTGAGAAGCAAGTGGTTAGCAACATAAACATTATGTGCAGCCTTGTCTGAGTTTTTACTCACCCTGTTGATATCCTGTTTGAGAGCAGTGGAGATCTCAGTCTCTTTCTCAGTGATCAAACTCTGCAGGGCGTGAAGCTGCTGCAGTCTGAACTCCAGAGGCCGAGTCCTGCCGCTGAGGAAGGCCTCCCTGGCCCGCTTCACTGCCTGCCTCTCCATACAGACGCCCGCGGGGCTGAAAGATGCTGGTCGATCTGTACATATAAGCACATGTTATATCAGGACACGCTGTGTCGGATAAACCGTTTGAGGTGACATAGAAAAATTTCAAAATGAAGCCAAACGCACTGGAATAAACTGTGTATCTCAGCAGGAATGCTGACCTTTGACCTCCCCCGGCCCCTCCTACTTGTGTGTATTTAATTAACTCTCCATTATATTGTTACAGAACAGCAATTCAAAGACCAGCACGAGCACTGTAAATGACTGCCATATTCATCAACATGAAAGATTTCACAAATTACACAAGTAATATTGGGATTTTGGTGTTTTATTTTTGAAATGATCAAAACGCACCAAAGCCTTTTCCACTTTCAAATGCCAAATAAAATAATCAAGCACCTTCCACTTCTACCATGTTCACTCCCAGCGGGGGAAGGAGTACTCTCACCCTTTACTTAAGTAAAAGTATAAATACAACAAATAGAAGTACAGTACACTAACTTAAGTATTTATAATATGAAGTAGGCTACTTTAAATAACTGAATGTATTGGAGTAAAGGTGCCAGATTTGTCTCAAAGTATGCAGTAGCAGAAAATGCAAATACTCAAGCAAAATACAGATACCTCAAAGTAGTTGCGTAAATGCACTTCATTTCTTTTCCACTATTACTCACTCCATACTTTGGTGTTATCTGAAGGGCTATTTGCATGTTAAATGTGTGTGTCACTGCAGACATCTCAAAGAATAGAAAAGACCTCTGCTTAAAATTCAGTTGCTCGATGGGAGCCCTGTCAAATGTCTCACTTGGCCATCCATCCTTCTTTCTTTCTTTCTTTCCAAATCACACAATCATCCTCGCAGAACGTTTCCAACGTACTTGCAACTAAAATCACCCGCGCCCATCATGATAAAAGGAGCGTGCGTCACTTGACTGCAGAACAGAAAGAGCGTGTTTATAAGTTTTTCAGCACGTTTAGTATCTAACGTCTCAGCAGCAGGTCGCAGCCCCCCCCCCCCCCCTCAACGTATCAGGACTGAAGACTTACCGGAGTCAGGGACGCGTTAGTGACATACACATCCAGTGGACTCGATGAAGTGAAGGTGCAGCTTAAAGCGGCTCAGATGACCGACCCACTGACTCTCTTTGGAAACTGTACACTAGTCGCGCTGCTCTAGGGTCAGTTTACCGGGAAGTCTGGTCTCTGTAGCCAGGAGCTTCATTAAGATCCCAACACTGGAATCAGTGATAGCCTCGGACCCACACACAAACACGCCCACTCATTCAGAGCACCACGTTTTCAATGAGCCCATTCCATGTGATTTCCCAGACCTCACTAGCCCGTGTCTTCATTTACAGCGTGGGCAGTTCTTCCCTTAGCCCAATCACCCAAGGTCCCTATGTTTTAATAACAGCATATCAGTCCTACTGAAACATGCCATAAATTACAATAACCTTGGAATGTGGTTAATGATATGCCACTGCTTAGAGTAAGACATCAGTGACTGTGAAAAACAAAAGAACACAATAATAAAGGTTTAGGTTGGTGTTTCATTGCAGACAATAAAAATGACACAGGGAATTCAAACCAGTGCAAAGCAATATTTCAGGATTTTATTACTTCTGAATAAAAGCCATTGAGATTCTATTTTTTATGAAACTGATGTAAGACAAACACTGTCAGTTGAAATTGTAACAGAAAAGATTTCTTTAAAAGGACATATATATATATTTCAGTGGAATCTGTCTACATTAATGAGAAATGAAATGGATCAGCACTATATTTCACTACAGAAGTCTGTGTTGCTGTTGCTCCAGGAGCACAGTGACCAACTCATGCCAGGATTTCTTCTTCTTTTCACCCTCTACGCAGAAACCTCTGCGGTAACACGAAACACAAAGTGTAAAGAAACAGATCAAGGTTTGAAATACAGAGATAACAGATCATTTAACTGTTCGCAGGGGCACAACAAGTGTGGATGTCAACAAAGGTGGTGTTACTGACCAAAACAAAGGAGGCCATTTAGCAGAAAAAGTGGGTAATTAAAGAGAGGGTAGATGAGGGGGCATTCTGTGGTTAGATTTTCTAGACAACACCACACATTGTCTGCACTGGACAAAGCCATTGCTGTATGAGGATTCAGGCCCACGGGGCTGTTGGTATGTGGGGGGGCAGAGTACTCATATCTGTTATCTTGGGAAATGTATTTGCCATCATTTAGAAACATGTAAACATCACCAAACAATCAAGTCCACTGTTAAAAAAAAACATGTTTCCCTTCAAAAGCTAATTTCAAAGCTTATTTCTCTTGTTACATAAATGTAACTATAATGCAAAGCATAAATATCCCCTGCTATTGGGCTGGACATGGTCCAGTCAGTCATTCTTGTGTCATGCTGGCAGATTATTATTAAATAAACATATGGATGAGAAAACAGATATATTTGCTGTATTTTTGAGTATTTTTGAAAAACAACAAAAGGCAGATCAGATCTTCAGGCTTTCAGGTAGGACTGGGTAATGTGGAAAAAAAAAAAATCTTATGATTTTTTTTCATTTCAGTCAATGAGGATATATATCACGATGTAAACCAAAGCACTATTTCAGTCAAACTTAAAGGTTCCTTTTTACTCCTAAGTGACATGTAAAGACAAGGCCGACATGCAGTACTGGATGTCTGTGGTCTTCAGGTCCTCAGACAGCACTGCATTGAAAGCAGGCAGGATTCTGTGATGGGCATCACTGCATGGGCTCAGGAATGCTTCCAAAAATCAGTCACACACAGTTCATCCAAAACTAAAAGTTCAAGCTCTGTCATGCAAAGAAGACATATATGAACATAAGCCAGAACAAAGTCTTCTCTGGGCCAAAGCTCATTTAAAATGGTCTGTGGCAAAGTGGAAAACTGTTCTGTGGTCAGATGAATCAAAATTTGAGATTAGTTTTGTCAAAAAGCGGGCGCCGCATCCTCCAATTAAAGAGGAGACGGACCCTCCTGCTTGTTATCAGAGCTCAGTTCAAAAGCCTGCATCTCTGATGGTATGGGGTGCATTAGTGCCTATGGAATGGGCAGCTTGCACATCTGGAAAGGCATCATCAATGCTGAAAGATATATGCAGGTTTTAGAGGAGCATATGCTTCCATCCAGATGACGTCTTTTTCAAGGCCTTGCATATTTCAGCAGGACAATGATAAACCACATACTGCATCTATGACAACAGCATGGAGAGTCCGGGTGCTTAACTGACCTGCCTGCAGTCTTGTATTTTATGTGCTCTAGAGAATGGCACTGCCTTAGGTGGTTTCAGGTGATAAATATACACAGATATAGTTTAGTGAGGCAGCATGGTGGCTGGTTAGCACTGTTGCCTCGCAGCAAGAAGGTCCTGGGTTCTGTGTGGAGTTTACATGTTCTCCCCATGCTTGCGTGGGTTTTCTCCAGGTACTCTGGTTTCCTCCCACAGTCCAAAAACATGTATGTCAGGTTTACTGCTGACTCTAAATTGCCCATAGGAGTGAGTGTGAGTGTGTGAGGTTGTGTGTCTCTATGTGGCCCTGTGATGGACTGGTGACCTGTCCAGGGTGTACCCCTGCCTTTCACCCAAAGAGAGCTGGGATAGGCTCCAGCAGATCCCTGTGACCCTGGTTAAGGAATAAGCAGGTATAGATAATGAATGGATGGATGGATGGATGGATGGATAGTTTAGTGAGTGGGCTCACACACGTGCCTGAGCTCTGACAAGAGCACTAACACCAGGTGTCATTTCTGAAGTAGAGCACAGCTGGCATATGTTCATCTCATTTCATTAAGCATTTCAAAAGTCACACTGCTTCACCACAAATATTCAGATGCATTTATATTTCACTTAATATAATCTGGTACTAATTATATAAAAAAATTGAGACATGTCAGATAGACATGGAAGAAAGTGAAATCAGTGAAGAATAGAATTTAAACAATATAGAGAATAAAGTAACATAAATAAATGTGTAAATAATGCAGTCATTTCTAAGAATCATCCCAGGAAATTACAGTTAAAGAATTATTGATACCAAGCTAAACTCTGTATCCCTATTTGGATAGACTGATAATATTTTTGTGTCTTTACCTGCACCACAAATGCTGCCATGCCAGCCAACAAGGCCAGCAGAACCACGCGACGCAGCCTGGACACATTGACTGACTTGAGCAGCAAGAATCGAGCCCAGCCCAGTTTCCTGGCGGTGTGCGGTGGGTAACGCATGCTGTTCACTCCCTCCATCTTCAGCTGCTTAATCAAACAGCTGCGCATGTGGCTGACCTGATCGAAGCTGTGCTGTCCGTGGTAGCAGCCCATACCACTGTTACCTGTGGAAAGCATCGGAGGACAGGAAAGAGGTGTGTCAGCTTTTTCCCTGCAAATACAAAGGGGGTTAAACAGCTGTGGTTAAATTTCAGGGCCACACACTCACCAACTCCTCCAAAGGGCAGAGCACTGACAGTATAGTGGACCAGACAGTCATTGGCCAGCAGAGCTCCACTGGATGTCTCAGCAATCACCCTTTTGATCAGCTACTTATCAAAAAGTGTCAGAAGAAGTCAATCAAACATGATGATGGAAAAACCTCATCAAAAATGAAACAACAAAATCACAAACACTCTCTAAATGTGGTATAAACAAAATGCCTCTTCTGGTGTGCTTTACCTTCTTGTCATGGGAGAAAACATAGACAACCAGCGGCTTCTCTCTTTCTTTAATAAACTGGATGGCTTCATCTACACTGCTCACTGTGATGATGGGCAGCAGCGGTCCAAAGATCTCCTCCTTCATCACTTTAGAATCCCCCGCAACATCCTTCAACACCGTTGGGGCTACCAGCATACAGGAAGCAGGGGGTCATTCTAAGAGTACAGGCCAAGATGCTGTGATACTACTTTACATACAGAGGAAAACCAAGATACAGCATAAAGTATCTTGGCAAGAAATAAAATATTTCCAAACATCCATTTCTACTTATAACCAACTTCCGAGGCCATGGGTAATGATACTCCACATGTCTTGGTGGCGATGTTGAGCTGCAGCATCTTTTCAGGAAGCTACTCAACACCACATGTATGCCAGGAAAGCTTACAACCACTAATGAAATCACAAATCACAATCAGTTCAGTTTACTTAAGTCCAGGTGCATGCCAGCAGTGGCCCAACAAATAGTACAAATGCATTTAAGGCCAGCCAACAGCTCATTCACATCACCTACCTATGTAGCACTGGGATTCATCACTATCTCCACCAACAGCAACTGTGCTCCCGTCCATCAGAGCCATAACCCTCTTAAAGTGTTGCTGGTTGATAATACGTCCATAATCCTCAAAGGTCTTTGGATTATCTGTGTAAAACTCCTGCAATGTATCACATAAAATACATATTACAGCATCTACAGACCACTTATAATCTGAGAATCAAGTTTTAACAATGAAACTGGAATTACAGTGCATTCAGAAAGTATTCAGACCCCCTTCACTTTTCTATTTCGTTATCTTGCAGCCTGATGCCAATCTACACTCAGTGGCACATAATGACAAAGTGAAAACAGAATTTTACGAATGTTTGTAAAAGGAAAACATAAAATATTTTCTGAATGTGCTGTATGTTTAATCAAGACCACAGCATAAAAAGCCTTCACATTTACAGAAAAACACAGAGAAACAAAATCCTAAAACTGAAAGAGAACAGGTGTATCAAAATCAGTCCATCACTAAAAGTCCTGAGTACTTGCAAACAGCAATTATATCAGAGAATAAGAAATATGGAACAGAAAATGCTTTAGGATTCAAAGGGAAACTCAGCTAATGAGAGTTTGTAGTGTGAAGGTCAATCTTACAAATAAAGCACTACAATGGTCTCCTGTGCCTCAACATTGTACAAGAAATGTTGCAATGGGAACCTGCAAACTAATACACACATGGGCCACAAAGAGGTCTTTCATCTGAGAAACTATGACTATGGGTATACACAGTGTTCAGTGTTGAGAATGATACCCAGGATTCAAACTGTCCTCTTTTACATTGCAGATTGTTCCAAGAAAATTACAACCTCTCTCTTTCTCATTTTATCTTTGATCTGCTGACATTTTTTCAATGACTTATCATGTTCTCATTTTAAAAATAACTAATATTGAGTTACTGATTTCAGACAAACCTTGATGTTCTTCTCGATCTCTTTGACTACTCTGCTCTGGATGCAGGGTTCACACAGAATGTAGTCTGGAGCGATGCATGTCTGACCACAGTTGACAAACTTTCCCCACGTGATACGACTGAATTGAAAGAGGAAAAAAAAAAAAAAAAATTCATAACATCTTGTTGAAGATACATATTTAATTAATATAGTGTCTCTAAACCCTGAAACTAGGAAGTGTGCTGAGTGTGAGATTGGTTGGGAGTTATAAAACCCTAACATATTAAAGACAAGACTGACCGGCATGCGACAGTGATATCACAGTTCTTGTCGATGTAGCAGGGGCTCTTCCCTCCCAGCTCCAGGGTCACTGGGGTGAGGTGGCGAGCTGCTGCCTCCATCACCAGTTTTCCAACTGTGCTGTTTCCTGTGTAGAAAATGTGGTCAAATCTCTGCTTCAGCAGCTCCTGAGTCTCTGACACTCCACCTATCACCACCGGGTACAGATCCTGGGAGAGTATATCCAGGCATTACAGCTCCTTATCCATATACACTAAAGGTAGATGAAGGTCAAACCGAGTTTATGCATAATAGCAGACAAAGGCTTACTTTATCTAGATACTGAGGGAGAAATTCCTCCATGACCTTGGCAGAGTGTGAGCTGACCTCCGATGGCTTTATTACTGCTGCATTACCTTAAAGGTGAATGAGAAGTCACAGATCAGACATGAGCATTGACACACTCAGATTGTTGTAATGTTATAAGGTGACCATTTGGTCGGGAGTGATTCTATTGCACTGATCAGCACTGTTGCCTCACAGCAAGAAGGTTCCTGGTTCAAATCCTGCTTAACCTAAGAAATACTGGCTTGCCTGACTAAAAAACTAGGATAGGACACTCACACGTCTTATTTATAATTCTGTTGCATTACATTTTGGTGTAGAATCTTGCATCAGCGGAGAATGATCATTTCTGTCTCCTACATATGTATTGTGATAAACGTTTCTCTGTATAACGTCCGAATACTAGTGCAAATTTATACTTGTAAATGAACTTCCATCACTTTAATAACTCCTGAACATCTACAGTACCTGCAGCAATAGCTCCAACCAGTGGTTGAAGGGTGACAGCCCAGGGGTAGTTCCAGGCCCCGATGATGAGCACCACTCCCAGGGGTTCTGGTTGAATGTAAACATCATCTAATATTGTGAGGAGGTTCTTCTCCACAGGCCGAGGAGCTGCCCACTCTGCCAGCTTCTCTATCGCAAGCTTGATCTCTCCTTCCAGTCCTAGAGTCTCAAACAGCTCTGTCCCATGTTCACTCTAAAGGCAGAAGCAGGGATGGATCCAATTCAATCTCTCAGCCTCAGTGGGTTCATTCATTTGTTTGGTAAGCAGAAACGAACCCATCCACACATCTGTACTGTGACAGAAAATACTCTAGGGCAGTAAGTGTTTGACCAGTGTAGGACACTGCTTGTACACGTGTGTAAAGTACAAGATATCAGATTTCCTAGAAGTGAATGGATGTCTGGACAGGCTCACCTTGCCCAGGTCCCTTTTGACAGCGTCTGCAATATCCTTCCGTCTCTCGGTGATGAAGCGGAGCAGGCTCTTCAGCTGGTGAGTCCTGTAGTCCAGAGGTTTGGTTTTTCCTGTCTGGAAGGACTTTCTGGCCCCATCTACAACCATCTGCTCCCGAGACATCCTGAACAGAAAGAACGGTGAGAAAATGTCGTGTTTACCGGGTCACTTTAACGTTATTTAATGCTCAATAAGGAGTTACCTATTAATTATCTAGCGTTTAGTTGGGTCAGCAACGAGAAGAAGCCTGCTAAGTTACGTTGTGTCACAACAACCAACTAGCTTAGCTAGCTAGTAGCTAACTATTCCTACAGTAAAGCCGCATGCTATCGTGACGTTGGATGCATTTTAGCAAGTGTGAACTGTGCATTTATTGAAACAGGTATAGCTAATAGCCACTGTCACACAGACAGACACGATCTTAGCTCATTATTAGCTTGTTTGCTAATAGCGCTGAGGCTAACTAATAGCACTGGATACTGTTATTAGAGCAGCAAACAGCTGATTAAGATAGGAAAACTATAAATTAGCAATTGCGTCTTACCTTTTAGTCACTTTCTCTCTAAACTACAAAATTACACCCGTACGGGCTTAAAGTGCTACGGGAACGGCTACAGCGATTGGCGTGTCGAAACGTCAATCAAGACAAGCACCAATCAGCACAACGCTATTGGACCTCCTCCCTAACAGCACCAATATATCTGCATTTGCAGGGCTATGTGCGTTTTGACTCAGGCAGAACAGAAGTGTTAACACATGCCTGAAGAATTGCCATTTCAGTACCGGTATTGTTTTAGGCAACACACTGGATGTCTCAAGGGGAAGCCAGACACATTGAGCAATTACTCCTGGTGTTACTTTGCAGCAGTTGTTGATTTAGGGCTCCTGTAGGCTGCTGTAGCACTCCTGGAAACATGTAAACACATCATGCCTCCTATGAGTCCATCTTGCTCTGGAGGTACTGACTTATATTATAAAAGCAAAGAACAAGAACTTCACTGATTCACTGTCTTTATATAGAATTTCTAGGAATTATAACTTTGAATGATTTAGACGAATGATTTACACTCATTTGTATTTTTTTTGTTGGCCAAGCACTGTTTTTTGTCTGTAATGTATTACAAATTGTCTACAGTCCAAACAGTGTTATTATGCATTACCTTTTTCAGTGGAGACCTTTTCATCCTGTCGTTGGAAAAATCTACAGAGAAATAAAACTCAGCAAAGACATCTTGATTTATGTCTTTTTAATATTAAAGACTGTATCTGAGTTCCAGAAAGAACAAGGAGAGACACCCCTTGATGATAGACAAGTATAACATTAGCATTTTTCTTTGAAAAAAAAAAAAAACATTGGTGCTTCAAACTTGTACTTTTAGAGTTGAGACTAGTGGAAGAGTTTTTCAAAATGCATTCAGATCAAGCTGGAGAGGCGCAAACAACAGGGTACATACATTCAAGATTCTAGAGAGGTTCTACAGGGTAAAATGCAGAGTAAAATGTACCTATGCTTTATCTAAAACCACCCATCTTCAGTTATAGTCCATGGACAAAATGGTATATAGCAAAGATTCAGGTGGGTTTCTATAAGCTTTATTTTCTCCTCTTCACTCTGTGTGCAGTAAAAGGCTTCCTGTGGTTCAGAGTGCTCATGACAAGGATGAGGGAAACTGAAATCCAGATATGTCTAGAAAAAGAACAGTACATCAGAGAAACAGGCGCAATTGCCTGTGAGTGCATCTGTACACATTTTTACACTGAAAAAGAATTTATTCACACCTGTACAGAGGAGTAGGCCTATGTCTGCTTTCACAAGAAGAAGGCACCTCCTTTTCCATTATTAACTGTACACTACTGGCCTTAATGCACGCCTGGCAAGTGTACATATGTAATACACTCATACATACAGTACATACACCATTGGATGGACAGCAGATGACTTGAAAGAGGAGAAGTAGAGGGACTGAGTGGAAACTAGGCAGTGTAGGTTGTGATAAATCAAGTCACAAAATTTTGGGAAATGTTGAGACTATGCTTTTTTTTCAGTAAACTTCATGAGATTGACTGTAGATGTGTTGATCTTGACAATGAACAGTCCTGGTAGAAAGAGTTCTGTGGAAAGTTTTGGAGCTGCCATGAATTTTATTTTGTTTTTTTTTTTATTTTTTGGCACACCCCTGTTGTGCCAAAATAGGTTTTCTTATCAAACCCTTGGCAGATGTGAATAAAATGTATCAAAGTCATCTATGTACATATACAGATTTGTGCTCTTTGCCTTTTTGTTTGACAGGCAGGGTGCCGGATGGCATCAGTGACACTCCCAAAACACAAACTGTGATCTCATACACACTCACTCCCCTCTTAAAAAGGGGTAAATGAGCCACATACAAATATATGCAAGTTTGCAAACATCAAGTTCTTTAAAAATAAGCTACAGATACTGACAAAATAAGGTGCAGTATTTGTAGTAAATGGAAACCTATCAAGGTAACTTGTCAAGTAATATGACCATTCAGTTTCATAATGAAGTCAGGGTTTAAAATGAACACCTGATCAGCTGTTAAGTTCTAAAGTTCTGGTTTCTTCTGAAAATCTGAACCTACACACCTTGTGACACTGTGAGCAGAGTGAGCCACCTTCACTCCAAATTCACCTTTACCCTCCTCATGTGAACATGATCAACAAGTCACCATGGGTCTGTTAAGATTCCTACACACCTGAGAAACAAAAGAAACAATGTGACCAGAGCCTGTCTGAATTTTTCACAGTTTTCATAAGCAACACCTCTGCATGGAATGGGCAAAATGAACCACAAGTCGATGCTAGCCAATCAAAGCTCCCCTGTATTGTTGCCATATATTCTGTTCATAGTAGAAAATAGGAAAGCAAGCTACATTGAAATTGAAGGCATTGTTTCACAGGCCAGACAACTACTGCATGCAGAATAAGAAGGATAATTCCACTAATTTACCACTTCAGATCAATTTATTCAATTTAGAAAGCTACCTTCTTTTTTCACAGAAGTAGTATTCCTTGTGATGAATAAACTCATCTTGTATATCAAACCTGCAGACAGCCCCTTTAACAATCTGGTTTAAGTGAACTACAGATAAGTGGTTCTGTAAAACACTTTGCTAAACTGAGCTATTATACATTTGTCTTGCCTGTTTTCTCCAATTGCGCTGCCTTATGGGAAACATATGCATTCTGTCAACTTGTTGATCATGCACACAGATCAGGTATATTTTCAGGGTAAGGGAGGCAGGAGTGATTAAAAACCCATCCTCCTGTTTTCACGCTTCTATCTTCAGAACTTACACAGATACATCTCCTTCTCTTTATCCACAATAAAGTGCTTGAGCTAACGACACAAAAAATAAAAACAAAGCAATTAAATGTCCACAGGTTCCTTTGCTCTCATGGCTCTCTTATTACTGTAACATGAGTTTGTGTTTTGTCTAAATGTCCTTGTTTGTGAATCTGATCTTTTCCAGTGAGTGGCCCTAACCCTTTTGCTAATATTTTTCATTTATTTTTACTATAATACTTGCGATTTTCAAGACAGGCAGGAGACTAAAATATCCATGTTCTTCTAAACCAATAAATAAGAACAATAACAACTTAAACACAGAGTAAATAACCAATGACATCACACAGTAAGCAAGATGAGATGGTATTTTACCATCAAAACATACAAATCAAAAAAGCACATGAATGTGCATGGATATATGTCTGGTTTTAGCCTTTTGTTTCTGGATCCATGGTCATCTTTGGTTGGGTTTTTGTGCATCAGTTGCCTCACACTTGAGTCCGTGATGCAGTCAGTAAAATTAAGTGATAATAAATACAGATAAAACCTATCACATGAAAAGTGCTTGAACTGCTACAGGTGTGAACAGCTGTTTGTGGCAATGGTAATCAACAGTCTTAGGACGTGGTCCCTATATGTGTGTGTGTGTGTGTAGATGTGTTTATGCGAGGGCTACTCATACAGTGTGACAGTACAGTAGCAGAGGGCTGAAATTCTGCGGTCCACACTGGCCTTGTCTGTAAGAAAAATACACACAACAACACATTATTAATATAAGCTGTTAAAGCTAACATAAGTAAAGTAAGTAGCAGGAAGTT
Source organism: Mastacembelus armatus (assembly GCF_900324485.2). NCBI lineage: Eukaryota > Metazoa > Chordata > Actinopteri > Synbranchiformes > Mastacembelidae > Mastacembelus > Mastacembelus armatus. Next base: position 16,466,801 of record NC_046645.1, read on the forward strand.
ATTAGATAAAGTAGATAAGTTAAACAAGTGTGCATAATTTTTATGACAGGTCTGGACCACTCACAAGTTTTCTTGGTACCTAAGAGTAAATCTTACACTGTGGTACTACTGAATACAACACACTCTTAAATTGCTCATATGTGCCCCCTCTGTTCATGTGAGTGGTTCCTGCCAGAGATGGTGACTCTGACTTAGGCTTGAGTCACACTTAAGTCAAACACACAGTAACTTGAAACTCGTCCTCAAAACATTGAGACTTGACTCGGACTTGATCTTTAGGACTCATGAACAATGTTTATATAGTTAATTATTTTATTTTAGCACATTAACGTGCATTTCTGACAAGGAGTATGTTATCTTTTTTTTTTCTTCTGCTAAAAAGATTTTAAAAAGTGGCAGAATAGACGCAGCAAAGGTGCTAGCCTCTATTGGCAGTGAGCATAATCCATTCGACTTGTGACCAGGGACTTCAGACTTCACTTGGAAGTTGTGACCAGAGACTTGAGATTTGACTGGCACTTCTAAAAAATGACTTGTGAGCATCTGGTTCCTGCTTAAGGCCCACTGTGTAATATTAAGCATATATAACAGAGTGTAGTTCGTACTCACATTTGACCACATTCTCAATGTCAGTGGGGTCCTGTAGGATCTTGGACAGGCCATCTAACAGCATGGCAGCCTTGCTATAGCGGTAGGCTATATCTTCTGTCTGCTTGAACATCTCATCCAGAGCTGCTGACTGAACCTGAAACATACACAGACATAACATGACAATGGGCTGAATAACACAGATTGTAGTTGCATGTCTCTGAACATATTTAAAAAACTGGTGGAAATGACAATAGTCAATATCAGACTAAATTCTTTTACTCTCTTAGCGCTGAAGATTTTTTGTTTTTCTAAGCTGTGTGTCTGAGACTCACCATCTCCACGGCGTGATTGTAGATGAGTTTCTCTGCAGTTACGCTGTTGATCTCGTCCACAAAACGCTGCTTATCAGAGAAGAAGTGATTGAGTTTGTCGGTCAGCTGCCGGCAGAGGGAGATGCAGCTTTTGTAACGCTCATTCAGGTTCTTCACCACTGAGAGGAGAAGTGGAGGGGGTTTTGTATTTTTGATTGTACTTTTTTATATTTTGATAATTATATATATACACACACACACACACACATACATATATATTATATATTTAGATGCTGTGTCCTTCTATTAACAAACAGACATTAAACCTGACATAGATAGAGAACCTCTCTCCTAATGATATGTGTGGACAGCAGTTTTCACACACAGTTAACTGCACTGGACATTGTTAAAGGTAACTTAAGAAGGAACAGTAGTTACCCTGTTTGACAGCAGAGGATGGATTCAGTTTGGCTGATTTAATCTGAGCCTTGGCAAGATGGAGAGAAGAAGCCAAAAGCTGAGCTGCCTTCATGTAGAGCACCAGCTGCTCCACCTGCCTGTAGGGGGCAGCACATCCACAGTATATAAGAGGGATGGAAAATCTTAACCATTGCAGCAACACAAAAGGCCTCCAGAGATTATGAAATACTATTACCAGATTTTTCAAAGGTTTGACTACAGTTGGGTCATTCCTTACCCCCATTCTTTGCTGAGCTGGCTGATCTGGTCCACAACCACACTTTCCTGGGGAGGGTAGAGGGAGGCGGCTGACACCCCAAGCTCCGTCCCTCCAGCTCGAACTGCTGCCATTTCCAGCACGCAATCAGTGAAGGAAAGCATCATCCGCAGGTGCATCAGTGTGTCTGTATGTTCACGCTGCACCAGAATTTACCAAGATTAAATATAAAGCAACAAATCAGTCATTCAAAAATCTATCCAACTGACCTGAATGGAGACAGACCCTCACTCTTACCTCCATGAGTGTCTCCTCAGGCAGCTCTGGGGCTTCAAAGGTGATGAATCCTTCCAAGCTTGGAGGGGAGGTCCCATAGGGAACATAGCGTAGACTGCTGGGTGCTCCCTCTACCCCGTGCCCTCCACCAAAACCTCCTGGAGGAGAAGAGCCCATGGCCATACCTGGGGGAGATCCAACATAGGCCCGACCACTGGTGGAGCACAGGGAGCCGGCTGAACTATTGGAGCCCACTGACAAAATAGAAAATGAAAGATGAGGAAACTGCAACTTATGTTCAAATCTATGTCGCATTTCTAAAGTGTTGTCTCTCAATGTTTGCTAAAAAGGTTTGGTTCAAATCAGTGAGAGCAACACAGAAGCCATGACACATATATATATAAAAAGGTCAAATACACTCACCCAGACAACCTCTCTAACTATTTTGATTTGCTTGCACAACATCTGGCTCATGTGAAGGGTCCTCACCTGAGGTGGTGCGTGGTCGGGTGCCTAGATGGCTACAGGTAGGAGGAGTGCTGCTGTTGGGTGGGGAGCCCACAGTGAAAACAACAGTACGGGGACTTGCTGACCCACCCTGAGACAGCCCACTAGGACCTGCAGGGGCTTTGGAAAAAGGAAATGTTATTTTCTGTTATAAATGTTATTGACATTTAAGTTAAACTTCAACAACTGATGGTAAACAGAGTCAGGAGTATGTGTAGCAGTGTACTTATACCTGTGTCCATGGGACGCTCTGTATTCAGACTGTCAGTACTGCCTTGACAGGCCTGTCCACCCAGAGTGATTCTGATTGGCTGCTCAGACAGACGACCTGTACTAACAGACCTGCAGGGAAACCAAAGGCAACATCAGTGTCATGTGGTAGAGACAGCACTTTTGTAATTACATCATTCTCACGTTTCTATCAAACACTAAGCTTGAACAGACAATACCTGCTCATGCACTTTACTTTAAAACTGTCACTACAATGTCAATATGCATGACAAGTGGAAAAATCAAGTATATGCAACTGACCATATCTTAAAACATTAATAAAATGATACTGACAGAAACTTGTGTCAAGCACAAAGTGGCACATAAGATTTTATTCAGGTTAAAGGCTTCCACAGTACAAGTGTGTACAAGTGTGATCACATTATAAATAAACATGTCAGCTGAATAGCATCACGTCTGTCACTGGACTGGCTGGACCAGAACTGATGACAATCGATGGACATATACACTACCAGTCAAAAGTTTGGCACACTTTACCATTGAATTGAATGAGAAAGTGGAAAGTAGAAGTTGAGTTGAGTGCTAACGAAAGCAGGGCAGGCTATAGTTCTGTAGACAACAGAGAGAGAAGAGAAGAAGGTTGTGTTTCTTCCTATGACTCCTACCTCCCAAAGGTCCGACTGGCCTCAGGGAAAGTTGGCCTTCCAGTAAGGTATGGGCTGCAGTGATGACCACAAACATCACGTCCTTCTCCAAGGGTCTTGGTTGGCACTGGGCTGTCTGCCAGTGCCATCAAGTTACAGGATGCCTGTGTTTTGGGAATCTTGAATGGTGCCGAAATGCTCTGAATGCAAAAAACAGAAACTCTAATAACCACTATCATAGGCGATTGAGTATTGACCATCTGGTGATTTACTAATAACTCCACTCACCTTAGTAGGAGAACCAATGATGGTGGGCAGTGGGGACTTCTGCAGCCAGTCGGACATGCGAGGGGAGGAGCCCAGCAGCTTGGTGGGGGAGGAGCCGAGGTTGGCTGGTCGACTGAGCTGAGGGGAGTGACTGCAGGAGGAGGAAGGCTGAACGGGATCTGAGAGCTGTTTGTGGAGCTTCTGCCTGGTCTGGTAAACCTCAGTTAGGGTGGGGGCACTCTGAAGCCGAGCCCCCAGGAGCTGAGAGGACGGGACAGGCGAACCTAGTAAAGGTAAAAGTACTGGATTACAATCACTTACCATAAACAAACAATATGATTTTACAATCAACAAAAGAATAGACTCAAACTTTCCATTGTTCTGTTTGTGTGACTGCATATAAGGAAAAAAATGTTGGCATCACTTCAGACTGTCCACTGTAGCCTCCTTCTTCTAAAAAGTGGTGGCCATGAAAACAGCTCTCTTGGCACAAATAGTGAAGAAGTTGTAAGACATCTACAATGTTCATACAACAGCAATGTTAGATCCTTTTTAAAGGACTGTGACTCATAGTGAATCATGTACTTTGTCAACATGCCATGACACAGGACAAAGGGACAAGGCAGGATCAAAACAACTACTCCCTACTGCAGTTAACGCTGTCTAATTAAATACAAGTTACAATATATTATCCTATGGAGCATTTTTTAACTCGCTTTTCGTCAGAGGTTGTACGTGTTTCCCATAGATCTCAAATATACTTGCAATGGTAGCCAGAGGAACAGGCTGGCATTACCTTCCGGCACAAAAGTGGTCTGCTACATACAACAAACTACAAATACATGTGACCTTTAACTGATTACTATTTGCTATTTCAATAAAACTACATTCTCAACAGCACCATAATACTGGAATCCTATCTAAGTGAATGAGTTAAATTTGGCAGTGTCCAGGCTCTGGGCAGAGCAGCTGAAATTTTGTTCATAAACTGACCTCCAGTGGAGCTCCGGCCACGAGGCTCTTGGTTCTGTAGGTGACAGCAACAGTGACCCAGCTGCTCAGGAATTGTGCCCACTGCAAGCACAAACATTGTGTATGTTTCTAAACATGTTCAAATCATGTCTGGAAATTGTTAATAAGTGGCTGATGGTCTTTGAGACATGTCTGGACATATCCTTACCAAGAGGCGAGGGAGAATAGGGCCTGGAGCTGCCAGTAGAGAGACGTCGGCCCACTGTCTGAGGCACATCTGCAGAGCTTGGGGACCCTGAGCCCACTTTGGGAAACCCCATAGGACTGGTGTTCGAGCGCCTCACTGTGCCAGATCTAGAAAACAAAGACATCAAAAAAGACATTAAGTGCCAGTAAAAGTCATTCTGTTGTTGGAACCATGAAAAAAAAAAATATATATATATATTTTTATCAAGTGTTCAAGTAATTCAACACTCAACAAATGACCTTTTTTTTTCTCTATTTCCTCTCCATCCTCCTAATAATTTCAGGCAGTTCTGCTGGTGTTTGGCTGCTGAGACAACCCATTATTTCACAGTACTGTGCAAGACCTTGACACAGATCTGAATCACATAGAAATGAAGCAGCTGTGAGAGCATTTGCTGTGCAGACTGCTCATTTGTACAACTCAAATCTATCACACAAAACATTTGGTATAATTGCAGTAGGGAGTGGTATTTTGTAGGGACCTGATGTAACAGACTACATAATTTAAGACCAGGGAATCACAAAAAAGTTAAATCAAATGCCCTGGGTACAAACAGCAAAAGGAAAATATTTCATTGAAAGGCATCGTGTGAAGTGTTCTTCTTAACAAAATTATATTTAAATACAAGATTTATCCTCAGTGGCTAACAAATGTGTACCTGTCCTCCAGGATCTAACTCCTGGGAAGGCAGACTGAACAAGCTGCCACTCCAGAAATATTAAACCAATCCTAACCTTCACAGCTGTGATCACAACAGGAAGAATTTAACAAAAAAATAAATGACAAAGCAAACCACCAGATGAACACAAGCACATATATGAGCCAGCACAACAAAACACCCACTTAATAACCATTAGCAATCCAATACGGCGGATTAAAGTCTGCAATACCTCAGACAACATATTGCAAATAGGAACAATAGAACTAATCTTTCTGTGAAGGGCGCCCTTCTCTTTTTCTCTGCTCCCTCTGCTTTGTTTTCACATACAACTGCCAAAAACAGGTTTGGAGGCCACAAACTCAAGCTGATGTAATTACACTGATTAAATAATGTCCTCTTATTTCATTACCTAATTCACAGTTATTGAGTTAAACATTAATAAAGTTGATAGCAACAAACAGGTGTCCACTCCAGGTGTTTCATTCCTAATCTCTAAGAAATATAAATAAATTATACAGAGATAATTTCCATCTCCTGCAGACCAGCAGAGGCAACTCTTACCTGGGGGAGCTGTAGAGGGTGGTGGTTGGGCTGCTGGAGAGGTTCTGCTTTATGCGCTGGTAGTTGCGAACCTGGGTAGGAACAGGAATGGGGGTTGTCTCAGCCCTGGGGGATACCATAGGGGTCTGTCCTGGGGTAGGCTGCGGCTGCCTGGCAGGGTTGAAAGGAAGAAGTGCGGTTAGCCAGTCCAGTTAAGGCTGCTGCTGCTTCCATATGTGCAGGACATCTTCAGAGGTGTCAACACCCAAAATAACTTCAATATCTAAAAGGCTACTAGTTGTGTGTAATAAGTGAAACCTGAAGGAAGACGATTCTAACGTAAAAGACTTGTTTCCGCAGCTCCAAGGTCTTTGTTTACTTCATTGTGAGGAGAGATTAAGGAACTTTAAGTTCAGCCTGGCTGATCATGAGGGGAGACAGTGAAAAAAAAAAAAAAAGGGGCCTGGCTTCCATATAAACACAAAGACAGGACCAATCAGCTTCAAGCCCATCATGTTGGGGGCAGGTCTAGAGGGAGGGCCAGCCAATGGCACGTGCAAGGCTGATCTTCTGTATGCAGCAGACACAGTAGGGATAGTGCAGCAAGGCACAGTTCATTTGCATTGTTTTGTTATTCAAAAGGAGACAAAATGTTCTCAAACATAAAGTCATGACCAAGTTACCCACAGAGGGCCTTTGTTTACATACAGATTACAACAAAAAAGAGAAGAAGTGGAGGAAATGGCTGTTAGAGAGTGGCACCAGCTGGAAACCAGAATTATGTAATAATGTGAAGCCTGGGAGTGTCTACAGGGGAAAGAAACGAGGACACGTGAGGCAAAGACACGTCCAGACAAAGAACTAGAGAGCAGTTACTGTGTGGGATTTCTGTATTTCTGAATGTAAACCTGAACATGTGCAGTCCTTCTCCACACACTTAACACCGATTAAAAAAAACATTTGATACAGTAACTCATGATAAAAGCTCATTTCTCCATATTGCTAAAAGCTTTATTGATCCCAGCCAAGGCTTACCATGAAGAGAAATGTCCTCTCATTAAAAAAGACAGAGAGAGAATGTATATGTCAGCGAATGGCTGCTTTTTAAGAGAGACGAGAGTAAAAGAAGAGAGGCTGAAGTGGCAAGTCATTTTTCTCTCTACCGACTAGCATTTATTAATTTGTCACATGTGTTTCTCCTATCCATCCATCATATGCTTGTCTTTGTCTTACTTGTCCTTTTTCTAATCTCCTGCTTTCATTACAACAAAGCATCCTGCTTTTCTTTCCATCTGTTCCCCTCTCTCCTATTTTCTTCTTCAACTCCAATCAATTGAAGACACACAGAGGATAAACAGGGCTGTGATTTAGGAGCTCTCTGATAGTGTGGCTCGAGCTTCCTCCTGTGTAAATGGTTTACTAATTTATGTAAGCTATGAAGAAAACTGTTAAGGGGACAAGAGAGTGAGGTCATAAAGCTGGCAGCATGAACAGACTGGAGGATGAGACAGGCAGAACAGCAATAAAGAAAAGAGAAATGAAAAAGGGGAACCAGGAGGAGAGAACTTGTTTGCACATGTAAGCAGAAAATCAGGAAGATAGAAAAAGGGTATTAAAGGAAGGAGGAGAAGGAGGTTAGTTTTAGAGAGAAAAATGATTTATGATGATATATTTAACAATTAGATTTTACCCATGAGTTAGAAAACAAAGCTGATTGATAATTTATTATTGATATTCCTCTGTGTCACAGTGTCCATTGTTGCCTCAAAACTATGAAAACACATCAATGAGTCACACTGTTGCAGCGGGTGAAGAACTGACACTGCAGTTTATTTTGAGTCAATCCCACATACACAGCCCCACACACTAAAGTATTGAACGTTATTCTGCTGCTGAAAATAGACCCTAAATGCACTACTTCCTCCTGTTTGAGTAATGTTTGCTTAAAACTACAGTGCCAGACTGTTTCAGAAAATGACAGACTACATTAAAAATGGATTTTTGAGTCATTAGAGATTTATATCTTTGGGAGGAGCCAATGGGGTTGGGGCTGGATATTTCAGAGAGGCAGAGAAGTCCAAATGTATCAAGAAATAGACTAAGACACTGGGTGTTTTAGCCCCAGCTTTACCCTTTTCCACACAGTGAGGCAACAGAACATAAACAAGTAACAGCAGGACATTCAAATATCAAAGTCTAATACAGGTATTAAATTTTACCTAAAACTCAATTTAAGACTGATCTAATGAGAGAAATAAGAAACATATTTCCCTGATTAAACATTGCTAGTAAAAGTAGGGAAAATGTAAGTGGAACAGCAGGGAAATAGCTGAACATTCATATTGCAATAGAACTGTGAACTGTGCAATAGAATGGTCAAATTGTGAGCATTAATGGTAAGCTCTACTAAGTAGATTTAAACCTGAAGAAGAAATTAAATGTTACTATGTTAAGAGAATATGGTTGTGTACATGTTGTTGATGTTTAAATGCACAGTTAAAGCACCATAATAACAGTGACAGATTGTTATTGAAGACATGTTTTGGTGTGAGGTGTTTTTATCCCAGAGCCTTTAGTGCGTCAGGTGCTTTATTTAGCACAGCACCACCTTGTAGTTTGGCTAGTCACTAATCATGTAGATTTTGGGATGGGCAGACGAAAACTCTTGTGACACATGGACAGAGTGTGTGTGGTATCTGGTCTAAAGCAGAGACCAAATTGTTTTTCTAATGATAAAAAAAAAAAAAAACACTGACATGAAAACACAATGGAAGCCTTGTTTAGATGAATACACATTAAGAACAAATGATTTTAACCTTACATACATGCATGTGACGTTAAGGCTGGGTGTGAAATGGAACCTGAGGCACAGTATCATGTCACAGTTCTATTGCAGTTAGCTGATATTTTACTCTGACTTTAGCCAATATTCAGTACATTCTGTAGCACCGAAGAGTTTAACAGACTATATCTGCTGTAATTTTTAATACAATATGTATAATACTAAAACATCAGACAATATTCAGACTCTTTTACTATTTGGACACTTTTTTGTCTAGCAGATTTAACTCTGGTGACCTGTCCAGGGTGTACCCCTGCCTTCCACCCAAAGAGAGCTGGGATAGGCTCCAGCAGATCCCTGTGACCCTGATTAGGAATAAGCGGGTATAGATAATGGATGGATGGACATAGTTGAGAAAAGCACACAGTTGTGTGGCAAATTTGTGTGTGTTTGCACACTTAATAAAGCAGAGTTCCTTTTAATATCTCTTTCTAGAACTTACTTTCTTGTTTATAGCTTTTGGCACAGGGTTATTATGATTTACGCTTAACAAATATTGTATGAGTTTTTCATGACATTTGTATTTCTGAACATCAAGCCTATACAACTGCATTCAAGTGCCAAAAACTAAACACTCTTTCAAAGACTTTCTTCAAGATATCTAGTCTATTGCATTGTACTAACCCTCCACACACAAGGAACTCGCTGGATGGTCGACGGCATGCTCCCATTGTTTGGTCATCTGAGGAGGAAAAGGAAAGTATAGAAAAGACTTGTGAAGGTCCAAGATTCATAACTGGTGAATACAGCAGCAGCAATAAGGTGATTAAATGCCTATCAAAACGCTATTTGATACTCCCAGTGCTTTGCACTTTGTTCATTGTTTGAGTGGAGGACTAGAATGTGGGTGGGTTTTTGTGTAATGCAGCAGGTGCAGAGCATGAGGGTTCATTTCACCAGTCAAAAGGGTAAGTGTGTGTGCCTGCTTTATGTGGACGGTTGTCTACAATTACAACATGAAATGCTTAGCAGCTGTCTAATGTACTGGCTGTGGATTTGGTGGCATGTTCTGGAGTGTGTCGAATGCAACATCATTATATATATTGCAGCCATGTTGTATCTGTTGATCTGTATAAAGACATCATCTCTGAGTGTATAATCAATGCACTGTATGTATGAATGTCCGGCCTAATGTTATGTAAGATCTAAAAAGAAACAAGTAATGTACACGGTTAGCTAATGGTTAACTGGTGAAGATAACCATTAGGCTTCCCGGTTGGAACATTTTACACTGTGGGATTTAGTGTGTAGACTACATTTGAGTGTAGACTGACGAGGTTAAAGCGTTTTTTTAAATTCATACAAGCATACCTTATTTATTCAAACAGATATTCTATAGCTTACTCGGTTTGTGGTCTTTTTCACATCAAGGAGGATTGATTGCAAGTTGGAAAGACTGAGTGAATGACTTAGTTTCAATTTGGTGTACCTAATAACCTGGCTGTAAGTGTATATAAGTATCAAGAAGTAGAATGACAGAAATAGAAGCAGGTGATCTACTCAAAAGCCCAAGAATTAATCTACTGCTCAAAATATGCAACAAGTTACACGTGAATGAATTTAGGGGACATACAGCTGTAGGAATGTGTCTGTACAGTGTAATATCACTTACAGCTGTCAGTAGAGATGTGAGGCACCAGAACAAAGTCATCAGTGTCACAGGATGAATTTTTACTGCTGGTGCTTCCTCCAGACTCTTTGGAAAGCTGCAGGAAGTTGGGCGGACCAAGCGGAGGTGAAGACAGACCATCTTCTACTAGAGTCTGCATGTCTGGGAGAGACTGTCCACAGAAAGAGCGAGAGAAGGAAGAGAAAATGAGGATGAAGTTGAAGTGGCTTCTAAATGCCAGGGGAGTGTTGACTGTTAAACTAATTTAACCACAGCATTACAAAGAACAATGATATCGTGGGGAACTGACTTAGAAGCAGCAGCACTTGTCAGCAGTGGTCACAGAGGTAGTAGATGGCTGATTATCCCACAGCAAGAACATTAAGAGTGTAAAATTACCAGTAAACCTACTCATGAAAATGACTTTTAGAAGGATTTGACAGTTGGTTGAAGCTTATAACATTACTACAACTACATTACAACTACAGTATATGTCAGTACTGTGTACAGAAGACAGGAACAATAGGAGCACAACACCAGGGAGAATACTGTACTGCTTTGTTACAGTGTAAGAGTAATTTTGTCTGAATGAGGATTTATGAAGTAATATCAGACTCACAGGTGGAGAATTGTAACGGATGCATGGAGAGCTGCCACAGGAACCGTCTGTCACTGTGTTGGAGGCACTGGGGACCGGCACAGGACATGCTAAGGCGAATAAATAAACAATCATGTTTTCTGGTTGGAGAATGAACATTAAGTACAGTATGTCAATATACAGTAGTACAGTATGTCATGATACTTATGAACCTGCTCTCTGTACTTACATTTTTTGATGGTGGATGATGGCTCCAGGAAAGGATGGCTGAAAAATGTGTCTAAAGGGTGAGGGGTTAGAAGGACAGAACAGACCAGACACATTTTATCCAAACATCAAAATAAATCTCCAAGAATGTAAAATTAAACACAAACAATAAATGTAACATAATGTTCAAACACATTACTATTTTGTCAGCACTTACCAAAGTCTATTCTGTCTTTCTGATTTCTCTGCAGCAGCCCAAGCAAAAGGTCACTAAGTTGTGGGGATGTCTCTCTTGGGATACTGGGTAACAAGAGCATGAGAACTTTAATATCTTATTTCTGTTAGGATGCTTAGATACAGCGCCAAACAAAATCTCACAAGTTCAATGCATGTCACACTGTGCCAGAACTGGAACAGTGTGATGTAAATAGAAACGATTTTCAACGCTGTTATTAGTTCTGCTTGCTCCAAGATCAGTCTGTGGCCTTAGAGCTTACCTAGTGTTTACTTGTGTTAGTGTGAACCTTTGACAGGACCGAATATGTTTGGGGCTGACCTCAAAATATTTGGGTCTGAAACCCCAAATGATTATGCCTAAAGACGCCACTGCATTCACCAAATAAATCATGACATAACATTGCTATCCTCTACATGTAAGTACATAACCTTGTCTTGCAAGTAATAACTATTGGCATCAGCAATATAAGTCCTGTATTTACTTCGAATAGGTTTGATACCAAATTTTGCCATATCGCACACCTCTACTAGGGACTGCACATGTCTAAATCAAAATTTGGCCCAATATATACAGAAGATGTGAAATATTTCACAGGATAAGTAAAATTTTAGAGTGGCTGGTGGTGCTAAAGGAAAGCAAAGTCAATGGACTTTGGGGAATATGGATAAATACACCAAATTTCATGATTATTCATCTATTATTGTACAGATAAGTCCCTAAAAACCAGAAATGCCAAGTGGTGGTAGGACTAAGGGAAAAGTCAGAGGATCCCAAAGATGCATTATGTGTGCATGATGCATGTCTGTACAAAATTTCATAGGAATCCATGTATTTACTGAGATATTTTGATCTGGACCAAAGTGGTGCATCAAGAGAACAGACTGTTATTGCCATCCTGAGCCTCATGCCTAACATGGCTAAAATGGAGACGACATCAACTGGCATCATCCACAATTATTTCATCACAGCTGCTGCCTTCTTCTGGGACAGCAAAAACAAACTATGTAAAGGACCATTAAACCAAAAGACAAGAGGTTTTGTAACTTACATGGGTTGTAGATTCTTGTTCTTTTCATAGAACATCCTCAGGTCTTGGGGACTATTTGCCTAAAAAGATTTATATAAAATTAGATGCATTCATACATCTATGAATATTTCTGTCACTGTTTTTTTTGAGCACATTATTAACCTGGAACGGCGGTTTGCCAATCAGACACTGGTAGATGACTGTTCCTATGCTCCACAGGTCGGCCTTGGCATCATAGTTCTGGGACATGATAACCTCTGGGGCCTGAGGGAGGAAAGGTCACAAGTTAAGATTCACAGCAGGGAGAGATACGCAATAGACTGTTAAGAAACCATGTCAATTCCAGACACACTCTAAACACATGCAGGAAAACACACTGACCATGTACATTGGTGACCCGCATAGTGTGGCAGCCATCATGTTGCTCTGGAGGTACCGTGCAAAGCCAAAATCAGCTGCAGAAGAGAAGTATGAAATAAACCAATCACTTTCACTAGAGTCTAGAAAACATTGTTGGGAACAGTAACATGCATAAAACAGTATTGAACTCAAAACAAAGACTGAGATGGTGGAGAAGCACTCCATACATAAATATCAACACTCCCAAATAAGATGTTTTGAGAGCAGACAGCTTAGTAGTATTCTTAGTAGTAGTTTTTTTTTTTTCGTGTTTTTTTTGTCCGACTCTGTTACCTATTTTGATGCGAATGCCACTGATGTTGGACTTCTTGCGACCTGCATATGACAGCAGGATATTCTGAGGCTTCAGATCACGGTGTATAATTCCTTTGCTGTTGAGGATGCGCATGGCAGCAGCAATCTGCTGAAGGAAAACCCTCAGTGTTTCTTCTCTCAGCGTCCCCTTAGCTATGTAAGATAAAAAAAAATAAAAAACATTACCCATGATTGATCTGCCCATACTGTCCTATCGTGTCTCTGGATGACTGCCTTAAGGCACACATTGATTTCACTCAGACACTTCTACCCAGTTTCCTTGAACTGCACTCGTGAGGCAAGACTACTGACAAATTATACAATATAAATTTAACTATATTAATACACTAAAAAAGTTCAACAACAATTGCTTACCAGCCCTACTCACTTCCCTGGTGGTGACCACTACTGACTCCTGTAGCACAATCTAACACAATCGGTGTTTTCAAAAATTTCTGGATATATAAAAAGTTTTGGCAAGCTACCATTTGTTTGAATAAGTTATGAGATTCCAGCAGGTAGGGTGGTTTTAAGTCTCTGTAATTATGTCCTATACTGTCAGGTTTACTAGTGGCACTGATTTAATAACTCACTCACTTATCACAGACAACATAAAGATCGCTAAACCAAATTGGTATTATGTAACTGGTAGTTGAAACAGTATAGTGAAAGGAGCCATATCTCTGAGTGGATTATTCTTATACTTGAGTTAGTAGCTCTTAAATTAATCTCAAGATTTCTTTTCCACCACTGTAAACAACTTACTGTTAGACTGTTATGTTTTATTCCTTAATTCAGCTAATTTCTCTGACCAGTTCTCCCTCCTGTGTAAATATTGTAAATAGCTGACTAAATCTTAAAAAGACAACTGTGACTGGCATCATTAATGTTATTTCACACAGTAAATAAGTCACTGAATCAGGAGAACGCTCCCTCAGATTGTAGACTGATATCCTGTATGGTTGGTCCTGACTGGTTGATCCACCAAAAAAGGATCTGGTGCCCCAAATTATTAAGATGCTTTATGATATTCATAATTCATAAACCAGACATAATAAACCTACATGTTCGTTATATGTATATATTTAAATTCACTACACTCTCTATTATTAGCATGGTACATCACAAACTGATGACATGACATTTTTGTTGCAATTTCACAAACAAGGCCAAGGTGAAGGAAGCACTAGTATCTGTGTTATGACTATTATGTGTCCACGAATCATTTCAGCTTAGACTGACATATTACTCTACAACCAGAAATGCTGACTTTTGTTACAAACTATCACAATGGTGTAAACACTGTGCTGACTGGCTCTGAACTGGACAAGAAAGTCTTTGTACAAAGCTGCAGTGGCTCTCACACACACAGCCAACCCCACAGAAAGCAGTGCAACATACAAACACTCATAGATGAACACACACATGCTCTTTAACATCCCCACAACACAGGCTTGCATTATATCACTAACCATCCTACACTGATAATAAATGCACAATCATATGAACACATGATAATAACGACAGGACCCATTTGAGGCCCCCTAACTAGAATGAGTACACATGAAATCATTTGGATTAAATGGAGTCTGGTGCCAGCAGCCACGGTAATACCAGCTCCAAGAAGTGTCTTAAAGTTGTTACAGTTAAAAAGCTCGTAGTTGACATGTGAAGCCCCTGCCTCTGGGCGCCCCTTGATACTCTTAGGTCCTTGCGGTGTACAAAGCGTTTACTTTGAAAAATATAGTGTTCAAAGCAGGCTTGGTTGCCTGAATACACAGTAATAATGGAACTGAACTCGGGTTCTATTTTTTTGGTTTTCTCTCTTAACTGGGGCCATGGTGAAGAGTGAAGACCAGGGGTGTTTGTATTGTGCTGCTAGAGGTGAAAACTGTGGATCGGCGCACAACAGATGAAAGCGAAAGCATTTCCCAAGAGTGTTTCCATTAATTTTAGATCACCAACATGTTTCTTAAACCCCATCACAATTAGACTGTTCAAAGATGTCCTGCCTTTAATCAGCATATCTATTTTAGACTTGGTCAATTTATTCATTTCATTCCAATGGCAATAAATCGGTCCTATGTCCAGTCAGTTATCCATTACCAATTTATCAGTCGGTATCTAGGAGTCCCACTGAATCTTAACCTGGTTTTTCCACAGGTGTTTCCATTTCAACCTTGAGATTTCTAGCTCATATTCATACATGGATGTTTCTGTACACTATGCCAGCCACTTGGGTTGTGGTGTTCCATGTATGCCCTCCCTGCTAGCTTCTTACATCCTGCTGTTAAGTGCTGGATTGTCTCAGGGGCCTCTTTGCACAGTCTGCATATGGGGTTCTGCCTGGTGTCTTTTGAGTCCAGCTTTGTCCAGCCTTTTTTCAGTATCATTTCAGTTACCATTTTTTCTATCTGCCAGTCATTCATACCATGCAGGTGTTTGTCCTTCTATGATGGTTCTTGCTCTTCCTTTTCTGCCTTCTCAGGTTCCCATTATCTGAGGTGTTTCATCCCTGATAGTGGTTCTGATGCTTACTGCAGGGCTCGAAATTGTGACCATTTTAGTCGCACATGCGACCAAAGCGCAATCTCAAAATATGTTTGGTAGCACTTTAAGGAAAGAAAGGTTGCGTCATTATTTTCACCACCCTCACTACCTGCGTGCGCCCTGTGATAGCGCCAAATCTCTGAAGAAGAACGCTGAAATATGCATGCTGGAAGATTTTTTTTTTTTGCCATCTGCAAAATAATACAGAGACAACTTCAGCAGTTGTGCTGGATAGTGATGTGGTGGGTGTCAAAGCTGATGTGGGTCCCCCAGTGGCATAAAAGACATATCTTTTTAAAATAGTGTTTTCTCTCTACCTCTACCTCCTCTTTTGGCCACATCTCTTTTGGGTATCTGATGAGAAGCAGGACATGTTGATAGCCCAGAACTTGTTGTTTTTGTGACAACTGTGTCCTAAAGTGTGACACACTTTATCACATCCGTACAGTCTGACAAGTGACAATCACAAAGGACTATTATAAATCGCAGTGTGTGCCCGTCTTTACTTTTTGTAAGTAGGTAGGTAGGTACAACAAATTGCTAAAAATCAATGAAAATCAATTACTAAAACAGTTAGCAATGAACACATTTCTCAATTAGTTTGGTCTAGTGAAATTCTATAGTTAGCATTCTGACAGCAATTAGCAGAAGAGATCATATTTTTCCTATATTAGCTCATCTTCATTAGCTCTTTGTAAAATCCAGAATAATCAGGCTCATCTATACATTGTAGTACCATATTATCACACTCTATACTCTTAAAATTAGAGTTACAACTTTCTTTTTTGACAAAGTTTATAGTCCAGGCTGTCTCAGGTGACCCTGAACCCTCCTTTAGCTATGCTAGTATAGGCCTAGACTGCCAGGGAACTTCCCATCATGCTCTTCTCTCCTCTCCTCCCCGCACCGTGTCTCTCCTTTCCTCTCTCCTCTTCTCTTCCCTCCTGTCTGATCTCTCGACTCCTCTTTCCACTCTTCTCTACTCTTTATATGTCACAACTGAACTTTGTGCATTCTCTCTCCTGCAGTTTCTGCTCTTCTGTCCTCACTCTCTTTTTCTCTCTTAGAGCCATTGGTAACTTTGTTTTGATGAACAGTAGTCTGTCTGTGTGTGTGTGTGTGTCTTAAAGTGTGAGGCTATAAGCCAGATTAGTGTGATGCTTACCTTGCAGATAGTCAGCAAGATCACCTCCATTACAGTACTGTGTGTAGGGAAACAAACAATTACTGTCAGCAACTATTAAACTCAGGTTCAACAATGTTAAGCAGAGAATTGTATTTAGTTGTTAAGGGTGCGTATGCATTTGGTTGTATCTGTGTATATGTGAATGCCTGTTGAAATCTTAGCCCAGACAGCAGCATGAAATAATCTGCTGAATGGCTGTTGCTTTATCTGTGCTGACAACCTCTAGAGAAGTAATTGCACTCAAGCAGAGGGAAAAGAACAGACTGATGAGGTTGGTTTGGTAAGTTAAGAGAAATTGAAGTGCTGAATGGATTAGTAGAGACAAGCAAGACTGGATAAAGTTACAGTCTACATTCCCTGCATGGAGACAGCCAGTGTCTCTATCCTGGTGTTTCTGCTTCTGAGCTTAATGTCACGAGGAGGTGTGTGAAATTTTAAAAGAAAAGCAAAATTAAGTTTTGCTGTTGTTCGAACCAAGTGCCCCTTGTCATATATTCTCAGTCTCTGAACTCCGTTAGAGGCATGACCAGCATCCTTCCAAAAAAAAAAAAAAAAATTCCCATATTTTGTGCTTTGATGATAGTGTGTATTAAAGCATTGGTCAAGTTCATATTAGTATGAGCAACTCAATTAATTAGAACAGTTCTAAACTTACATGGTAACTGAATTTAAAGAAAGTGTCAGACCATACAAAAGTATGCAGCTAGTTATCAAGCTATCTAAAGCTCTATCTAGCTTGTTGTTGGGCTTGCTTACAATTTGCATGCAAGTTCTCAGGGTCCAGTTCAAACTATCCGCTACCATAGGTTGGCAGAGCACTGTACTAAATCTACATTACAAAACAACCTCCTTCGCTTCAAAGATTGTTCCTACAAATGAAGCTATGATCACACCTAGCTCAGTAAACTCTTCTCATCCTAACACTTCTGATCCTAACCATCCTAACAATCTGATACTTCCAGCTAAGGTGATTTAACTAGTCTTAGGTTCATGTTATAAAGTGCAGCACAGAAATAATCCTTGCAATATTTATTCTTATTAATTATTATTAATTAGCCACCTACACCAAAACAAGATTTTAAGATTTTTAAGTTCCAAGACTTTCTTGGAACATGATTCCTAGAAAACAAAAGGGGTGTATTTTAAGTGAGTAACCTGAGATGCAGTTATGGTTTGTTTTCTACTACGCAGCCAGCTGAGTATGTTACGAAACAAGCGAAGAATGTTGGAGACGATGCCAAGAGTGAGACTGTCAGCAAGTTAAGAGAGGAAATTTGGACACAACATGAAAAAAAGAGAAGAAAACAACATAGAAGCCTGACAGTCACGAGGGGACAACAGCAGTAAAAACTGCCATTAGGGCAAGAACTTATGCTGACAGGCAGTGATGAGGGAAAATTATTACTCCATAATGATTGCTTGGAGTAGGTTTTTTTTTGTGGTAATGGGCACATGCAGAACACTATATGTCATCACTTATGTTTCAACTAACTAACAAAGGAAGCTGAAAAAAACTTTTCTAAATATGAGTGACACCATATGAGAAGAGGATGTGAGTTCTGACTTGAAATATTCAGACACTCAGTTCTATACTTACCTCCATGACCAGGAAAACAGAGTTGGGTGTTTCCTAGAAGAGAGCAGACACAGAATCAGTTACAGAAGTCATCTATCATGAACCAGCTGTCAGTTTCACCACACAGCCATAAGAAAACAGCCACTAGGTAAAATTCATAGCATAAAATGACATACACCTCTATGTCAATATAAAACACTAAAAAGATATGAAAAACAACAAATTGATTACAGAACATGGTTCATTGTAAAACTGGTGTGGGGATGGATGGTAGGCATAGAAACTAAGGAAATGTGTTTTAGGTAAATACTTCTTTTTTGCCTCTTAATGGAAGAATCTAGAATCTACCAAATGTAATATAAATGTACACTGCATATTTTTATGTTTTTGTAGTGTAAATGTACTTTATTAAATAAAAAGCCTATATTCAATTATTTAATAGGGACAATGTAGTTGACATAGTTACAATATAATGTATCCGACTAATGTTCTGCACAAAAAAACTATAGCCGTAGGTAATTTGCAACTACTGTCCTTGTGTGTGGCATCAGTTCAGCAGCATCTGAAAATGTTTCATTACAAAACCAATGAAAATACAGTTAAATAACTAAATATCCTAAAACTAAACACCTATTAAGTATTGTAATGTTTCAAATTTGGACATCTAAACTTAGTATAGGTATTTACAAAGAATATGAAGTTGTAGCTTCGTCTTAATGGAATGCCAGGTAGTGCAGAGTGGTACAGCTTAAAATGTTTAATCACAAGTTTTAATAATTGAATTTCTACCATACATACAGAATCCTACTTTTCCTGTCTAGCCTATGAACAGAAATGAATCACTGACAAAGCGGATTCATTTTTGTACTTATTAGCAATATGCAACAACAAAATAATGCAGTATTTCTCACAGTTTCAAATACATTCTATATGCAAATAAATAGTAGGTGACCATGGGCTGACTACTAGCTACAGCACTGTGCCACTAAGCAAATCAAGTGATGTGTAACTCCATGCTAATGGTTGCTAAGTGGCTCAGTCTTTTCCAATCCTATACAGCACTGAGGCAGGTGTTGATGGGGGATGGGCCACAAGTAACCATTCTGACTGTATGTGTGTGCTGAGGGGTTAGAGGGATTACACAATGAGGATGCTATTCAATCAGGAAAATGGGGGGCGGAGGGATCAGTGTGTTGAGGGCCAAAGTTACCATGAACGCAGGGGAGTGACGGTAACTGATCCGTCACCGTCCTATCACACAGTACACAGACACACTCGCTGACGAAAATGTTTGAGAAAGCCAGAAGAACATTCTTACAAAACACAGTGTCCAAGGACATAATGTCAGATAAAACTGATCAACAGAAGGGACCAAAGGGTACTTCTAAGAAAAGGTGGAGAAACATCTATTGTATTCTGTTTATGGTTTGGTACTTTTACATGTTGTTTCCTGCTACTGCAGTTTGATTTGCTGTTTAATTGCTACGAAGCAAGATGAATTTCAAGAGGCAGGTGGTCACAGCTGCACATAAGGCATCCTTTGTTGTTGGGGGCTTAGAGGAAGTAATAGCTCACAGTTATGAAAGTAATGACTGCCTGAACTATTTAAATGAACAATTGTTTTTAGAAGGTAAAGTTCACACATTGGCTGCATCTGAAACCTTGTCACATGCATGTAACACTTTAGAAAGGGTTTCAACAGCATATCCACAGGCAGGATGGAAAGATGAGAGGACTTTAATATCCTGAGATTCAAAAATGCCCAACAAATGCTCAATATACAGGTACAGAAAAACAGGTGGCACACAAACAAAAATCCTCAGAACTGCTAAGAGTCAATATGAGTCAAAACAACAGTGCCTGGTTAAGCATTCAGTTATTGCGTCACATTCCTGACACACTCCTGAAGTACAAGGTTATGTAACAGTGTGGGGGAGAGGATATGGACAAACTGGAGAGTGTGGAGAGGAGAGTAAATGACTGTGTATACTGGGGAGGGAGGAGGTTAAGCAGGGCTTTTGGCACGCAAGTGGCAAGCATCATAAGTAAACTGGTATAACTTTGGAATTCAGTCTGTGCTATGACATAACCTCAACACGCAGTGAAAGATAATTGTGACTGACAGCAGAACACACTATGTCCTGATATGTCCTACTGATATGGCCCACAATTGTTAAACACACAAAAGCACTACTACTTTAGTCATGCCTGACACTGAGGTCCAGTTTTGTTATACTTCAGGTATTAGCCAATAAGCACATGTGTAATGATAATCATGTGATTGTTTGCTTATGTTTATCTGCTGCTACAGTCACATATACTTAATGCATGTTCACATGACTGGCTGTGTATGCTCATGGCCTTCCATAAACCGTAACAGTGTTTCTGACCTTCTATCCCAGCCAACGAAATATCTGAAAATCAAAACTCTAAAATAATGTGAACAAAGGCCAGGAAGATTCAGACTTCAGGCTCTCTAGGAAAACTAGCAGAAGTGGAAGACTACCAAAAACCCCCTGTCAAAACACTCAAGAACATGTACTGCCCCCCTTTTTTTCAGCATTCTTCATGTGTTCTGCCTCATGCGCCCTGGAAGAGACCTGGCTCTGGTCCCAATAAGGAAGCCAAGTACTCACATGTTACTGTGGAAACAGGTTTCAGGCCCCTCCAAACATATCTATGCACACACACACGCCCGCACATACAACCACACGCACACACACCAGGGGGTCCCCTCTCCAGGCTACAGTATTACTAAGGAGCAATATCAGCTTTTGTAAATACTGGCTGTCAAACCAAAACACTTAAACAAACCTCCACTCCACATTGCAGAATTTGACAGTAGAGCGTTTGCATTTCTGACCACATCGGCTTCAATGCAAAATGACATTATAATGCAAAATAAAAACAAGCACATCTCTGGTGCCAGGTCATGAGAATTTGAACCGTAAGGCTTGTACAATGCAGCAAGGGTGAAAGAGAGAAGAGGCTATGCGCTGCAGAGGCCTGACACAAGACACCTTATAATTAGACCTGTCTACCAAACACTGCTGCAGATTGGTTAACATTAACAACTCCATGAAAGAGGACTGGGAGCCTCTCAGCTGTGTACTAAGACACTAAACGTTAAAAGCAGCAAACAAGCAGAGGCTCTCCAAACTACAGTGAATGAGGATCTGCAATCTGTCATGGGTGTGCATACTCCTACATCCAGCCCTGCAGTCTTTAGTCAATGAATAGCTATTCTGAGAGGCAGGCAGGTAGCTGGTATTGTACTTCTATCCCTCTGAAGCAGTTGGTGATTCACACACAACGAGCCTGTGGTTTAATGCATTCACAAAAGCAGGCAGAGATCATACACGCATTACACAACATTTATACGCATTTACAACATATTTAAACCTTTTTAATGCTTCAACCCACTGGCTCAATATAAATTACCTTAATATACTATTTGTATCTTAAAATATAGTGGTCACTGCTTTGTGAACTCTAATAACTATTTTCAAGATATATTACGGTCATACATTGTGCTGAGGTAGGGCAGTAAAAGGACATAAGGAAGTCTACGAAGGTAGTCTACTACTTTTTCAGCCCAGTGCAACACAATGATATCTAGATTATATGATGCTGGTGTAAACACAGTAGTGTGGACATCTCTGTGACATGAGCTTCAGTGGGTTTACAGATGAAATTACAGAGTCAAGATTATAATTTAGGATTGGGTTTCAGGTAAATGGTTGTTAATAGTACAGTTTAACTACAGCTGCAAAACTGCTTAAATTCAACTGCTGATCTGTAGGACAGTTGTTCGTATAACCAACACTGAAAAAGAAGAGCAACATCAAAATCTGCTTGATTAGCATGAAATGTATTCAAAAATTGTTTGGAAGACTTATAATAATGTAATGAAAATCAATGAAAATCCAGTCTTTGTTTGGGTTGACCACCCTGCCCCCCTCCTGCATATTGCCATCTGTCAAATACTTGGCACCATGCTAGCTACTACTGATACTACAGACACATTGGTGGGTTTGCTTTGAGGCAAATGCTAATATTAGCATGCTAATATGATCACAACTACAATGCTTATGCTTAGATGGTATAATGTTTACAATCCTTCTCAACTTAGTTTGGCCTTAAAGCATAATCCTATCCTATCTCTAGGATAGCTAGAGAGAACCATACTTTCACAAAATGTCATGACAACCCATATAACATATTACAGTCTTCACCAAAATGCTGGAAGACCAATCAGCAGATAGACACACTAGTTGAAGAGTTAAATGTCCTGCATGTGTTTAATGTAGGCTTATTCTGACCAAGTTATAGCCTATTTAGGATTAGAGTTAGGTTTATCATTATCAGTCATTAAGAGCCAGTAAATTAACCTATGCATTAGACAATTATGGAGTAGCATTGATTTTATATCTTAAGAAACAGTGAGTACTGTACCCAGCGTATTTTAGTTTTGCTCTTATGCAAATTTAACGATCTGAACATCGACTCAATCTCTAGACCTGTCTGGACCTAGTCAACGAGATATGGTCTTGGTATTAATCTGAACTCTATTTCCTTGCTCTCAACCTACAGCCTAGTGTGACTGCAGTCCAGAACCTCAGATCAACTATTACACTGGCAGATGGATGTAAAATTCAGCAGATTTGTAAGTGTCAGTTGTTAAAACATCAGCTCTTCAAAACAGTGTAAAACACATGGCTCTCAACTAAAATAAATAAATGAACATACATTTTTTTCAACACAACTTCCCACTGTTTAAATCAACTGTTTCAGTATACCAAGTGTTTCATGCCTGCTGTATAAAGTCTAAAAATGACAATAACTACAAGATATTTCTTCGTTTATGCTAATCAAATATAGGGGCTACGTATGACTAGACAGTTGCAGCAACCAGCTCAAATTACATTTCCTGTTGGCTAACCTTAGTCATACAGCACATGGTAAGATGGCCAGTACTGGATGAGAAGGAAACTGGGGATGCAGAAAGAAGTCATAATAAAGGGCAACATAGGGAAACAGCTGAAGCCAGGGAAACAGCTAGCCTGGATCTGTCTTAAGGCAAGAGAACAGAAAGTCCCTCCTCCCCATAAAACTGCAATGTGTTGTTTTCACAGTCACTCAACAGTTCTTATGGAGCTAATTATTTTGGATATTTGAAATAATTACATTTTTTAAGAGCTCTAAACAGGGTCCTCAACCATCTGCCTCTGGATAGGTTATAACATGAGGACTGGTCCTCCCTGATGGAGAGATGAGGAGAAGGAGGGATGGAATGTAACGGTGGAGAGACTGATCAACAGGATCCTAGTAGGAGGCTTATGCAAACACAGGCAGTACCACTACTATGTGGGAAGTACTTCATCATCATTTCAACTGCTTTTGCCTCGCTCCCCATTTCTTTCATTTATATCTCCTCTCAACAGAAGTACAATCAAATGTAAAGGGCTTTAACACCCACTTAACATAATTTCACTTACTCCTGTTGGTGAAGACATTTGTGACAAAAAATTTAAAAAAACAACAGTTTAAATAATGCGATTCCTCATTTTCTGATTTTTTTCAATAGCTAGATTTTATTATAGAAACATAATTAATGGGTCTGTGTAGATCCTTACAGAGTAAATCATTTATTGCTGGTTGCATCTACTGAGAGTCTCTGTTCTCTATAAAGCAACAAACTCAAACATCTGCTTAAGTTGTGTAGGTGCAATCTACTGCAATAATACAGACAGAGCCTCTCACAACACCCACCATCACTCAGGAACAAGCGACTCATCTACAAGACTCATAACAACACTAATGCAACACTAGGACCAATTAAAAATGCTGAAGACATCAAGCTTTGAAAAATTATAGTCTAATATTGTGCCTCTGGCAACGTTTATTTTCAAAACAGGGCCTGAAGGTGGACTAGACATGGTACTCTGTATGTCTGCATTTAAAATGTGAGCATGGGCCACTCAGATGCGCAATGACAATAGAACTGCCAAGACGGTCTGACTCTGTGACTTTTCCTAAATATGTCTGTTTTATATTTTCTGAAGTCTTGAGCAGATTAAAATAAAATACAAGTTCTGAGCACTTATTCCTCGGACTGCCACAGCCGTCCTGTAGACTGCTGTCATTTCGACCAGAGCTGGTCCCAGCTGCAGAATTATTTCCATATTAGAAATTGTTACATTTCAATTTTGGGGGATATTTTCACAGGTCTGCATTTTTTTAAATTCTATTGTTGTTTTCCTTTTAATATTACAATGTATAACTGTATATGAGACAGAAGAAGAGGGAGACAATTCGCCATTTTACAGGTCAAATTTGTAAGTTAGCAAAACAAAACAAACACAGATAGAGAAAAAAGTAAGACAATGTACATTGTGGACAGGACTTTGAAAGTTTTCCAAGACCTGAGCAAGGGGGCGGGTCTGATGGAGAAAAGGTTTCAGACTTCAGGGATGAGGGGTGGGTTGAAGAGGAAAACTCAGACTCTGAGCTTGAACCTCCGTGGAAAAAAACCAAAAGGCTGTTACTAAGTCCACACCAGGTAGGGAGGGTTACTACATAGTTCAATTTGTGAATGTAAATTGATTTAGTATATGTAAACATATCTCCTGTAAGGAATGCAAGTGGCCCGTGGGTAGGAAATGTAGTGCGAGGGTAGAGGGCTTTTGCCCCAGCTGTGGAGTTTGGCCCAGTTGAACCAGGCGGAACTATATTGTGTTTCATATATATTTCGTTGTTACTATTTTGTACACACACACACACACACACACACACACACACACGCACACACACACGCATACAGACAAAACATGAAGAAAAAGTGTTAAAACAAATTCTTCCATTTCAAGAACAGCTTTATGAAACAATGAAATTATATCTGACGGTCTGGGAGATGGCCACGGCGCTTGTAGGGGGTGCTGGAATGCTGGCGGTTCTAGTGTTAACCAACATCCTGTCTATGTGACAGTGTACAGACAGTATGGTCTTTAAGATTCAAAAACAATGCACTTTTGTTTTTCATTACAGTAAGAAGTGGAATTATAATTAATGGTAAATGCTATGTAGAACTCAAGGTATGGTAATAATGACAAACATCTGGTAAGTCACGTCAGTGACGTTATCCAAATTGCTGTTGTTTCCAGCTGAGCATGGCTGAATTATCACCATGTTACTTTATGTTGCAATTTTAAAGAAATGAACGTAACTGAACAGTTATAAGACATTCTTCAGCATTAAACAGAATGTGCCGATGGTAGCATTTGTTCTCCTGACAAATGAAAGATATGTGTGAGTAGAGTAATTTTTACTAGTTTCAAGTTTGTTTGTTTTTTTTAACATTTGCAGCCTGTGTATCCTGTAACATATCATGCCTGACATAAGTGCCTGTAAGCCACTAATACAGCCACTCAACAGAGATAAATACTGAAATACTACTGAATAGTAAAAGTCAAATTCCTTAATTTACCATTAAACTTGTCTAATTCAACGTTTAAAAAAAAAACAAAAAAAAAAAAACAAACTTACCTGCACATCATAAAGCGCCACAATGTTTTCATGCTGCAACTCCTGAGTAAAAATAGAGCAGAAAAATGTTAAATAGTTACTAAGAGCTATTGGACTGACCTTCATTGATATTTCTATCAGATAGGTCAAGGCTCTACTCTGTCGAAAGTGCAGACTCACACAAGGTCAGTGTCATATCATTCTTTAATCTCAGAGGCACTATACGTGATTCTAATGCACACCTTCAGGATTTTGATTTCCTTGCCAAGCAGAATCTGGGACTTAGATAAGTTCTTCTTATTAATGCTCTTGATTGCCACCTCCCAGTCGGTCTTCTAAACATGGAGAATGAGATGGAGAGAAAAAAAATCTTTAAAAACAGTGCACGGGTTTCATCTGACAAATTAATTATTTTGTTCCTTTAAAATAAGCCTTTAATAAGTAGCAAATATAAATGGAAGGATTTGAGTATTTAAATACGATTGTAGTCTGTCCCCTTGGTCATTACATATGTAGTGGCTGTATTGCATTCTGGCCTATTAAGAAACTTATGACAGAAAAACTTGCCATCTTACACAACCTCCTTAATAATTGTTAGAAAATGAATGAAATGTAGGGTTAGCTGATAAATGTATTGACATTTCTGATAGGATACTGTCTCCACAGTACTTATTTTACATATGTTAGCTTATACTAACAGAATAATGTCCTACTAAGGACACCCAGAAGACTGCTTTACTGTTTCTATGGCCTTAAGAAAAATAAACACATATTAGGAAGAACGGGAAGAAATTCTATGAATAAAAAAAAAAAAGCTTTCCAAATGAATCTAGGTTAATGTGAGATGTTCTTTTTCTGTGGGTACACACTGCCTAGAGGCTGGCATAGAATCCAGCTCTTGAGTGAGACTGCATGTGATTGACCTGTGTATGTGATACATGGCCAATTGAACTGCATCCATTTGCAGCTCACTGGCAGCCTGTTCAGCCAAGTGTGAAATCTACACCCATAGTTTAAAAAAAAAAAAAATCCTAGTGGATGACAAGACTGTACGCAATTTGCCACATAATGGAGAGTTGTGCATTGCAGAGTGAGCAGTCATGCTGTAAAGGTAGCAGCATGTTTTCATTTAACAAAATAATGCATGATGTCATTTATGAATCACAGCTGAAAACAGAGATGTGAGCAACAAAGAAACCAGCTACAGTGGTGTGAGAAAGTGTTGGCCCGCTTCCTGATTTCTTATTTTTTTCCATGTTTGTCACACTTTAATGTTTGAGATCATCAAACTAATTTAAATATTAGTCAAAGATAACAAGTAAACACATTATGCAGTTTTTAAATGAAGGTTTTTATTATTAAGGGAAAACAAAACCCAAAACTACTTGGCCCTGTGTGAAAAAGTGTTTGCCCCCCCCATTAAAACATAACTTAACTGTGGTTTATCACACCTGAGATCAATTCCTCTAGCCACACCCTGGCCTGATTACTGCCACACCTGTTCGCAATCAAGAAATCACTTAAATAGGACCTGCCTGACAAAGTGAAGTAGACCAAAAGATCCTCAAAAGCTAGACATCATGCCAAGATCCAAAGAAATTCAAAAACAAATGAGAAAGAAAGTAATTGAGATCTATCAGTCTGGAAAAGGTTATAAAGCCATTTCTAAAGCTTTGGGACTGCAGCGAACCACAGTGAGAGCCATTATCTACAAATGGCGAAAACATGGCACAGTGGAGAACCTTCCCAGGAGTGGACGGCCGACCAAAATTACCCCAAGAGCGCAGCGACGACTCATCCAAGAGGTCACAAAATCCCCACAACATCATCCAAAGAACTGCAGGCCTCACTTGCCTCAGTTAAGGTCACTGTTCATGACTCTACCATGAGAAAGAGACTGGGCAAAAATGGTCTGCATGGCAGAGTTCCAAGATGACACCCGCTGCTGAGCAAAAAGAACATTAAGGTTCATCTCAGTTTTGACAGAAAACATCTTGATGATCCCTAAGACTTTTGGGAAAATACTCTGGACTGACAAGACAAAAGGTGAACTTTTTGGAAGGTGTGTGTCCCATTACGTCTGGCATAAAAGTAACACCACATTTCAGAAAAAGAACATCATACCAACAGTAAAATATGGTGGTGGTAGTGTGATGGTCTGGAGCTGTTTTGCGGCTTCAGGACCTGGAAGACTTGCTGTGATAAATGGAACCATGAATTCTGCTGTCTACCAAAAAATCCTGAAGGAGAATGTCTGGCCATCTGTTCGTGACCTCAATCTGAAGCGAACTTGGGTTCTGCAGCAGGACAATGATCCAAAACACACCAGTAAGTCCACCTCTGAATGGCTGAAGAAAAACAAAATGAACACTTTGGAATGACATAGTCAAAGTCCTGACCTGAATCCGATTGAGATGCTGTGGCATGACCTTAAAAAGGTGGTTCATGCTCGAAAGCCCTCCAATGTGGCTGAATTACAACAATTCTACAAAGATGAGTGGGCCGAAATTCCTCAGACTCATTGCAAGTTATCGCAAACGCTTGATTGCAGTTGTTGCTGCTAAGGGTGGCCCAACCAGTTATTAGGTTTAGGGGGCAAACACTTTTTCACACAGGGCCATGTAGTTTTGGATTTTGTTTTTTTTTAAACTGCATGATGTGTTTACTTCTGTTATCTTTGACTAATATTTAAATTTGTTTGATGATCTGAAACATTAAAGTGTGACAAACATGCAAAAAAATAAGAAATCAGGAACCGGGCCAACACTTTTTCACACCATTGTATATGGCAGAAGGATGTTGGCCCAAGGTGTTTTGATAGACAGTGGAAGGCTGAGACTGGGAGCAGAAGACTATAACACCAAAGGAGCATGAACATACTTTATGTTATAGTTTAGCAATGCAAAAACTGTCATTTTAGCCCATATGATCCTCAAAAAGCTTCAAATTTGCTAGTCCAGAAACCATGCAGTCTGGGATGGAGTGCATCTATGACTGTATTCCAAGATGTTTTTCTTTTTCTATGT